>NW_027206357.1:1425000-1737500 GCF_024711535.1 Dipodomys merriami | reverse complement strand
TGTTTGGGGAGTTACAGGGATCCTGCTTGAAAGGATCCTTCATACCCATCCCAGGAGACCACCCAAAGGCAAGCAGGCACAAGAGAAAGATTACTACAAGGTGTATTAGAGAAGCCTATTTCCCCGAAGAGGGAACACATGGCATCCGTCCCTATTCAGGTAGCAGGAGGGTCTGGGAGCAGGAAGTGAGGTGGGTATTTGCTCAGGTGTGTCTGGGTGGAGAGAGGGGGTGGCTAGCTGCAGGGTGGGAACTCCAGGGCAGACAGTAGGTCAGGGCTGGGTGGAGCTGAGGACCAAAAGTGGGCATAAAGCTAACTTCACTTGGCAGCTGGTTTGAGGCTCAGCTTTCCAATACGGCTTCTTGCATTGGTCTGACAATAGTGTTGATTGCTGGCTGGCTAATCTAATTTTGTTCACTTGGTGGAAGACTTCTCAACAGGAAGAGGGGGGTAAACTGCAATGCACAAATACCTTTCAAGCTTCTGTTTATATTTGCTGATGGCCCAATAGCCAGAGCAAAGTGCATTTGCAAAGGGCAGAGTGCGTGTGGGAGGGTGTGCAGGGAGTGAATTCAGGAAGTGAGATTCCCTAGCCAGCTGTGAAAGGAATCATCAAACAAGTTGTTGAAACATCTCCAAAAATCTGAGTGGTTTCCTCCAACTAAGGACTCTTCTTATTTTTGTCAGTCATGGGGCTTGAACTCAGGGCCTAAACACTTCCTCTGAGAATTTTTTGCTCAGAGCGAGTGCTTTACCATGGTAAGCCACAGCTCTACTTCCAATTTTTAGGTGGTTCATTGGATATAAGTCTCATGGACTTTCCTGCTTAGGTTGGGTTTGAGATCGTTAGATCTCGGCCTCCTGAGTAACTGCGATTACAGGCATGAGCTACTGACACCCAGCTTGAGGATTATTTCTTGCCTAACACAATTCCAAGCTGAGGAAACTCAGCAGGAATTCTCTTATTCAGTTGCTCTGCCATGGGCTAAGAACTTCAAAGCCCATGGCCTGGTATCAGTGTCCACCCTTTCTGGAACCATGGGCCCCAGGAATTCTCCACTGCTCTGTACAACACTGGGAAAAGCAGAGGATGGAGGACTAAGGAAATGTTTTAGAGATCAAGTGTGGAAATGTTGTATGGCAGCTCTAGCTGTTGCCAGGTCAGAGGGGCTGGAAGGTTCTAGAAAGAATTCAAGGATAAATGGAGAGGAGACACGAGTGGGAACAGGCTTACTAATACAAAGTGAAGGCAAAGGGCGAAGGCAACAGAATAAAGGACTAATGGCCTTGAGGGTCCAAGGACCCTCGATCTTTTCGGGGAGCTTAGAGGTGGTCATGTCTGGAAACCCATGTCCATAACTTCAGGCCTGTGCAGCACCAACACCGGCATGTTGGGCAGGACTTGATGGTCAGACTAGGACTGTCCCCTTCCAAAACTGTGGGGATGGCAAGTCAGCAAGACCTCGTTGTATGTCACGACTCATTCTATGAAGGGCAGCAGGTCAAGATGTGACTTTTTCTTTCTTTCTTTTTTTTTTTTTTGGCTATTGCTGGGGTTTTGAACTCGGGGGCCTTCCCTTCTAGGCAGTGCTTTACCAGTTGAGCCATTCCCTCCATGGTTTTTTTTGCTTTCTTTTCTAGATTGCATCTCTTGTTTTTGCTTACAGCTGGACTCAGAGCAAGATCTTCCCTCCTGTGATTGCTGAGGAGCTGGAATGCAGTTAACTTTGGCTTATTGGTTGAGATGGGGAATCTTCTTGTTTGCTACACTGGCCTTGAATTTAAACCCTCCTGATCCCTACCTCCCTTGAGAGCTTGTTTGATGGGTTGTTCTAATGTAATTCGTAACCCTCTGACATTCTGCCAAGCTTTTAGAAACTGACTAAGATGTTGGAAATTAAACAAGTTCTACCTGAATTCCAATTGTTGTAGGTGTTACAGGTGTTCTGTGGTCTGTTTTGCTTTATGGAAGGATGTGAATATTTTCTGGGGCTTACTTCCTGATTTCTTATAAAGTTTTTAATTCATCTTCAGGAAATTAGAGTGGTTTAGCTTGAAAGCTAGTGACTCCTGTTAGCCATAGCCAGAATACAGGACTGATTTCCATTTGTCCAGACTGCCTCTGGTATAGATGGGGAGCTGGAGTAGTATGAGGGAGGTTGTTTGAGGGTAGACCATTCTTAATCCTGGGTCCACCCCCTGTCTGTGGACTGGCTCAGGGTCCATCACTCCCACGTGTCTGTGCTGGCAGCGAAAACGTTGATGGGTTAGTCAGGGAATCTGAGCGACAGTGTTCCACGTGGCACCAGCCGAGCACCTGACAGGGACCTCCAGCGATCATTGAGCCCAAGCCCGGTCCTAGCCGCACGCTACCAATGCACTGATGTCGCAGGCTTCTTCTTCTTTTAATTTAAAGTTTTTATATTTGTAGAGAGATTCCCAGTGCATTGTTTATTTTTCTTGCCCTTTTCCATATTTTATGAGGGAAGAGTGCCATGGCAGTAACAGCTGTGATTCATTGAACCTTTATGTTGTCTGGCTCTGTATGCAGCACCGTGTTGCAGGGTCTTCATGATCAAAACAGACCGGGGGGAGGGGGGAGCGGGATTGTCGATGTCAGCACCTCATTTCCACACCTCAGGGGTGGGAACCCCTCCTGGCCAAGGCACCATGGTACATCAGTGTTTGTTGTAGTGGAGACCCCACCCTCCCACTTTGTCTGTCAGATGGATGAGATCTGAAATTCATGTTGGCCCAGCACTGGTGCCTCACATCTGTAATCCCGGCTACTACAGAAGGCTGAGATCATGGTTCAAAGCCAGTATAGGTAGGAAACTCCTCAAGACATTTGTCTTCATGGAGCCAACCAAAAGCCAGAAGTGGAGCTGTGAAAGTGAATGAAAATGCTTTGGGACAGCGCCCAGCCCTAAGTTCAAGCCCCAGGACCGGCACAAAGGAAAACAAACAAAATTCCCATTGCACAGAGGACTGTTTTATCAGTGACACCTTGTGGGAAGTGCTGTCTCCTCCTGCTTTTGAGTGAAATCGGGGTCCTGTGAGACAGGTGGGCCCTGTACATCACTAAGCTCTGCTGCCAGGGGCCCAGGCGTGGCTGCTAGGGATGTGGTAGGCCTGCAACCACAGGGGACAGAGGAGCTGCTTCCGCCTGGATCCAGAAGTTTCCTAGACTCACAGGCTCTCCTTTCTCCTTCAGGTAGAGGAGGGTCATCTCCCAGAATTGTGGAATTTTCTATTTGTCGTCCTGAGCAATCCTTGCCTGCTGCTTCCTGCTGTGGACATTTTCAGATGGCAGTGGGAGAGCCACACAGCCTGTGATCATGACTCCATTCACTGGGACGGAGCAGGCCTGGGCTTCTTGGAGAATGAAGAATTCAGAGATGGTGCCTTCTGACTCTATCAGAGGTTCAGGTTGACAAATGGAGACATGGCATTTTGTGGTCTTTTGTTTTCGGCAATGGTGGGTAAAATCTGCACCGGCAGCAGCTGACAGCTGACAGCATCCCAGTGATGGCCCTTCGCCCCTCAATTTCATATCCTCCACTCGAAGCCACATAGCTCTTCCCTAAGCTAAATAATGAGACACACAGCTCTCCCAAGAAGACAGGGCTGTGTGCAAACATTCGCCTGGGTGATTGTGCACACTTGTGTGAGGGAGAAGTTTCCACCAATCAGAACAGATGCATCTCAACTAATGACTGACCTTAGAGCTTTTTCATTTCTCCTAGGGATCTGGAACACAATGGAAGCATCTGGAGTTGACTGGGCTCACTGTGCCATGATTTCACATAAACACAGAGACTGAGTGTGTCCTGGGGTCTTGGAATTGAGCAGATGTGGGTGAGCCTGCATCCCACCTTGCCATCTGACTCCTGCATCAACCTCAGGATGCAGCTTCCATCTTTGGACACTTTCTTTTGGCCTCCCAGAGGCTTCTTGGTTTGAACATTATGGGTCAAGACTAGCTCAGGCAAACAAAAAGTTTATGAGACCTCATTTCAATGAAACAAGCCAGGTGTGTAGCACATGCCTATCACCCAGCTACACAGGAGCTGTAGGTGGGAGGATTGCAGTCCGGGCCAGCCCTACGTATTTAGAAGTGATTAGAACAGTGGGGGCACAGGAAGCAGAAGGTTGGAGGGGTGTGTGGGGGTTGGTTAGCAGGGGGTACCATTGCTAGCTATGGTAGAGAGGGAAAAGGTGGTGAATCTCCTGGAAATTGTAAGTCTGGGATCAGGAGGGAGAGACAGGAGGTGCTCAGGTTCCTGGTCTTTGGGATCCCATACACACATCTCCCTGCCTGTCCCTAGCCAGCAAAGCCAGACCCCATCTTCATCCTGGGGTGCACACACAGCCTGACCCACCCTGGGTGCCAGGACCGAGACAAGGAGAGGTCTCGGGAGACATGGAAAGCCACAACAGAGGACAAGCGAAGGCTCTCTTTACCCCTTGTTTCTCCTTTGGGAGCCATTTGGAGCCCTCACTGTGCTCATTTTCTTGGCCTGTGATGTGTTCTTAATCACATTAATTCCTCCTCTAAATATAGAGGCCATCTGCTGCCAGCTGGCTTGTGATCACTGATCGCCCACTTAACAATCACTTCCTGCGGCTGCTGGGTTGGGGTGTCCGTGGGGCCAGTGCAAAGCACAGTCCTAGAGTTCCGGAGGCCTAGACCTGCAGGCTTCACCCAAGGGCTGAACCAGGGCCTCATTGTGGAGGAGATGTCTGCCTGACTAGCTCATTTGTCTATCTATCTTTATCTATCTATCTATCTATCTATCTATCTATTTATCTATCTATCTATCTATCTATCTATCTATCTATCTATCTATCTATCTATCTATCTATCTATCTATCTATCTATATCTATCTATCTATCTACCTACCTACCTACCTACCTATCTATCAACCTACCTACCTATCTACCTATCTACCTATCTAATGAGTCTATTTTATCTGTCTGCCTGATCTATCTGTCTTCTCTTTCTAATCCATCTATCTGTCTTATCTGTTTGTCTAGCTAATCCACCCTTCTCTCTTTCTTTGTGTTGGTCTTCTGTTAAAGCTCCTTCAAAGAGGGTGCCAGCCTGGTGGGAGGCACCTGTGCACAGGTTAAGGGATGCTAATGACACATATCCCCTCCCAGCTGGTCTCTGCCCTCCCAACCACTGCCTGGTCTATTCCAGCACTCCTATTAAGGACAATTGAGCCCTGCCACTAATTACTTTTAAAGTACTAGATCTCAATTAGAGAGTTCATTACATTTCACCATCTTGTCCCCATTAAAGACATTTTCATTATTAAGTTGATTTGGCAGAATGGAAGAGCCCTGCTGAGACCGAAGTGTTACTATCCACAGTGCCTCCTGCCCGCTCTGCAGCCTGCCTGGTTTTAGGGATACCCTTGAAAGCTTTGCTTTGGGACCTCCTCCTCCTCACTCTCCAGTCAGTTAACAAATATTCTTGAGGTCTTGGCTTTGGACTCAGTGCTGGGATGGGCTGGGGACAGTGGAGCCGAGTTAGAGTGTTACCATTGCTCTAAAATATACTCGTGAGAAGAAAAACTGCAAAGAAGAAAGATGAAGCTAGGCACAGAAGTTCATGCCTGTAATCCAACCTACTCAGGAGGTTGAGATCTGGGGACTCGGTTTGAAGCTGGCCTGGTCAGGAAAGTCTGTGAGACTCCTCTCTCCAATTATCCACCAAAAAGCCAAAGTACTGCTGTGGCTCAAATAACAAAGCACCAGGCTTGAGTGAAAAAATCTCAGGGACAGCAAACACCAGGACTTGTTCATGTGTGCATGCACATGCATACAAGTATGAACACACACCACATACACACAAGAAATAAAATAAAATAGAGACGAGGATTTTCGGAGGTTTGGGTTGGGTGGCCTGGGCCCACATCTGTGGCTCCACGCAGCCCCACGCAGCCCCACACAGAAGAACTTCTGGTCTCGAACTTCCTCACAGGTCACGGTTCCTTGCCTACTCCACTGGGACCAGTGGAAGTGCCTCTAAATCCTACATCTTTTAAAATTCATTCATTTATTTTACATTAATTTACTTCACTGTTCTTCTAGAGATGATCTACAGTGGGATTCTGATTATGTGAGTCAGGTAACAAGTACATTTCCTTTCCTACAGTGTCTTCCATTCCCTTGCTCTCTCCCGGTCCCTCTCTTCTGTCTCCACCTGAGAGTTGCGTAGTTCACTTTCACCAGTGTCTAGTGCCCTCCACTGTTGCACTTGTCACCTTCTTCCCCTCTAGTTCTGTGCCCTTCCCACACTCTTCCAAAGACATACACGTGAATATACCATATATAAGGAAAAGACGACTGAATCGTCAAAAACTAAAAACACATACTAGGGAGAACATAGGCCATTTGTCTCTGATCTTTGCTTACCTCACTTAACATGATTTGTTCTAGTTCCAGCCTTTTTCCTGCAACTAACATTATTTTATTCTTTCTAATGATGTGTAAATTTCTATTGTGTATAGGTACCATAATTTTTGGATGCCCTCATCTATTGTGGGCATCTGAGTCGTTTCATATTTTGGCTAATGTGAATAGTGCAGCAATGAACATGGATGTGCAGGTGTCCTTATCTTATCCTTATCTTATCTTATGGTTATCCTGGCTCATGATGTTCAGGGTAGATGCCCAGGAGTGGGATGGCTGGGTCATAGGGGAAATCTGTGTTTAGTTTTTTGAGGAACCATGGGACTGCTTTCCAGAGTATGGTTGTACTAGTTTACATTCACACCAGCAGTACAGTAGGGTTCTGTTGCAAATATTTCTTGTTGGAATGCAAAATGTTGGCCAGTCTACCTGTGGTGATATAGTATCTCAGGGTTGTTTTTATTTGAATTTCCTTTATGACCAGGGATGATGAATATTTCCTCCATGTTTCTTTGCCATGCTTACCATTTCTTCTTCTTCTTCTTCTTCTTCTTCTTCTTCTTCTTCTTCTTCTTCTTCTTCTTCTTCTTCTTCTTCTTCTTCTTCTTCTTCTTCTTCTTCTTCTTCTTCTTCTTCTTCTTCTTCTTCTTCTTCTTCTTCCTTTCTTCCTCCTCCTCCTCTTCCTCTTCCCTCCCCCCCTCTCCTCCTCCTCCTCCTCCCTCCTCCTCCTTCTCCTCCTCCCTCCTCCTCCTCCTCCTCCTCCTCCTCCTCCTCCTCCTCCTCCTCCTCCTCCTCCTCCTCCTCCTCCTCCTTCTTTTCCTCCCTCCTCCTCTCCTTAATCTTCTGTCTGTCATGGGTCTTGAACTCTGGGCCTGGGCACTGCCCTTCAGCTCAAGGCAAGTACTCTACCACTTAAGCCATAACACCACTTCCAGTTTCCTTGTGGTAAATTGTAGGTAAAAGTCTCATGGGCTTTCCTACCTGGGCTGGCTTGGAACCATGATCTTCCAATCTCAGCCTCCTGAGTAGCTAGGATTACAGGTGTGAGCCACCGGTGTCCCACTTCTCACCTCTTCTGAGAAATCTGTCCTTAGCTCCCTTGTCCATTTAGTGATTAGTGTACTAGATTGGGGAGGGGTTAGTTTCTTGAGCTCCTTGTATATATTGGATATTAGGCATTTGCCTGATGTATTTCTTGTAAGGATCTTTTCCCAGTTGTTTGGCTGTATTTCTAGGTGATTCTGTCCTTAACTGTGCAGAAACTTTTTTATTTTCATGTAGTCCAGTCTCTCTCCTATCTGTTGGGCTCCTGGGATTCTATTCAGGAATTTCCTGACTATTACTCAAAGTCTAATGTCTCTCCTGCTCTTCTTGTAGTAGTTTCAGTTTTTGAGTCTGATGTTGAGGTCATTGATCCACTTTGAATTGATGTTAGTGCATGGTGAAAGGCAGGGATCCACTTTAGTTTTCTTCATATAGCTGCCCAGTTTTCCCAATACCAATTGTTGAAGAGGCGATGGATTTTCCACTGTATGTCTTTGGCTCATTTATTGAATATCAGATTACTTTATAGTGATTTTATTTCTGGGTCTTCTAATCTGTTCAATTGATCTTTGGATCTATTTTTGTGCCAGTACCAAGCTGGTTTTTTTTTTTTTGGCTTTGTAGTAGAGCTTGAAATCTGGTATTGTGATACCACCACATTGCTCCATCGCTCCCTAAATTGCTATGGCTATTCTAGGTCTTTTGTTGTTCCATATGAATTTTTGGATAATTTTCTCTATCTCAGTAAAGAACATCATTGGGATTTTGATGGGTATTGTTTTGAATTTAGCAGTATGGCCATTTTCACAATATTTATTCTACCTATCCATGAACATAGAATATCTTTCCATTTCCTTGTGTCCTCTTTGATTTCTTTGTTCAGAATTTTTTTGCTGGTCCTGAGGCTTGAACTCAGGAATTGGGTACTGTCCCTGAGCCTCTTTGTACTCAAGGTAGTTCTCTACCACTTGAGCCCCAATACTACTTCTGGCTTTTTTGATTGGTTTATCAGAGATAAGAGTCTCAACAGAGACTTTTCTGCCCAGGCTGGCTTTGAACCATGATACTTATAGCTTAGCCTCCTGAGTATCAAGGACTACAGGTGTGAGCCAACTGCACCTGGCTCTTTCTTAAGATTTTTATAGTTTCCATTGTAAAGATCTTATAAGTCTTTGATTGCTAGGTACTTGTTTTTGAGGCTATTACAAATGAAGTTGTTTTCATGATTTCTCTTTCTGATTGTACCTTGTTTTGGCATACAGAAAAGCTACTTATGTTTTGTGGGTTAATTTTGTTTACTGCTACTTTACCAAAGTGGTTGACCAGCTCTAGGAGCTTGGGGATGGAGTTTTTGGGTCCTTTAGGTATAAGATCATATCATCTGCAAATGGGATAGTTTGATTTCTTCTTTCCCTCTATGAATCTATTTTATGTCCCTTTATTGCCTTATTTGTTGTTGTGTTCTTGAAGATGGTCATTCTGACTGGATTGAGATCCCTTTTTAACAGAGAAGATATTTTTGGGAGGGGAAAGAAACCTTATTTGGGTCTTCAATGATCAGTGACCTTTCCAAGAGCAGCTCTATTTGATTATCTGTTGAGATGAAAATCTCATGGTGGGTATAACCTAGACAAAATGTGTGAGAAATTACATTTTAACCATCTGGGCAGAGTCTGATGTTACCTTTTTAGAGACTGCATACTACTTCACACTCTGAATGGACCATTATGTGTTCTGCTTCCTCATTTCACAATCTGTTCTGTGTGCATAAGTCCACCACAGAAAGAAGGTGGCTGGAAATCCATTACTATTTTCAGTTCTGTGTCATGGCTCCTCAAAGCGGAAATCCTGGGTTCAAGATACTTAATTTTAATGTTGTGATTAATGCCATTCTATCTCAGAGATAGAAGCAACTTGTAGGTGGGGCAACACTTTCTTCCCCCGTGGGTGTCAGTGTATTCCAGGTGCTGATGACAAAGAGTTCCACTGGAATTCACATCTCTTTCACAAGTGGCGTGTGCCAGCCCATTTCCTGCCCAACTCCATGTTTACCCTCTGAAGTATAGCGGTTCCTGTGAATTCCCCAGAGCTCCTTGCAAGTTAGTTATTCACCTTGTGTCCCGCATCTGTATACAAAAGCTCTTCCCAGACACAAATCACCTGCCTTTAGGTCCTTCTTACATGGTGAAGTTCTACATTTTTACATAATTAAATAGGCATACATATTTAATTATTAAAATTATCTTAAAATAGTTATGCCAAGGGGTTATTCATGCAGACAAGTCAATCAACTTCACTCCTTTCATCATTCATATATGTATATCTTTAATTTTAGGGTTGGAGGAGTTCCAATATTGTTTAGAAAGTTTGTTTAATTCCCTAATGGCACCTGTGATCTTCTTGAAGTTTTTGGTTTTTACGTTTTTATTGGAAAGGCTTTCTGGGGTTGGAACTTGGGGTTTTGTGCTTGCCAGGCAGGTCCCCAGTGTTTTGTGCTTTAGTTGATTTTCAGCTAGGGTCTTATGCTTGTGCTGAGACCAGACTTGGACTGTGATACTCTTATCTCTGCCATCCATATAGCTGGGATTGTAGGCATGTGCTGCTACACTAGGCCTGTGGTTTTTCACTTTACATGTATGTCTTCACCTATATGTAATGTTGATTTTATCCTACAAGTGGATGAGGTTCCTCTTTCAAAATTTTCTGATTGATACTGCACTGTCTCCCAACAGTTTATAAAAAATCCAGTATTTATTTTACAACTAAGTGACTAATCTTTTCATAATTTAGTATTTATACACAAAGGGCATCACATTCTGATTTCTCTCCTTATCAAGTGGCTCAAACACAAGAACTTGCACTTGCTCAGCTTGCTTGTTAGGCTGGTGCTCTACTAATGGAGCTATGTTTCCAGCCTGGGTTTTGGCTGACTTTTTTGGAGATAGCTTCTTAAAGACTTTTCCACCTGGGCTGCCCTTGATCTCAGCTAGGATTATGGGCATGAGCCACTGGCACCCAGTAAACGACTGTTTAAAATATGAATGCAATTTCAGAGTTGAAACAGATCAACAGAGAGCAGAACTGTGTCAAATTATCTGTTACACTTTGGGGATGTCATATTACATCCTGAATTTGCTTTATGGATTTTAGTAAACATGATAGCTTTCCTTATCTGCATCTTGTACCTCTCATAAATGCATTCATAAGTCATTTATAGCTTTTACATTCCTGTAAAAGGGATGCTGTGAGAATCAAGGAAAGGCATTGATTTTTTAAATCCTTTGGTTCAACTCATGCTAGCTTTGGGTGGTGGTGGCTCCAGGGCAAAGATGTCTGACTCTCCCTAGGGGATGGCATCTCTTGGGACCCTGGGAACTGGGCAGTCTGTCATGACAGAAAAGTGTACAGCTAGGCCGTTTGGCTTGGGCAATAGAAAAGATCTTCATTAGGCAGAGGTTAGAAGTCTGAATTCAAGGCCAGCAGAGTTGGCTTTCGGTGAGGGCTTGGGGCAGATGTGTTGGTGCCAGACTGACATTGATGGTGAGCCACCACATGGTAGGTGGCATGCCAGGCCTCTACATGGCTGGGCAGACCATGGGTGTTTTTGTAGGGGCCCTGCTGGGAGGATGCTGGGAGAGCTTGGGAGGAAGTTTGGCCTGAGAATCAAGGGCAAAGGGGAGGCTTTGGGGAAGATTCAAGAGGTACAGATAGAGCAGGGGAAGGCGTACAGAAGGGCAGGAGGTCAGCAGGGAAATGGGGGCAGCAACTGTCAGCACAGGCAACCAGCCATAGCAATCTCCACGACAGACTTGTATGGGGAAGGGAGAGGAGGGGAGTCGCCTGGACACTTGCAGGGAAGCCCAATTCCGACTCCACCTATTCCTAGCTGTGTCACCCTGGGGATTTTTAAAAAACTACTCTGAGCTCAGCTCTTCAGTTGGCATGGTGAGAGGAGCAGGGCACAATGAGTTGATGGGTGTCACCTTGGCAAGAGGCCCAGAGAAGGTTCTTCGTGAGTTATAGCTCTCCCAGGGGATTCCTAGATTAAAGGTGATCACACTGACTAAAGATGAACCCCATGGAAAGAAGGGGGTCTCTGGTAGCTCCCATGTGTCTGAGCCTTGGGAACTTATGAAGAATAGACGATGTGCATGGAGTGCTGGACCTACCTCTGGGCCCAAATCTGAAGACAATGGCAGCTTTTATATCTTACTATCAAAATCATCCAAATGTCCTTGGCTGCATGTTATGAGGATGCTCAGGCGGCCTGTGGGACCCGTTGGAAAGGAGCTGGGGCCCTCACTCTACCCAGAGCCACAAGAGGACAGCTAGCACCTCTGTGATGTTGAGCGTATGTGCCAACTTGGAGTCCAGGAGATGCTGCCCATCAGGCATTCCATGTGTCCACAATGGACCACCCTTTTGACCTGGCCTTGTCCATATCCACTACTTGAGAGCAAAGTAAGTGGGCAGTGGTGGCTGCGAACAAATCCATTTCTGGGACCCACACTACTCCAAGGCCATCCTTAATGCATCCATGAGGGAGGGGCCTCATAAGCTAATTACCATCCAGTAGGCTCCGCCTCTAAAAGGCAACATTCTCCCCCCTCTCCTCCCCACCTGTTCAAGCCATAGCAACCCTCCATCTTGGGATAGTCTGTTGCAGAGCCACAGCGAGCTGGAAAACACATGTCAAATGGTGAGAACAGCATGCTGGACTCCAGAGTGATTGTAGAAGGATCACAGGATCATGCAAAAGACATTATGAAAATCGATTCTAACACCAACATGGCTTATCTGTCACCATTGCTACTCAGCTGGCCCGCAGATCCCTGTGTCCCCAACCCCCCCCCAAGCTCCCACTCCCTGCCCCCTAGATGGGCTTGCCATTTTAGTGCTATGGGCCAGTGGGTGTCATCAGGACAAAGCTTTGGGCATCTCGCTGTTCCTGGTGGGGCCCTGGCGCTCCTTCCAGACTGGCAGGTGATGGCTGAGTGTGTGGAGGAAGGCACAGTTGCCTCTCTTCCCAGGGACTGTGTGGAAATTATGTTCTTATAATGAGGGTCCTGAAGAACCCCCTGCCCCCCAGGCTTAGATGGTGCTGCTGTACAGTGCTCAGCAGGCACATAGCAGCTGTTGATTATGACAGAACATGGCATGATGAGGGCCGGGGGTCCCCCCAGGAACAAACTCCCACTACACTGCCTGGCTGTCCCCATTAGTAGTGGCTTTTGAGGTGACAGGCTGGGTGAAATGTCGCCATTGGCATCCTGTCTCTGCCCTCCCATCTTGGGAGAGCCCTAGGTGGTGAGGTACCTCATGACATTATTAATGCCGCTTTGCTAAAAATTTCACACACTCAGACAAATGCCTTATGGCATTTCCTGCTTTCCTGGGGCTCCACGGATGGAGAGAAAACGTCCCGAAATAGCAGCACGGTGCTGGTTGTCAAGGCAATGGGACCCTCCATCCAGCAGCGGGGACTACCAAACTGGGCTCCCGGAGGTGAGGGGCAGGGATGAAATAAATGACAAATGTGCCCAGGGCCCTCCAGAAGCCTCAGATCTTGGTTTTGTAAATCTAGGGTGGGCCTCCTCTCCACCCATGTGTCCCAGCAAACAGGGGTGGCCGGGGTCAGGTGGTGAAACCAGACAGACAAAGGAGGAGTATGCTGCCAAGTGCAGCGGGCAGTGTGGAGTTGGATATGGCTGTGCTTCTCGTAATCTCTAATGGGCTCATGGGTGTATATTCATGGCTAGGTGTTAGGGAATCCTTTGGCAACGGAAACTCTGTTTTGGGGATCCTGCAATGGTTTAGGAGTGTGGTGGGGCTATCAGAGCAAGGATGGAGTTGGCTGGAAAATGGGGAGTTATGGTTAGGGAGGCTGGGGTGTTATGGGTTGGGAACATATGTGTTAGGTTGTGGGGTGGTGGTGCTTGCTCCTTGCCGGACCCCCGGGAGGAAGAGTTCCCCTTGGACACAGAGCAGGGAAGTGGCTCCACCGAGCATTGGAGGAAGTGAGCTTTCCTGGCTCTTTTCACCCCTGGAGTAGCACTTATGTTGAGTTTTCAAAACCTCGAACACCCATCCACACATGGCCCAGGAATGGAGTAGGTTCTTCATTCTTGAAGGCTGGCCTCCAGTCTGGACACACTGTGTACTCTTTCTTATGCATTTGAGACCCATTGTGTGCTCCTGGTTGTGTTAAGAAAGGCTTGGTCACTAGGCCCAGTGTGTGCTTTTGTGTGTGAAGGGCAGATTAGAACATCTACTGTGGTGTGTTTTTGGTTGAAGTAGGCACACTGTGTGCTCTTGGGTATATTATTCAGGGATAAGCCAATAGACCTAGTGTGTGCTTGGGCATACTATGCCCTTGTGTGTCTTTGAATGTTTTATATTCACTGTGTGCTCTTGGGAAGTTCAGTTCATGTCGGCCAATAGACCTACTGTGTGCTCCTGGGTATGCTAGTCAAGGGTGGGTCAGTAGACCTACTGTGTGTTTTGGGGTGTATTAGGCAAGGTCAGATGGAACAAGTGAAGTTTTCACCACTAATAGGGCTTGCTTCCCAGGGGTCCACCTCGTCTTTCATTTTGGGGTAGACCAGCCTGCTCAAAACAAGAAGCAAAATACTGTTCTCTATCATGCAGGGAAGCCTCATCCAACTGTGTCTGGCCAACACCGAACTCCTTCTCTCAAGGCCACGGGTCAACCAGAAGGAGAGATCTGTGGGAAATTTGAATTGTGAGGTGTTTGGTGTGAATCTAACAAGTGAATTGGCAAGCATGAAGACCGCCCCCCCCCCAGCCTCAGCACGGAGATGCTGCAGGAAGAAATCTCAGCTGGGATTCATTTGCTCAGAAAGACAGAAGCCAGCCCAGGAGCCGGGATTGTGGATCAGTCAGTGAGTTGGCCTGAGGTGATGGCTCTGTCGGCCAGGGTCCTCCACCCTCCTAGCGCAGCCTTGCTGACATTCTCCATTGGGTTTCTTGATGACATGATGCTGAGAGACCTGGGAAATGGCCAGTGTCACCCTGGGGACAGAGAGACACCCCCCACACTTTTGAGGCTTGGTTCTCAGTGAGGGTTATTTTTCTGGGGACCGTATCCAATGAGTTCAAGGCCGGGACTCAACACCTCCCCTCTGCTGTTGACTCACAGTAACAAATATGAGAGCTGGGCATGACATTTAAGGCCCAGTAGGGGACAGGGCCCGAAAGGAAATCATAATGAAATTGGGAGAGAAATGAGGAGAGGTGGAAATGAGCACAGAACCATAGGACATGACTCCCCCAAGCAGGTTTATGACTCAGAGAACCCCAAGTCTGCATTCATCTTCTCTAAGCCTTGTTTCTGGCTTGGAATCATGCATTCTACATAATAGGACCAGAAATCTGAGTATAGGCATCCAGCTCACTCACACACCTGCAAACCTTCATTGGAAATGGGGCAGAAAATGAGATGTGGGATTATCAGGACAAGTGTGGCCTCGTCCCCCCACACCTGTGTTCACCTTGAGGCAATCAGGAGAGTGGAAATCCCTGCTGTCCAATGTGACCCAGCCCTCCTTCCTTCCTGACAGGACTTGGGTTTGAATTCATGGCCTCTCACTTTCTGGGAAAGTACTTCACCACTCTCTGAATGGTCCTGGTGTTTTTTCTTTTCTTTTTTCTTCTTTGGGGCTGCTGGACTTGGAACTCAGGATTTTGCTCTTGCTTGGCTGGCACACTACTACATGAGCCATGTCTCTGGCCCCACTTTTTGCTGGTTATCCTGGAGATGCGGTTTTTCAGACTTTTCTGGTGAGGCAGATTTTGAACTGAAATCCTTTGACCTCAGCCTCCTGAGCAGTTGGGATGGCAGGAGTGTAATCTGAGCCAGGGCCTGACACTGAGTTTATACAGCTTTGCAGTCCTGTAGCCATGAGACGCAGAGACAGGGACAAGGTGCACTTCCACGTTGCTTTCCTGACGACCTTCACCCTCCATGCAAGAAGGACGATGGCATGGTGGGGTGCAAGCACCCTCCAAGTCCGTGTCCATGCTTGGCCTGGCCTGGCCTGTCCTGGCCACTGCTTCCACAAGGTTGGCTTCTAGGTTGGGAGGCCCAAGTGAATGGAGCTCCAAGATTCTTTGCTTTTATGTCTAAGAGGCTGTGACCCCCAGATCTTCCACAGCAGTGAGCAATGTTGCTTCTGGGATGCTGGGATGGGACACCCCCAATTCCTTCAGACAGACAGAAACCCTGCCTGCAGAATTCCTCATCTCCCTGGAAAAAGAATGAGGATGTAATTCTGGCCTCTTCACTTCCCATCGCTTTGAGGTAGGGGTGAATGATTGGGAGACTTGGTTGGCTTTCCACAGCCTTGTCTGGTGCTTGGGGAGGAGATGGAGCTGAACCCTGTGGGTACAGCCGCCCTACCTGACTGATGGACTTACAGCCACTTCCATGGCCACAACCACAGCCACAGCCAACTTTTACTCTCAAGGATCCACTGAGGCATGGATGGCCTCAGAGGCTCTACATGCTGACTGGAGCTGAGGACCAAGTGGGGTTACAGAATGATCTGGGCTCACCCTCCCTCTCACGTTGTCTGCCAACCTCCCCTCGTCCCAGCCCCTCAGACAGGACATATTTCAGCTCTGCAGCTTTCATCTGGAAGACTGTCAGGTCATTGTTCAGAGGAGTCACACCGTGGAAATCCTCCCTGCGTAAGCAGTGAGGTTTTGGAAGTGCATTTGTAGTGCAGTGTGTGCCTTCAGGGATGGTCACATTTTAGATCTAACTACCACATCTGTCCTCTGAGCTTGACTCACTCCACAGGCTACTTGTTTCCCTGAGAAAGACATAATATAATTCTTAATTTAATTCTATTGTATATATTTAATATATTTAATTCGTATATATTCATATATATGTACATATACTTTACTTCACATACACACACACACACACACACACACACACACACACACACACACACACATATATATATATATATATATGTGAGTAAGCATACAAACCTTGGAACAGTATATGTGCTTACTTTTATGTTCTAGTCCAACATGAAATTTAAATATGGATGGGTAACTTTCTTTTTCTCTTTTAAGTCTGAGACTGATACTAGAACCTGGCACTTTCCTCATTGACTGGCATTCTACCGATGGAGCCACAACTTCAACCCCTTATTGGTAAGTTTGACAACTTAATATGTTTAAAAACTTTTAGTTTGGAAAATCACCACCATAGACTAAACAAAAAAATAGCTTAGCAAGATCTGGGCTGTCATCCGTTTGTAGCATCCATCATAGAAAGCAAGTGTGATCATAATATATCAAGAGCATTTACAAATCAATAAGATGAAGGCTGATTACCTTTGTCAAAATAGTGGGTAAAAGACACAAATGGTAATTTGCAGTTTCCAAGATGTGGGAAAATATGTTTCCAACTAAGGAAATAAAAATGAAAACAAGATGCATTTACTATAAATTTGGTGTTCCCAAAGAGGCAGGGCCAACACTTCAAGCAAAGGCCAGCCTAAAGTGCATGGGGAAACTTGAGTTCACTGATGTTAGCTGGAACAAATGTTGTGGAGCATGAACAATGTCAAATCTCTGGACCCACATTAATCTCTAAATAAATTTTATTTTCTTGAGCCTTCCCTTCCTGTCTCCTTTAGGAAAAAATACTCAAACAGGAGATTTACAGCGAAGTAAATGGATGGCTTTTTTTGCCTCCACATAGATTTTATTGTGCATCTGCAGTGGGGGTCGGGTCTGTATTAAAAGGAAAGATTTGTTTCTACCACTTCCTATATATGCAGTAATTGCAATTCTTTTTGACCAATTTGTAGAAAAATTGAAGTCAACGGCTAGGAATTTTCCCCCTTTTTATTTTTCTTTCCATTCCAAAATTACACCAGAACTTATTCTTGAGGTGTAGGTGTGTGTGTGTGTGTGTGTGTGTGTGTGTGTGTGTGTGTGTGTGTGTGTGTGTGTGTGTGTGTGTGTGCCAGCACTGGGGTTTGAACTCAGTGCCTCACACTTGCTAGACGTGGTGTTCTTCCACTTAAGCCAGTGGCCTCCAGCTCCTTTGTGCACTGCTTATTTTCCGGGTAGGGTCTCACTCTATGCCTGGCTTGGCCTGGCCTGGGTTGTCCTCCTGCACGTATTGCCTGTGTTGCTCGGGATGCCTAGTGTGTACCACCATGCCTAGCCATTGTGCTTCGTCTTTGGCTGGGATTACACATATTTGCACCACCACAGTCATCCACTGGTCAAGATGGGGGACTCAGACTCTTCTGTCCTGGTTTGTCTTGAAATGTGATCCTCTTGTTCCCACTTCCCAAGTAGCTGGAATAACAGGTGAGTCAGTCACCATGGTCAGCCCTGCGTATGCTTTTAAAAGATATTCAATTCCATAAAAAAAACAACACACAAGACATTTATCCTCTGGCCTGTTTAAAAACTGACACCATGCCCTGTTTTCTCCTGATGCTGGTTTGTAGCCTCATCCTGAAACCGGCCAAGATCTTGGTTGCTCAGGCCAACCTTGGCCATGAACCACATTAGCATCTGGTCCTGTAAAGATGGCAAACTTCTTGTGTTTTAAAACACAACAGAGAAGAGCGCTCCCTGTCCCTGTGTTCCCACCTGCCACAGGCAGGAACATTTGCTCCTCGAGAGTCTTTTGTGGCTCAGTTCCCAGGGACACATTCAGGCAGGCAGGCAAGCTTCAGAGCTGAAAAGTACACATCCTTGTTCAGGAGAAGTGCCGGAGGTTAGGAAGCGCCCCCACTTAAAGAAGGGAACAGAAGATAGAAGGCAGAGGACTGACTGGGTTTGCCATCGTTCTCTCCCAGTCAGCAGAGACACAGGATGCACTTCAGTCGGATTGGCTGCAGAGGCAAATGCTCTATTTCTCACTCAGCTTTCCTCAAACATTTTAAACTTTTTGGTTGGAAATAAGAAAAGTGAACTCAGAGCCTAGGTCCTGTCTCTGCCCGAGGCAAGTGCTCTACCACTTGAGCCACAGCTAATTGGAGATAAGTGCCTGGGCTGGCTTTGAACCAAGGTCCTCAGATCTTAGCCTCCTGAGTAGCTGGGATGCCAGGTATGAGGTACAAGCACCCAGCAGCCATCTTCACTGCATTGCTCTGTTCTTTAGGCACAGATTATACAGGACGATGTAGTGAAGAGCTCACAGTACAAATCGCACTTCTTCCTTGTTATCTTCTTAAAGCTCTTACAAACACGCAGGTTCTGGGCTAGGTGTGGTGACATATAGCTGTAGTCTCAGCTACTCAGAAGGTAGAGACAGGAGGATCTTCAGTGTGAGGCCAGCAGGGGTAAATGGCACACTGGCAGTTATGAGTTATTTGTTTTATTGGTATAGCTATGTTGAATTCCTTCCTTCCTCCCTCCTTCCCTCCCTACCTCCCTTCCTCCCTCCCTCCCTCCCTCCCTCCCTCCCTTCCTTCCTTCCTTCCTTCCTCTCTTCCTTTCTTCTTTCCTTCCTTCCTTCCTTCCTTCCTTCCTTCCTTCCTTCCTTCCTTCCTTCCTTCCTTCCTTCCTTCCTTCCTTCCTTCTTTCTTCTCTCTTTCTCTCTACTCAGTTATGGGCCTTGACTGTCCCTTAGCTCTTCAGCTCAAGATGAGTACTCTAACACTTGTGCCATAGCACCACGTCCAGTTTTCTGGAGATTCACTTGAGATAAGAGTCTCAAGGACTTTCTTGCCCTGGCTGGATTTGAACCTCGATCCTCAGATGTGAGCCTTCTGAGTGGCTAGGATTACAGGTGTGAAATACCACCACCCAGATTCTTGAGTTTATTTCTCATTTCCCCTAAGCAATTGATTAAAACACATTTTCCTTCAGGAAGTTAGGATCCCTCTCTTGAAGTTCCTATCTCTCTTACACTGAAAAACCACCATGTTGATCTGGTCAGAGTCTGATGTTGCTCTTTACAGACACACGGTGGCGCTGTTGACCTTACGTCCACCTCTCAGGCTGGGCAGGCCCAAAGTCCCAGGGATACCATGGGAAGCATCTGAGGACCAGCCAGAGCTCTGTCCCCATGAATGGTGTCATAGCCCTTGTGGTTCAGCCATTTCCACAAGTGGCACAGTTGGAGCACAGCTGTCTTGGAGCAAGCCTTTCAGGTCCACATCTATCCCCACTCTCAGAGAAGGCCCTGGGCCTCTTCTATCCCCCTAGCTCTCCTGACCTCTGGGTCAAGGTGGGGGGGGGTCAGCCCCTGGAGGACTTTGGTGACCACCTGGGTCTCTCTAGCACGTGGTTCTGAGCATGGGACACTTGCTGGCCTGGCTTGTGTTCTTCTGGCAATGAACGGGGCTCTGTTCTTCCTTGCATTTCCAGCAAGCAGTAGAAGGACTGTTGGGAGCCTGGAAAGCCTCCACAATGCCTGGGGATAGGAGCATGCCTGGGCCCTGGCAAAGCCCAGCCTGCAGGCCCATCTTGGCTTGGACGCTCTGAGTCTGTCAATTTAACTCTCCACACTGCTGCCATTGATTTTTATGTCTCTACACTAATTAGACGTGTTATCACTAATCTTTCGTAATCACCACAAGGAGCTTGTGGAAAGTCTCTGAGATTTCAATCTACATTAAAAATAAGAAACATTATCACCTCTGGGAAAATGAAGAAAAAAGCACATGCAATTTTAATGTTTAAATCAATAAAGCTATCCGGCTTCTCTTTTGTGCTGGTATCAGAGGAATTTATAAATATCCCATTCAAAGTTCTTCCTGTCCCTCTGATTCCCCAGGGCTGAGGGCTGACTTTTGGTGTCAGATGGAAGCTAAGCAGATGAATGTCAAGAGCACACTCTTGTGGGGGGGCTGGGATGGACTTGGGGGTGGACAGGGGCGGGGAGGTGTTCTCACTCCTTTATTTTGATTTCTGTTGATTCTTATTCAAAAAGCCTTTGAAAGGCGAGAAAGGAGGAGAGAAAAATCCTTTCTTCTTTAATTAATCTGTCTTTCCAATTGTTAGATCACCAAGTTTGATTGCCAAACAACTGGCCTGCCCCAGGCAGATTAGATCATGTAGGTCCAGACAGGGAGGGAGAGGTAACCAGCATGCTAACCAAGGATCCTGCCTTTGGGAATGTGGAGAAAAGAGATGATGTTCAAATGCAGAGAAGCAGAAGCAACTCCAGCACATTCTCTCTCGAACAATGGGAATGAGAATGTATAGATACGGAAGAGAGAGGAGCTTGTTTTTAATGTGCTGTAGATATGACAGGCTGTAATTTGGAACATCTCTGATCAGAATCAGAGGTGACATGTAGCCAGGTACGGGGGGGGGGGAGAGGCAGAGAAGGCAAACACATTCTCTCTGCCCCAGCCAGGCTGGCACAGGCCATGGAGACAGCTGGTGCCCACTGGGTGCTGTTGTGTGCCACAACTGCAGAGGCAGGCTGTGTTCGCACAACTCCAGTGTGTGTGGGGGAACTGTAGTCAGCTCGAAGTGAGACAGCTGGGGAAGAATACGCTGATCCACTCTCCCTGCTTGCCAGGGAGCTCCCAGCTCATATCTGGTGAGACCTCAGCTGCTGACTTGGTGGCAGGAGGGTGAGGTTTGTGGTGTGCTCCTAGTTTGTCTGGAGATGAGAGGCAGCTGTTGTGAGGATGGGGCCTTCCTGAGGCTCCCAGGAAGGAATTCCTGGCTTTCTAAAGAGAGAACAGACCTGGGCTGGCATACTTGCTCTGCTTTGCTATGTGCAGTGAGGAAAATGATGGAGAAAAACACATTCAAGAGGTTATTATAGAGACAGTGAGTCAGCTGCAGGGAACGCGGGCCTGGCTGAGATTTTTCAGGTCGGGATCAGGTGAACCGTCCCTCACTGAGTGTAAACTGATAGGAAGCTTGATAGACAGGTAGAACTTACGCCCCTGGTGTGCAACTGCGCATGCCCAAGTTTGCTGTGACTGCTCATGTGCAGTTAGTAGAGCTAGACTGGCCTCCTGCCAAGGCTTCCGGACACCAAGAGGCCTAGGGGTCACTGTAGGTCACTGTCCTGTGTTTGCACTGGGGCCTAGGGGTCACTGCAGTTCACCATCCTATCCCACACTGGTGAGGGGCTCTGCTTCTTCGGGGAACCCTGGCCAAGGGGACTAGGGACCAGGCCGTGTAGCCTCAGGAATCCCGGCTCCCTTTTGATGGGCCCTTTGCTGGCCATGTACACTTTTCACTGGTACTGGGCTGTGTCCTCTGGAGAGGTCTCTCCCTTGTCCTAGCCTCTCCCCTGCCATGGAAGACCGGCCTTTGTCCCCACCCTCCAGAGTCTCTGTCAAGAGTCAGTGAGGTTGCAGACACCAACCCTAGCACTGGGGTGGACAGAGCAGGTGTATCCCCTGTTGTGACCAGGAACGCTGACCTGCCCAGGAGCTCAGCACACGGTACTCCTGTACCTCACCACTGCCTCATGCACTCCTCCCAAATCCAGGGGGATTTCTTCTCAGAAAGGGGGATTTTCTGGATTCAAGGTTTCTAGACACCTTTGTCATCTAAATGCGGATTTATGGACAGAAAAGGCAAAAGAGGTGATAAAACCAAAATTTCTATCTCTCCCTTTCACTCCTTCCTTTCTTCTTTGGCCTGGGATTTGAACTCGGGTCTTTGCGCTCGCTAGGCTGGCACTCTACTACTTGTGCCACATGCCCAGTGCTTTCTGCTTTCATGACTTTTTCTATAGGGTGAAGTTTCCATATTGTCAATGATTGTGTGGCCAACAAGACCAGTTCATTCACCCATTCACACGCCAACAGTGGTCTTCAGGAGGAAAGGAAATGCTAAAAAAAATAATAATAATAGACAAAGTTTTTTGCCTTTTGTTTTAGCCGTATATCTGAGCAGATTATCGTGGCTTTGGGTTTTCACCAATTGTGATCAAATTTTGGACAAAAAGCAGCTAAGCAGGGGTTGGTTGTAATTGGACGCTGGTGGCAAGCTCTACTGTCTCATTTCTGGGCCTGTGATGAGGGCTACGTTGGGGCCAAGCTGAGCTGCGCACTGCCTGGCAGCCAAGAAGTAGAGGCAGACAAGTTGTTTCTGGGAAAAAGACCCATGCTGGGAGGATACTCCACAGTGACTGCGCCCTCCTCCAACAGGGCTTCAGTTCCAGTGTCCACTCATGAGTGTTACCCAGGGATAAATATGAGAGCTTATGACTAAGTCAGCTCTCAAAACCCTATCGTCCAGAACCAGGCCTTTGTCCCATGAGCCTCTGGGGGTGTCTTTGGTTCAGACCCTGATAATAGCATTGGAACAGCAAATCTAAATCCCAGCAGCGGTCCTGGGAGAGGGCTGTGTGGTTATGTCTCAAAGTCAGGAGCCTCCTTGGCAGAATGAGTATCAGTCCTGGGCGACTGAGCAGAGGTTTGAACCCAGTGCTGCCCAACACCAGCACAGTGTTTCTCCTGGCAGATCTCCCCAAACTACTGTCAGAGTGGATGTTTCTAGAATCTTCGATGAGGCAGCATGTGGCCCTGAGCCTTGCATGGAGCCCTCTTGGGAAATACTGCCTCCAAGCCCAGAGGGACGGGTTATCGTCAAATGAGCTGTCCATACCAAGAGGAAATTAGAGAGAGATGTAGAGCAATTTTGCAGTGCTCTTGCTCTGCTGACAGCTGTGTATGCAGCTGGCAACGCATAAGGAGGATTTATTAGAAGACGTCATATTTGGTTAAGTACTTTGTATTAAGATGAGTGTTTCCCTCATACAATGGGTTTCCAACCATTTCCAGGTATTTTTTTTAACTCCTTGCATTTCACCGAGGCTGAATTAATTACAACAATTACCAGTCAGAAAACCCATACTGCCCAATTATCATGTAATTCATTTTCGCAGATCACTGTGAGTTTGGATAAAAAGTGGAAGACTTTTAGAAACTGCTGTACTTTCCTCTACAAACCTTACTGTTGTGCTCCATAGTTCTAGGGTGGCTTGAAGATGAGCTAAAGGCATGGCCTTTGTTAGAGTCGTGGCTTCAGTGGATAATATGGCATTAGTAGAAGTGTGGCTTCAGCAGAAGGTGTGGCTTCAACAGGAGGTGTGGCCTCAGCTGTAGGTATAGCCTCAGCAGGAGGTATGGATTCAGCTGGGGGTGTGGCTTCAGCAGGGGGTGTGGTCTCAGCTGTAGGTATGGCTTCGGCAGGAGGTGTGGCTTCAGCTAGGGGTGTGGCTTCAGCAGGAGGTGTGGCTTCAGCTGGGGTGTGGCTTCAGCAAGGTGTATGGCCTCAGCAGTGGTATAACTTCAGCAGGTGTGGCTTTAGCAGGAGGCACTCCTTGTGGCATCCAGCCAGGTTCGAATCCAGTTGTTGCAGCCTTAGGCAGATATGGAATCTTTCTGTACCTGTCTTTGCTCATGTGTAAATAGGTGAGTGCATGTGTCTTTGTTTTATGGGGACAAGGATAAGCCAGTGTAGCTGGTGCCCCAGAATGGCCAGTGAGCAGTGAGCACCTGTTGGTGCTGGCTGTAACCTTCCTGCAGGCTCACACAGCTAGCTAGCTAGCTCAGACATTCCAACACCTCATGGAAGGACACTCCAGGCTGCCTTAAAGGTCCTGGATGCAGGCAACTGTACTTGGCCCAGTCGTCCCACTGTCCTTTCCAGCCAGAGGGAGTGTTGCAGTTTCTGGCTATGCATGTGGGGGACCCAGTCATTTTGCTGTAGGCTGACACAAATGAGAGCCACCAAGTGGTGTCTCCATTGGAGTTCTTAATCTCCCTCTTTCTACCTGTCTCAGTGTGGTCAGACGTAAAACTCATTGGCCTGGGGCCAGCAGCACGGCTGACCCAAAATGGAATTAAACCACATGTTTCCTTTCTTCTCTTCCCTCCTCCTCCCTGGGCCACCAGCCGATGGAGAAAGCTTTCATTGCTCTCATTGTTTCCCTGCCCTCTCCCTTTCCTCCTCCTGCTCCTCCTCCTTGTCTTTCTCTGCTCCCAGGCCATAAGGTGAGCAGCTTCCCCCTGCACAGGTTCTCATGTGCTGCCATAATGCTCTGCCTCAGTGCAGGCCCAGAGTTGTCGAACTGGTAAACCTTGGATCAAAACCATGAGCTAAGATGAAATTCTGTACCTTTTAAATAACTTCTGTCTCCTGTATTTGTCTCCACAGCAGCAGCAGCAGCAACAACAAATCCATTGGTGCCAAAAGGAGAAGTATCCAAGAAAGAAAAGTGACAACGGAAGTGCTGTTATTTAAAATCATTTCTGTTATATCACTCTGAGGCTCACGGTGCTGACTGAAGTCTGTCTCAAGTTCCTCTACTGGTTACAGCCATACTTCTGAATGAATGTCAGGCCCCTTTGGTATCTGCTTGAGACTGGCTTCAAGACCTGTCCTCCATGCAGAGCACTGGTACCTACCCAGGGTCGGGGTCTCTACATGGAGTCCCGCTCCCCTCACAGTTCATCTGTCAGGCTTCTTTTTAACTCTTGAATTATGCTTTGGAAAAGCAGCCAATTGAGCAGAAAACATAAATTGTAACCTATTCTTCCTTGTACTAAAGTTTTAATATACTTTTTTTGTCTTTAGCTCAAAAGAAATCGGTTCTACATCCCTTTTAGACTATACTGACTCAGTTCCATACAATCTCCACGAAAGCCAAATTGCTTAATTAGACAATAATATCAGAGACATTGACCATTATATCTGATTACTGACTTCTCAGATGGTTAGCATTACCATTTATATTCTTTGCAGGTGTGTTTTTTAAGACTGAAAATAATTTATTGAGAGATGGTTCTTGGAAGTTATTTTTAATAGCCTAATGGTTTTTTTAATTTTCCAATCATTTATATTCATCATCTAGAACCGAAAATGGAGTCAGATTGATTCTCATCATGTGGCAACTCCTTTTTCCTCAGTTACAGACTGGTGGGACATGGAGATGAAGCCCAGAGAAGAATTATTTCACCATTACCTATGATGTTAGAAGGGACAGGCCACAGAGGAGATGAACTCTGAGTGGGGAGCCATAAAAGTAACCCACCGAAGAAGGTATGTTTTATGGTTGGACATTTTATTTGGTTGTCATAGAAGTCTCTCAATACTTCCAGAATATTGTTGCTGTTACCTTGCATTAGCGGAGTGGGAAATGAGGGTCAGAGGAGAAGCAAGATAGACAGGGGCCTGGTTCAGGCCACGGATCTCAATACTTTGAAATAATGTCCCCTTTCCCCTTTTCAATTACCACCAAGTAATTGGACCACCTTTTCAATTACCACCAAGTAATTGGACCAAATGGTCAGCTGAGCACCCACCAGATGTGTGACACCCATGCCAAATAGTTCACATGCACTTTGCCCTTGAATTTCACAGCCACAATGTGTGCTTTTGTTATCTCTAGTCTACAGATGAGGAACCTCTCTCATTGAGAGGGAAGGTCCAAGTCAAGGTCAAGTGACTGGCAGAAAACACAGAGCTGACTCGTGACAGAGCCACACTTCTATCCTAGGGGTTCTCTGTGCTTTCTCCTTACCCAAAGCTGAATATCAATCAGTATCACAAATTGATATTGCAAAAAAATAAACAGCTGGATGGAGGACGTTTTCTGCAAGTAGTTACTGTGGTGAAGGGGAAAGAGCACTGTTGGGACCAAGGGTTTAACACATGGCTTGGTGGAGGTGGAGTAGGATTGGTAAGTTTGCAGCAGGAAATCACATTTCTCTGTCATTAGTGTCTCCCTGGAGAGGAAATATGGTCTCTTTATATTGAATATCAAGAAGAGCTCCTGCTTTAAAAGCCATCAGAGCAGCTAGTCAGGATTTGGGAGAACCTCTTGGTTCTTACAAGCTCAATTAGAGAAACACAATGATTGTCAACAACCATAATAAGTCCTCAGACTGTTTTTATGCAAATGTAACATTCCAGTAAGGGAGTCCTGGATCCTGTGTTCAGCTATCCACAGTGGCACACTGTGTTCCATTTAGGGTGCCCCACTGTAGGAGGGTCCCAGGTGGGGTGGAGGATTTTGTGGTACTTGAACAATGATGCCCTCTGGTATGGTTTGTACTTGAAATATCCCCAAAAGCTCCTGAGTTGAAGGCTTGCTCCCCAGCTGGTGGCCATAGTGAGAGGTGACTGGATCCTGAGGGCTCTGCCTCTACCAATGGGCTCATCCACTGATGACCTCATAGCTGAGTGGGCTGTCAGGAGGCGGGGCCTTGAGAGGTGATTGGATCTCCTCAGGAAGTATCTGGCTCCACCAATGGGAATCAATTGATGATATCATAGCTGAATGGGCTGTCAGGAGGCGGGACCTTGAGTGGTGATTGGATCATGGGGTTCTCGCTCTAGCAACGGGCTCATCCACTGATGACCTCATAGCTGAGTGATCTATCAGGAGGTGGGGCCTTGAGAGGGGATTGGATTCCAAGGTTGCTACCTTCATCTATGGATTAATGCCTCCACAGGGTGGGGGATGTGACCTTGAATGGAGTAACTTTTCCCAGCCCATTCCCCTCTCCTTTCTCCACCTTGTGGTTCTGCTGCCACATGTGCTGCCTACCTCAGCTCAAAGCTATAGCTCCAGCCAACCACAGATGGAGACAAGCCCAAAGAAACCTTTCTTCCTTCGAGTTCAATTCCTTAGATCTTGTCACAGCATTGGAAAGCAGACCGACACTCTCTGTGAGAGCAAGCTCAAGGATCTGAGGCTGTACGGGGAGGGGCGAGGTGGAGGAGAGGAGGGGGCTCAGAGCAGGCCCAAGAGGGGGGCACTCTGGAGCTAGCAGAAGCGTCACATTGGACTTGCTATGATCTCTAGGCTGTGACGGTTGGGGACAGGGTGGAGATGGTGTGCTCTACAGTATGCTCTACAGATCTGCCAATGTGTGTAGTGTGTCACAAGTTTTCTGAGAAAGAGAGCACCCAGGGCTACATGGCTGGATGAGAGGATATGGCATAATTGTGGCTCTCCTCACACTTAGAGGCTTGGGGGACATTCACAAAAATCCTGTCACTGGCTGAAACCTCAAGACATGGGAAGATTGGCTCAGATCTCCATTTGTCTTCTATCTTATAGTGTGCTTGTTAAGGTTCCTCCTCCTCCTCCTCCTCCTCCTCCTCCTGCTCCTCCTCCTCCTCCTCCTCCTCCTCCTCCTCCTCCTCCTCCTGCTCCTGCTCCTCCTCCTCCTCCTCCTCCTCCTCCTGTTCCTCCTCCTCCTCCTCTTCCTCCACCACCTTCTCCTCCTTCTCCTCTTCTCCTCTCCCCTCTTCACATCTCTTTTCTTCCTCCTGCTTTCTCCTCCTTCTTCTCTTCTTCCCTTTCTTTCTTCAACTACCCTTCCTCTTTCTTCCTAGTTCTCCTCCCTTTCTTCCTCCTTTTCTTTTCCTTACCTTCCTCATCCCAGGCCTTGTTCTTTCACTACTTGGCTTATGTGATTACTTCCAACTGAATCTTTTGAGAGCAAGTTTGTCCTGGACTCCCAGCTGACTAGCTCAGATCTTGGAGGTTCATGTAGGCACTGTCTTTATGGATGATCTGAGCACCACCTTCTGGGGACAAGAGGCATGGGGCCAGAGTCACCGTGGCGCACCTGGGCCTGGGTAGAAAAGCCCACTGGGCTGTTGGCATATTCACCAGCTGAGGGCTGGTTTATGCCGGGTCCTTGTTGCTCACTGTGGACTAACTTCCTATCCCAGCACCCCTTTGGAAATAGAAGCTTGGGATGCATGCTTGTCGTTGAGGCTCTCAGGACTGGACAAGAGGGAATTTACAAGAAAGCAGACATGTGATTGCTTGGGGAGTTTTAGTGTGGAGGACCTTGCAGCCTCATGACCCAGGCCCAGGGCTGCTGGTCCTTTCTGTAGTGGGAACTCTTGGCGATGACAGAGTTGTGGTTATGAACTGGAACACAAGAACTCATCAGACACACCTTGCACCTTGCCATGGGGGTCATTTGGGGAATCACAGAGTGGCATTGGACGGTAACAAGGGAGACCACCTGTCCAGTTGCTCCTGAGCACCCCCCCATGAGATGAGGCATGGGTTGGTGGTCACATGTTTGACATGGTCTTACACGATGTGATGGGACACTTGATTAGCACAGACCTGCCCTTTTCCTTCTCTCTCGATGCGGAGTCCCTGGCTACCCCCAGGGCCTCAGGCTCAGGTTCCCCTGGCAAGTGAGAGTGGAGGGCATCCTCTTGTCCCAGTGGAACTGCTCCCACACAGGCCATGTGGGAGAGAGCTGTGCTGGGCTCTGTGGTTCCTGCCCATCTGGTGTTCCTGCAAGGGACCTGTGGCTGCTTAGTAATATCATTGCTGTAAATCTACAACTCGACTTGTCTGCTAGTTTATATTTAAAGTGTTTTTACTGAGTGCTGGTGGCTTACACCTGTAAACCAAGCGACTCAGAAGGCTGAGATCTGAAGATCGCAGTGTGAAGCCAGCCTGGGCAGGAAATTTCTTTTCTTTTCTTTTTGCCAGTCTTGGGGCTTGAACTCATGGTCTGGACACTATCCCTTAGCTTCTTTTGCTTAAGGCTAGCTTTATATCACTTGAGCCACAGCACCACTTTTGGCTTTTTCTGTTTATGTGGTACTGAAGAATCAAACCCAGGACTTCATGCATGCTAGGAAAGCACTCTATCATTAAGCCACATTCCCAGCCCCAAAGCTTTGCTCTTTTTCTTCTACTTTTCTCCTGATGCTTTAGGAAAAGATGGAAGAGACAGAAGAATAAAAGATGGGGAAGAATGTGTCCTTAGGGTCAAGAGATCAGAGCTTTACTCAAAAATCTAGAAAGAGCCAGGGGCAAGAAGCTCATAACTATAATTCTAGGTACTCAGGAGGCTGAGATCTGGAAGATTACGGCTCAAAGCCAGACCAGGCACATGAGGCTCCATCTCCAATGTAATCAAGAAACATCTGGGCTGGAGGCATGGCTCAAATGGTAGAGCACTGGTCAGTCAGCAAGAAGCAAGCAAAAAGCCTCGGTTCAAACTTCAGCACCATCAAAAAGACTCTGAAAGAAGAGGAAGGAAAACTAGTAGACATATGTACTGTGTTGTTTAATTACTGCCCCTCGCTGGTTGGTTATTTTCGAGGTGGGGTCTTGCTCATGCCTGCACTGGAGTGGTCTGTGGTCCTACTATTTGCGCTGTCTCATATCTCTGGGGATGGCACAAGCGTGCCACTACTCCTAGCCATTGTGCTTCCACTGTGTCCGCATGTCAGGGGCAGGCCACCACTCCAAGCTACTGGTTGAAATGGGGTCTCGCAAACTAACATGTCTGGGCTGACCTCGTACCACAATCCTCTGAACTCCTCTTCTGAAGTAGCTAGAGATACAGGCTAGTGCCATGGTGCCAATTTCTTCCTGTTGTGATAAAGCCACAAATGCCACCATCGGTAGCCTACCCTCATGACACAATGGGACACTTGTCACTTCTCAATGTCCCCACCTTGAAAGGCCACGGACACAGGCCCATGGGAGTCAGCCTGCAACACATGCACTTTTGGAAGGACGGATGCAAACCAGTGCCCTCAGCTCATTTTGCTTTAGTTACTTTTTAGATAGAGCCTCACATTCTTGTCCTGGTCAGCCTCGACTGTAGTCCTACTGATGCTGTCTGCAGAGCTGGGATGACAGGTGTGAGCCACCATGCCCTGCTTGCTGGTTGAGATGGCGCTTTTTTTGCTTTGCTGGCTGTGATCTATGATCTTCTTTACTTTGACCTCCCCAGCAGCCCAGGATTCACTGGAGCTTTGAGTCTCGCCTTCAACTCTGCCACCCTTTCTACCTTCCCTGTGCCAGGCTCTTCCCTTCACATTTTGTGAAATACAGTCTCAGTTCTCTGCCAGGCCTCTGTGATTTACTGCATGGTGGAGCAAGTAAGACATCCTTCATTTTCATACACAGGAGGAGCTTTAAAAGTTAGTCTCTGAAGTCAGACTGTAAGGCCTCTTGATTAAGAGTGAAATCGCAGACACGATGCCCCAGCTGAGCGCCGGGAAGATGAAGGTGCTAAGTACAGAGCAATTACAGCTAATTTTCTGATGCCCAGATGCCCGTGGACCTCAAAGGTAGTCTGAGTTCAGGTGTTAGTTGGGGTGGGAGTGGGGTGGCGGGCTCACTGGGCTGGCTTTGGGGAGATGTGAGTTGAGTGTGACTCCTGAAGCTACTTTGATTAAGGGAGGTCTGAGGGTTAAAGGGTAGGTAGGAGATGGAGGAGGGCTCCCTGGGTATGTGGAGTCTCCACATCACTACCAGGCTTTGGAACAAAGAAATAAAGACATGAGGATAGATCTCCCTCTCTTCACCAACAAGAGAGTGGGCAGCAAGGGCGGGCAAGGGAAGGGAGAGGATGAAGGGGTGCCTGTGGAAAGGGAAAAACTGAATTAAACAGAAATTCAAATTGCATTTTTTTTGTTTGAACCCAAGGCCTCCCTTTTTCTCGCCCTCCTCTTCATCCCTCCCTCCCTCGAACTCAGGACCTTGTATTCACTCTAGAGATGAAAAGAAGCATACAAAGAATCTTGCTTGGCTTTCTTGCTCACAGCTAGCGATCTATCATCTGAGCCATACCTCCAGTCTGAATTGTTGCTGGTAATTTGAGAGACAGATTCTCAAAGACTTTTCTGTCTGGGCTGGCTTTGAACCAGTCTCTCAAGCAGCTAGAATGACAGGTATGTCCATCAGGAACCAGGCTTGCGTGTCCTTTATTTCTCAAATTATATAACACAGGCCCAGGCTTTTCTGCCTGAACGCGGCACTTCTGAGATAACTTTTTCTTCGAAGAACTGCGCCTCCTTCCATCTCTCAGGAAATGGTACGGACTCTGAGTCTCTGAGCACCTCATGGGGAATTCAGTTTCAACAGTATCTTCTCCCCAGCTCCAAGCCCACATCTCTGGTCTCCGTGTAGGAATGAGGGCAAAGGAACACTTCTAGCTCTGGTCTCAGAGGCCTGGGTCCAGGTCTGACTGTGTCTGCTGATCTCTGGGGTTGGGGTGAGTCTATGTATGGATCACATGGTGCAGACAGGGCTGGTTATCATGGTGGCTGGGGAGGGAATGAGGAGAAAGAGGGGGTTGTAGAAGAAGGAGGATGAAGACGAAGAGGAGAAAAGTAGAGAAAGGAAGAGAAAAAGTAGTAGAGAGGTGTTGGGAGCCAACAGTAAAGTTTAAAGTTCATCTTGACCCTGGTGCTCACTTGAAGGTAAGTACAAGGAACTGGTTTACTTAGAAAACACCAGGTGCCCGGGATTGCTTTGCTATGTCTGCAGAGTTTGTTTTACTTTCTACCAGTTGACCTTGTCTTGTTTTTACTGCACTCTATTTTTACTGAAATTTTCCTTGTTTCTCTGGACTATTGTAACCTTATGTTACTTCTTGACTTCTGATAGTATATATTAAGAAAAGTTAAAAATAAATGGTGCGCAGTCTTGAGCTGCAGACCTCCCGACCCCAACCTTTGTCTTATGTCTTTATTTTTCTGCATCCTCGCCAACTAATTCAGGATTCCCTTTTGTTGCCGGCAGGCTCCAGCAAGTGGCACCCGAACAGGGAACTGAAAACCTGGGATCATGGCAGAGGACCCAGCTAAGGTAAGAGGACATCCAGAAATAGAGAGCGGGAGAGAGTATAGTCGGGAGTAAGAAATTATGGGGCAAGGTAACAGCCACATGTTATATGTGCAGGCTCTCAAGGGTATGCTTCATGCTCAAGCGGTGAAAGTTAGACAGAGTCAGTTAGAATGTATCTTTTACTTTGTTGAGGAAGTATACCCCTGGTTCCTGGAGGAAGGAACCATTAGTTTAGAAACTTAGCAAAAAACAAAAAACAAAAAACAAAAAACATTCAGGGACACTATGATGCAAATGCCCTGTAAGTTAAAACATTGCTGCTTTGTAATTGTCTGGTATCTGTGTAGCCTGCAGGTTCTGTATTGGGGTTGGCAAGAGGTATTGGCGGACGCACTATAAGACAGCCAACTGGGCCAATGGGAGCCATCCCCCAGATCCCCATCAGGGTAAACTATTCACTAGTGTGGACATTTGGGCCCATCTGTAGTCCAACACTTTCTGTCTGACAGTCTACAATGCGCACGCTGTAAATGTGTTTTGTCTCAATGTTTGTGTGTATGTATTCTGGAATTCTTGGAATGTTTCTTCTCTCAGATTCATCCTGATGTGAGAGCCTAGAGGAGACTGGCTAACACTCGCTCAATATCTGTTTCTCTCTAGCTCCTTCTTTTTTACTTATACTTTAAACTGACCCCCTTTTCTACGCTTCACAGCCACCTCCTTCACCCTCTCTGGATCAAGAAGTCGGGGGGTGGTGGGGGTGAAAAACCTGGAGGATCTAACAATAACTTAAAAGGGCCGGCAGGGAGAACTCACAGCCGGATGAAAATGCCACTGACCACCTACAAGTGACACCAGCAAGACCTTAGCCTCCAGCCTTGACGGCCGCTAGGGACTTCTTTCCCTTTCTCCAACATGACTGGCAATTTTCCTCTACCTTGGAAGGCCCCTGGGTCAATGTTTGCAGGAATCTAAAAGAAAAATCCTCCGGAGGTGAGTAGAGGGGGTTCGAATCCCCTGGTAAGTGGATTTGAGTCCCACTTGTGAGTGGTGGTGAGATGTCGCCCCATTCACTGAGACCTGATTTTGTCTTTGTGGCCACTGTTTGTCTTGTTTACTTCGGTGTGTTTTCTGTTCTATGTTTTCTGAGGTAGGGATGAACTGGGGGCCCATTAGTCCCCAACTCAGCCTTTTGTTGTTGTCTTGTCTAGTTCTGTTTTAGAATTGGTACCAGTTTTAAATGTACATACAACTGATTGATTTTTGTGCGCTTTAAGATCTGTGTGTGTGTTGTGTGTGTTTGTGAACATGTTTAAGATAAGAATTATCAGCATGCTGTAACAATTGGGTGAGTTTAAGTTTAAAATTCAAAAGGTTATGAGGTTTGGACATTACCAAAAATTTTAAAGAATTTTCACATTGTTTTAAATGACCTTTTAAGGATTCTTTAACTTAAAAAATTAAAAAATCTGGTATTTTAAAATGCATAAGGCTGTTTACACTGTAATCAAGTTATCTGGCTTAACAAAATGCATTGGCTGTTTGGAATTTAGTTCTCTTCGCTAAAATTTGGGAATAAATATTAAAAGTTTAAATGTAAAAGTTTGTTTAACACTGTCAAACACATTACTGTCCTGTCTGTCTAAAAGTATGTATTCTCATTCAAAAAACCAAGAGATAAGAAAAGGAAAAACTGTAAAAGCCAACAAAAGACCTAGCTTTAGGAGTAAGGGGTAAACAGGCCAAAGTTCAGTTCAGCTGGTCATACATGGTGGGACAGGCCATGGGAGGAGTCCACGCATGGTGAAAGGGGACAAGTTGGCACAAATGCAGTTCATCATACCCTAAAGAGTGTGATTAGGTGTGTGCCCATTCCACAGGAGGGGCCAAGTGGCCCACTTTGTTCTGTCCTTTTACTCTACAGGTAAATACTAGAAACATGATGGTAAAAAAAATTAGTGATGTGATGATCTGATTAGTATTGCTAAAACTGCCCCTTGGACTTAAAAAGAGGGTTAAAATATATTTGTATAATGTGACTTGCTTTCAATGATCTTCTACAATTAGGATATGTTTTTAAAAGTCATAAAGGTGTTAAGTTTTCCTTCTTGGTACAGTAATGGTGATTGTAATTCTTGCATTAAGGAAAAATTGTCATGTGAGTTTATAAGTTTTAATGTGTATCTGTTTTAAAACAAGCATCCAAGAGACAATGAGTGACACTTGGCCTCAAGATTTTAAAGGATTTTTTAAAAATGTAACTAAAAACTAAAATATAAAATAATAAAAGAGATTAATAGGAGGCTTAAAAATTAGGAATGGATTTCTGGATATAAATTTTAAAAGTAAAATTGTTGTTAACATTTGCCTCAAAGTGGAAAAATTAGGATTACCAAAATAATTGCTTTGGGATTCAAAGTGACAGAGCGTTAGCCTTGAGCTGTAAAGCTGAGGGATAGCACTCAGGCCCCGAGTTCAAGTCCAGAAAACAGCTAAGGGAAATGCAGATGAGGCATTTATCCCAGTGTAGAGAAGACATTCGTGAGACAAGAGCTATGGAGGAGCATCCAGAGGCAGTAAGCCACTGCTCGGATGGCAAAAATGTCAGATCCTAGACTCATTTGTGTGTGGCCCTTCAAAAATTGGTCAGAGCCAGAATGTCATGGGAAGATAGTTTGTAAGCATGCCTAATGTCCATGACTGTCTACCTTGTAGGGACAGAAACATTAGTATTCTGTGATAGTACTAAAAAGTGAAGTTATAAAATGTGTGAGATGGTTTAAATCCCAGCCCCTGTATGTTTCAAAAGCCCTAATTGACAGTAACTTTTGAGCTAACACCAGCTACAAGAAATTTATCTGTTCAAGAAAATCGTTTGTAAACTTGAGAGTGTGTTTCTATTAACATCTGTCTATTAACATCTGCACGGGTGACTTAGGCATTGTTAGGGTCACTAGGGGTCACATTCCTAAAGATGCTTTTACAAACCAGAGTGCTAAACAAGCTACACTGCTGTAGCTGGAGAAAAAGTCTGTGCATTTGTCAAAAGTTAAAATATTGTTCTTAATGATATCTAACCCTGGTAACCTCTTTCTAAAATAGACTAAGGTTATAGGTTCCTGGCTAAGTAGGATCAACACCCGTGAGTCTGCTTGAAGAAGTTACAGAAGATGAATCTTCACCCATCATCCCCTTTTTATTTTTTTTATTTTTATTTTTTTTTGTCGTTCATGGGGCTTGAACTCTGGGCCTGGGTGCTGTCCCTCAGCTCTTCAGCTCAAGGCGAGCACTCTACCACTTGAGCTACAGCGCCACTTCCGGTTTTCTGGTGGTTTATTGGAGATAGGAGTCTCACGGTCTCTCCTGCCCGGGCTGGCTTTGAACCGCGATCCTCAGATCTCAGCCTCCTGAGTAGCTAGGATTACAGGCGTGAGCCACCAGCGCCCAGCTCCATCATCCCCTTTTTAGAATAAGGGACCAGAGTCATAAAAAAAAATGTGGCAAAATAGACAGAAGAAAAACGCATGGAAAATGTAGTACAGGCCTGAACCCTCTACATCTGCCTAGAAAATCAGCCTTATTAAAAAGCTTGTTATCTTGATAATTTGTCCTGGGCTATTGTCTAAATAGTCTTAAAAACTAGTGGGGCCACAGCCTGCCAAGCCTAGGTATTACTTGTATCCTTAACCAGTCTGTGTAGAAATATACAGCCTAGCACGAGGTGTGACAGTCCCTTGGAGACACTGAAAGACCCTGCTGTTGCTGTGGCTGCTACAGCCTTACAGTCACGGGGAGTTACCCTGACCTCCTCCACCATGGAAAAAGTAGACTAAACTCCTGCCTGATTCCATCTTTTGGATGGCTTCGTTTTGTCCATGTTACCATATAACTACTCTAATTTTATTATGGCTACTCCTCTTGCCGGGAGACAAACAAACATGGTATTGCTCATTCCCTACACTGCTTTGCCTTTATGGGACTTCCTAAACATATTAAATCTGATAATGGTCCGGGATATGTCGGACAAGCTTTTCAAACTTTTTGTAAATCTTACCAGATTTTTCACTCTACAGATATTCCCTATATTCCTCAAGAGCAAGAAATTGTTAAACAAGCCAATGGGCTGTTAAAACTCCAAATTTTTAAATTAAAAGGTGGGAATTATACCCCTTCTCTCCTGTTAATATTCTTCTCATGCTTTCTTTGTACTAAATTTTTAAGTTTATATTGTAATGGACTTTCCACAGTACAGTGACTTTGGGAAAAAAAGAGAGCAAAGAGCTTTTGGTTGAGTTAAGTGGAAGGATCCTTTAACAGGTGATTGGCACGGGCTCGATCCAGTTTTAACATGGGGTTGAGGACATGTTTGTGTTTTTTTGCAGGAAGAAAATGAATCCCTCTGGTTGCCTGAGCATTGCGTTAGGATTGTGGAGGCTCATTCTGATGAAACAAACCCTGACACATTGGGCTTACGTGCCAGATCCCCCGATTGTGCGCCCTACAACTTGGGAGGGAGTTGAAGTACTCATTCACGTCAATAGATCAGCATACAGTACAGCACTTGATCCCTTCATCCAGCACACCAAGATGGGAGATACCTCAGCTTCAGACATTGGAACTCCATTCTACTTTACCACCAGCTCTAAAGGCTCCATTCCAGGCTGTATTATAATGCTATCTATGACTCATAAAATTTGGATCCCAGACAAAAATCAAATGTACAATATACAGATGACATCTTTACCAACTGGTTACCCAGTTCATGCAAATTTTACTCCATCCTATATGATACCCCGTTGCATTAATTCTTCACAAATAGTAGTATCTACAGGAAAGCCTCATCCAATAAGGTACAGGCATGTGAAGCCATTTGTTACCAATATTTCTGGAACTAAATTTCAATTAATGGACTGGTTTGGAGCTAATCTTACTAATAAGTACAATTTTGGACTGTGGTGGATGAATGGGCATCCTCAACATCATGTTTGGATGCTAGTGGCTGCACTCAACAACATAACCTGGCCCAATTCATCCCTTTCAAAAAATATTATGAGTTGTGTATCACCACCCCATGTCATTATGTATAGACCATTCAATATCTCTATAGGAGCTAATTATTTTAATGTCACCTGTTCTAATTGTTCTTTTACTAATTGCTTGTATAGCGGCATAACTGAATCCATACTTATTGTTAGACAACCATCTGTTGTTATGCTTCCTGTAAATATTTCTAAAACTTGGTATAAAGATTCTGGCATTCAGGTGTTAAGACAATTGAAAAAACTAATGCACCCTCATCGATTTGTTGGGCTACTTGTAGCTGATGTTTTCGCTTTTATTTTGTTAGCTGCCTCTTCAGCGGCAGCTGCTGTGGCACTAACACAAAATGCACAAACTGTCCATTATCTTAATCAGCTTGCTCATAGTACCACACAAGCCCTACCTCTGGACGCTAAAGTGGCAAAAACTGCTAAAAAAACTTTTTAAACAATTTCAACTCTATATCACTTCCCTGACTTATGTTAAAGGATTGCTAATGTCATTGCTTGGCGTGGGAATGCTTTTGTTGATAGTATTTCTATGCCTTCCTTGTATTATACATGCACTGCAAAACTCTCTTATGAGTTTAGCCATACAGCTACATAAGATCAAGCTCTATATAAATGAATTCCCCGAGAGGAACTGTAGCCAGAGTCGGGTAAGAGGGGGTGCCAGTCTGACCAACCTAAGACAGGGCCTTCAGCTTTGCTCTGAAGAAGTTCCCGATGACGGGTAAGGCAGACAAGGTGATCCACACAGCCTAAGACAGGCGGGTTCGCTTCTTCAAACAAAGATGGGGGAGATGTTGGGAGTCCACAGTAAAGCTCTACGGTCATCTTGACCCCTGTGCTCACTTAAAGGCACACATAAGGAACTGGCTTTCATGAAAAACACTAGGTGCCCGGGATTGCTTTGCTATGTCTACAGAATTTGTTTTACTTTCTATCAGTTGATCTTGTCTTGTTTTTACTGCAATTTGTTTTTATTAAAACTTTCCTTGTTTTTCTGCACTATGGTAACCTTATGTTACCTCTTGACTTCTAATAGTATATAATAGGAAAAATTAAAAATAAAAGGGACTGTAATGTCTTTATTTTTCTGCATCCTCGCCCCCTAATTCAGGATTCCCTTTTGTTGCCGGCAGGCTCTGGCACAATGGAATTCTAGACTGCCATCAGAAAGAATGACATAGCCCCATTTGTTAGGAAATGGAAAGATTTGGAAAAAATTATATTAAGTGAAGTAAGCCAGGCCTAAAGAAACACAAGTCCCATGGTTTCCCTTATTTGCAATAATTAGTATATGTCTGAGACAAGCAGAAAAGATCAGATAAGTTGATTTTAGGTGAAATGAACCCCACTATAAGTATTGAATTGTTTTTTTCTTCTGATTGTAACATATTTATAAGATGATTTCTTTGTTGTTTCATATGCCCCTCCCCCACAGCATAACCGCTGCTTTCATTGGATTTGATGTTGGTATAATTTGTGGAGAGGAAGGGCAAAAACAAAGCGTTTAAATAGGGATACAGGTGGACCCATTGCAACCATGAGATGTACAAGTCGTTATGTTGAAAAACGAAGTTTACAACTTTGATAGGGGGCGGGGGGGGGAAATGGGAAAGGGTGGAAAGAGGAAACAGAGGAGGAGCCAACAATTCTTGATAAGAAATGTACTCATTACCTTGCCCATGTAATTGTAACCCCGCTGTATGGTATTTTCACAATAAAAATTTTTAAAAAGACAAAGGCTGGTTCAATCCATTGTTCTCTCTTATGGGAACATGGTATGCTAGGTGTGGAATAGAGACCTGGCGGGCAGGGGAACAGATTCAGACCCAGATTAGAAACTTGCAGTAAGGAGTGAGCGAATTATGGGACTAGGACAGTCTTGCAGTCTGGAGGATTGGATGGAAATTATTTGGACGGTATTTCTGTGATGTAAAAATATGTGTACCAAGTTGTAACATGAGGAAATAGACTGCAAAATGATGCAGTATCCAGTATCCCTACTCTCTGTCACTCACTCATCCCCTAAGCTCTGGGTCTGATCCCTCCATAGTCCCAGCATAAGAGGGACTATGACAGTGATCCTGAGTGGTTATTCCTGAGAACAACCACTCAGGATCACTTGGTTATTGTAATTGTGGGATGGACGACATTGTTTTGAGCAGTCTCCAGTACAACTGTGGAGGCACCCAACTAGAGCTAATCCTAGTTATCAGCCCAAGTGGGCAGGTTTGATGGGCAGGGCAAACAGGAGCTGGTGCTGCCCTGCTCCCCAAGTAGATATGTAGATGGGGGAGGACTGTAAGAGCAGGTATGGGGTGACTCCACCCACTGTGTCTGGATCACAATGAGCCCACAATGCATACCTGTTTCTAGCTGAACAATAAGATACAAGAATCGAGGCCACATCCACATTCTGTGCTGCCTAGTACCATTGGCATTTTCCTCTATTGGATCATACCACTACCAGCAGGTGAAGGAAGTAAAGGTGCTATGTGGTGACTGAGTGAATTTCAGAGATCCTGTAGGAAGTGGGTGATTGCAAGAATAGAAGTGATTTCAGAAAGCTTGGGAATATGGCCCCTCCATCTTCCCTATCCCATTGCTGGGATATCTAACCAAACCAGAAACGCATGCACAATAAAATTTTCTTTAGGCACGAAACAACAGCAAGAGTATCTGGAGAGGAATTGACCTGGTGGACCCACTAACACCAACAAAAAGAAAACTGAAAACAGGTAACCTCATAACAATAATTACTGTGGACTGTAAATCAACCAAGGGTGAGACCAAAGACCATGCAGACCTGGAATCTTCCTCTGGTTCCTTTCCTGCTAGTGTCCTTTCCTCTGACACTGGAATAACTAACAATATGTCAGAAGTCCTACGTTACCCCAAGAGAGTAACCAAAAGATAAACAAAGATAATAAGAGAGAAGGCATGGCTGGAGAAAGCTAGAGAACATGAAAGAATTAATGACCAAATTAAGCCTGGAGAGAGACCATGTTGCAGAGGACTTGAAGTTGGAGAGGTCCATGAGGAAAGACAAGGTTCAACAGATGAACGAACTGAGAGATGAGAAAGAGCAATGGGCGTGATAAGTGTTTGACCTAGAAATAAACATGGTGGAACTTCAATGGCATTTGGCAGAGCTACCCTCCAGCAGCAGCCTGCAGGACCAACTCAGACCAAGCTACAGCTGCCAGCCAAGACCTATTAGTTGCAGAAGTAGCAACAGAAATGTGAGAAGCAGTGTTACATTCAAAGGCAGGAAAACTAGAGCCTCAGTCTCCAAAATTTGAAGCAGCAGGAGCGGCTGTGGTAACTGGAGCAGCAGGAAAAGGCCTGGGATCTGCATAAGCTCTTCAAGACATTGGGAAGATTACACATTAATGAGGCCATGAGATGCACAATTTTGCATAACCTAGAGATAAAAGAGCAGCTGGACCAGCTGCAGGATGCCTTCCACAGGCTAAGAAACAGAAGGAGGAGCTCTCTCATGTGCTGCACTCAAAGCTCCAAGTGAAGGAAGAAGCTGGACCAGCAAGAGGAGAAGTTAGAAGAATAGAAAGAGATGGCTGAGTTAAGGAGCCAAGTGGCTCAGAATCTCAGGAGCTTCATGAACAGCTGCAGGAGCTCAGAGCTACCTGTGAACAGCACAGGGCCTACAATTTGCAGCTGACCTTAAAGAATGAGGCCTTGCCGCAGCACCTGCAGAAGCAGACACAGTTGCTGAACAAAGTTGGAGGACCAAGAAGGACCATCAAATATTACACAACACTTGTGATGTGTCTTAAAACCAACAGACAGAAGCAGGAGCAGCTATGGGCCCCAGCTGAGCTTTCTGGCTTTCACTAGAGAAGGAGGAGTGAGTAAAAAGTAAAGGGGGTGATTCTACTTGTTGTGACTGTCCTAGAGGACAGACAACCCAAAGACTAGGTGGGATTTTTATCTTTATCCATTGATGAATTAAAGAAGGTGAAGCTTAGCCAGCAGCTACAGGAGCAACAGACCTACTATGGGTTCCTGGCCAATATGGTAGTCAAGAGACAGAGAAAGCTGAAGCAGTAGGGTTTCTTCTCCAGAAGTTGAAACCACGGGAATGGAAGCAGGACACACAAGTGCCCAAGAAGACCCTGAAATTTTGAAAATTCAGAAACAACTCTTCAGTATTTAAATAAAAAAGTAATTACACAAATTGATCTAAATACCAAATGTATCATCTGTCTTAGATTTTCTGTTTATTAACTTAAAATCACATTCCTTATGAAGGAGAAAAATAGCTGAACTAACATTAATATCTCTAAAATATTTTCTTAATTAAAAAAATTCCTCAAAGAAAAAGATTAGTGTGAAAATCACCTTTGAGCATACTCTACAACTGAGGTGTGAAAAATTAAACAAAAGTAATGAATTATATACAGCTCCATATTCATAGCTTTTTAATGAATTACTTTAAAATGTCCTTCATTTTTGAAATCAGTTCAGAATTCTTGCACAAATTAAAATTGGGGTACTACATTACCAATAGAAAATTAATACAGTATTTTTTATGAGATTAGAAATCCGATGAAAATATAAAGATTGCAATGGCTCAAGTGGTGAAGCACCAGACAAGCAGGAGGCATGACAATTTACAAATAAAAAGACTTGGATGGTCATCTAATAACTCCACAATGAAAGCTCAGCTAATTTTCAAAATCACAAGATAAAAAGTCAGCTATAGTATGGTGGAAAAGTAATTAATTCATAGTACAAAAATAAAAGATACAAAAAGGTAAGAAAAAAAAATTTTCCAATCCTGTTCAAATTTAACTTTCACCTAGCCAAAATAAACAACACTTGTCACTGTCTAAGGAAATTGTAAGAGGCATTTCCATGAAAGAGGAAGTTAAAGTTGTGGTTTCCAGGATGGAAATTCCAACTCCAGATGATATGTAAATCAACTTCCCTCAATGAGAACTCAGGTACAAACCCTTTTCTTGGCCCACCGCCCTGAATCAGAGGACCTATTCCTCCTCTTTTTGTGAAAGGGAACTTTCTTTACACTTTTTTTTTTACCACCTCCCCATTGCTGACACATTATATAGAGAAGTCTCTTGGGGTTGTGGTGTTTCTTTATCTTGACAATGTCAGTTTGAGTTTTTGAAATGTGGTTAAGAGTTCCCTTCTCTGGAGATTCGCTATTGGCTATTTCCAACTTCCTGTCAGACCCTTTTCTCCAATGGTAAACCACTACTAGTGAAGATTCTATACGTTGGGAACTCTATAGGAGAGAACCTTTCTCAAATGAAGCAAACCATTAATATTGTACTAACTTGAATTTTATGCACAGTAATCCCATTTTGTTATGAAACATGGAGGTAACATATAATAAAACATAGCATGTAAAAAATGAAGATAAGATAAAGTAGCAACAATGCAACAAGAGAGCAAGAAAATATTTAAAAATTGCTATAAAAATAAACCCATGCAAATATGAGTCCCCAGTGACTGCTTTTCACCATGAAAGAAGGTGGATCTCAGAATAACAGCAAAAAACAAAACAAAATAAAACAAAAAAACATTTAATTCAGTGGGCATTGTTGTTTTCCCAGTAATCCTTGCTACTCAGTAGGCTGAGCTCTGAGGATGGCAGTTCATAGCCAGTTCATATAGGAAAGTCCAAAAGACTCATCTTCAATTAACCACCAAAGTGGAGCTGTGGTCCAAGTAGTAGGAGAAAAAAAAAGCAAACAACAACTACAACAACAACAACAACCAACCCTCACGAATAGTGCTCATGCCCTAAGTTCAAGCCCCAGGTACATTCGAGAACAAAAAAGCAGTACTGGTTTCAGTGACACAAAGCTCTATAGCAGACTTCTGATTACTAGACCCTGTTACCTGGGAAGAAAAAAATAGAAACACCTCTATACTAGACCATTGGGGTGTTAAACTTTCTATTAGATTGGATTCTTTAAGTTTCAGTACTAATTTCTAAAACTAAAATAAAATAAAATCAATTGGAATACTTAGAGAAATAGCTGGTAATAATGGAGAAGAAATAAAATGCAGGGCTGAACACTAAAGATGAAAGAATGGCTTCAGAAAAAATAAGTCATAATTTTTGGGGTAAAAATGAAGAGAACATTAATTCAGGCTAAGAGATTAATAATAACAATGGCAAAGCTCAATTTACCCATTAGGCATACTGAGTGGTTAACAATAGCCAAAAATTGGAACAATACAACGGTTTGCTGTCCAGTTGTGATGGTTCTTTGTTGGTGTCTGTCTTTCACTCTATGTACCCAATTATTGTGCATTCATCCCCACTGCCATTATCATATGAAGGTAAAAAATAATGCTTAGCCAGCACCAGTGGTGCACCCCTGTAATCCTAGCTACTCAGGAAACAGATCTGAGATATCAGTTCAAATCTGGCCCGGGCAGGAAAGTTGTAGACACTCATCTCCAATAAACCACTAGAAAGCTGGAAGTGGTGCTGTGGCTTAAGTGGTAGAGGGCTCACCTTGAGCTGAAGAGCTGAGGTTTCCCTCAGACCCAGAGTTCCGCAGCACTAATGACAAAATTTTTTTAAAAAGAAAAATTTAAAAAAAGATTGAGAATCAATGCCTGAGAGTCAAAGATGCAAACATAGTGTTAGGCTACTATTTCTCTGCTGACAATTCAGATAGGGGATTATGCTTTCAAAGCTAGTGGATCAACAGCAAGAAAGGTACAAAAGTGATTATAGTAACAAAACCATAAATGGGAAAGGTTATGCCAGGGAAACTACAGAACCTATAACCCTAAAGAGAATATTCTGATAGGATAAAATTTATAGCGAATTGAATATTGATAATGTGCTCTTGAAATCCAATGTATATAGATATATGTATATATATGTATATTTATGTCTATGATAATTTTTTAGATCATTCTCAATAATGGCATTGAGTTATTAAATTATATATTAGAATACCACATCATTTTATAATAAAAAGGCAAAAATGATATTTGAAATAAAGATAAGAGAAATAGAGTGGAAGAAGCGCTCAGGGACAGATCCTCTACCCTGAGTTCAAGTCCAGCACTGACAAACAACAAGAAAAACAACATCGCAAGGATGAGTCAGTATAGACAATAGACAAGAGGAAGTGATCTCTGAGCCTAGGATCTTTGTTCCCTCATAGTCAGGTGATCAACGATAGTCACGTGATTACTGGTATGATTCAGGCAGGTGATGGGAAAGCTGGGAGGGGCTGGTCTGTGGGCAGATTTAATCCTGATCACAACTCAAGCAAGAGATAATTCTTGGCATCTCAGCTATGTGCAAAGTGTGAATTGGAAGAACTCAGTCAAGGAGATCCTAAGAATAAACACAAGTTTTTATTCCAAAAACAAAAGCAAACACAGAGAGGACAAGGCCTAACTGGTAATGTACCAGCCCAACATCAGGCCTGACAAATTACAAATAAAAAAATTATAGGATGATCACCTGTTAAGAAATACAAACTCAGCTACTTTTGAAGACCCACAAGATACAGTGGATAATCAGTAATATGGCCTACAGTCCTGTGGAAAAGTAATAAATGCATAGTTCCATTATAAAACATACAGAGAAGTAAAAAACAAAACAAAACAAAATAAAACAAACACAATAAACTTTTCCAATCCTGGACAAACCTACATTGCACCTAACTCAAATAACCTAACCAAATTGTAAGAAGTAGGTCCTTGAAAGAGGAAGTGAAAGGTGTGGTTGCCAGGATGTAAATTCCAGCTCCTATTGATATGTAAATCAGCTTCCTTAAGCAACCAATCAGAGACTTCCTTTCCTGGACCCACCCTCTTTCAGTATAAATAGAGTGGAAGTCTGAGTCTCAAGCATTGCTGAAGATCCTACATCAGAAGGACGGAGGCCATTTGGAGCTTGTATACTCCAGGTGAGGATTAGAGTGGGAGAATCTACTCCTCTTTTAATTCTTCTCTCCTTGGTATGGTGGTGGTGGTGGTGGTATTGTTTTGTCAGTTGCTGGGATTGAACCCAGTGGTAGGGCAGTGTTGCTGGGTCACTTTGTGCTCAAGACTGGGCATTGTCCTTGGGCCACTTTGTGGTCAAAGCTAGTGCTTTACCACTGGAGCCACAGCCCACTTGTGATTTTGGAGTGGTTAATTGGAGATAAGAATCTGTGTCAGGGGGACTTTTGTGGCTGAGGCAGTTTCAAAGCTTGATCCTTAGCTCTCAATCTCTTGAGTAGCTAGGCTTCTACGCGTGAGCCACCAGCACCTCATTAGATTCTAGGAATGATGGACCCTGACACTGCCCAGGCCTTCCAGAAAGAACTGAGATGTGCCCTCTGTATAAATACTTTCATAGAGCCAGTCACCCTAGAGTGCGGGCACAGTTTTTGTCGACCTTGTATCTGCCTCTGCTGGGAAGAGACCCAGACTCCAGCCACGTGCCCTGTGTGCAGGGGACCCTGCCAGCAGAGAGACCTCAAAACCAACGTGGTTCTGAGGAGCCTGGTGGCCATTGCCAGAAGAGCCAGCCTCAGGCATTTTCTGAGCTCTGAAGAATACATGTGTGGGACACACAGGGAGACAAAGCAGATGTTCTGTGAGGTAGACAAGGCCCTGCTCTGTAGGAGCTGCTCCCAGTCTCAGGAGCACAGGGCTCACAAACACCATCCCATAGAAAGGGCTGCTGAGGAGCAGAGGGAGATGATTTCAAAGCAGATGCATGTTGTATGGGAAAAGACTCAAGAAAACCAGCACAATTTACAGGAGAAGAGGAGACTCATCAACCGATGGATTTGGTATGTGAAGCTATTCCGAGGCATCACTAAGGATGTTTTTAGAGTGCTGTTTTTAGAGCTGGGCGTCCAGGAGGAGGAAAGACACCATTCCCAGCTACTGATCAATGAAGGAAGAGCCATGTTACTGCAACTCAGAGAAAGGGAAACCCAAATGCTTCAGAAGAAGCATCAGCTCAGGAATATGTATCAGAAGCTGATCGAAACATACCAGAAGCCAGATGTGGACCTGCTTCAGGATGTAGATTTGACCCTAGAAAGCTGTGAGTCAGTCTTGTTCTTCCTGCCTCTTCCTCTGAGGCCAGAGCTCAGTGCCCCTCCCATTCCTGGACTGATAGAGAGGCTCAGCCAGTACCTGGTGGAGATTGCTTTCAATGAAGCTACGAGGAATCAAGATCTTGGGAGCTGTGTTGGACACGACAATCCCTATGCAGTTTTGAATTCTGAAGAGTCCTTCCACTTTACTGCTTTTGGACGCCAAGTCTTCAGCTCTGGGAAACATTACTGGGAGGTTAGTGTGAATGACTCTTCTACCTGGGCCCTGGGAGTTACTAGGCATTCCTCCATAGAGAGCAACCTCACTGAATCTGAGGATCTTTTCCTCCTTTTGTTTGTGAAAGAGAACACACTTTCCACCATTTTTACCACCTCCCCACTGCTGTCTCACTATGTAGAGAAACCTCTGGGCCGGGTTGGTGTGTTTCTTGATCTTGACGATGGCAGTGTGAGTTTTTGGAATGTGGCTAAGAGTTCCCTTATCTGGAGATACCCCACTGGTGCTATCCAATTTCCTGTCAGGCCCCATTTTTTCAGTGGTAGCCTGGTGTTCTAAGTGAAGAGAATATCTATATGTTGGGAACTCTATGGCAGAGAACCTTCCTCAAATGAGGCAAACCACTAATACTGTACTAATTTGAATTTCTCAGTGCAGTAATCCCATTTTTTCATGAAATATGTTGGTAATAATAAAATGTAAAATGTAGACACCAATACTAAATGAAGATAAGATAAAGTAGCAAGAATGTAACAAAGGAGTAAATAAATATTTAAAAATTGCTATACAAATAAACCCATGCAAAACTGAGTCCCCAGTGACTGCTTTTCACCCTGAAAGGAGTGGGAGCTCAGAATAACAATAAAAATCAACACTTAAAGCAGTGAGCACTCTTGTTTTACCAGTAATCCTTGCTACTCAGCAAGCTGAGTTCTGAGGATAATGCATAGCCAGGACGAACAGAAAAATCGAAGCGACTCTTATCTCCAATTAACCACCAAAGTGGAGTTGTGGTCATGTGGTAGAAGAAAAAAAATCCCACATGAACAGGGCTCATGCCCTAAGTTCAAGCCCCAGGAACAGCTAGAACAATAAAGCAGTACTAGTTTCAGTGACACAAAGTTCTAGAGCAGCCTTTTTATTAATAGGTCCTGTTATCCATCCCGGGAGGAAAAAAAACAAACACCTCTCTCCTAGATCATAGGGGTGTTTACACTTTCTATTAGATTGGATTTTTTAACTTTCAGTACCAATTCCTAAACAAGGGGAAAAAAAACGTATACTCAGAAAAAGAGCTGTTAATAATTGAGAAGACTGAAAATGCATGGTTGAACACTAAAGCTGAAGGCATGTCTTTAAATAGAAGAAGTAAGTCATCTTTTGGGGATCTACAAATGAACAGAATACTATGATAGGCTAAGAGATTCACAATAATAACTATGGCAAAGCTTAATTTATATATTAGGCATACTGAGAAGTTAATAAGAGCTACCAGTTGTAACAATATAACAGGATGCTGTGAAGGTGTGATGGCTCTTTTTTGGATACTTAATTGTAGTTCTTTCATCCCCTGTGAAATTATCATATGGAGTTAAAAAATGCATACCTTTGGTGCTGGGAAGGTGGCTTAGTGTTAGAGCGTTCCCTTGCATGCTTGAGGCCCTGGGTTTGATTCCTGAGCACCACATAAGCAGAAAAAAAGCCAGAAGTGGTGCTATGGCTCAAGTGGTAGGTACTAGCCTTGAGCTGAAGAGCTGAGGGACAGCACCCAGGCCCAGCGTTCAGGCCCCACGACCGGACCCATCCACCCCCCCAAAAAGCTTACTTTTTTGTTTCCCTTTCACTCTAGATACTTAATTGTTGTGTGTTCATCCCTTCTGTAATTATCTTATTGATGTGAAAAAAAACTATTACCTTGAGATTCAATGATATGTATGTAGTGTTAGACTGCTACTTCCCTGTTGGCAATTCAGATATAGGAGAGTTTGCTTTCAAAGCTCATGGTTCAACAAACAAGAACAGAATACGTTCAAGATCCTGGAATGTGGAAGCTTATGTCATCGATTCTACAGAACTTACTATCCTAAAAATAACATCCTAGATAATTTTCTACTGTTTATAGTGAATAAAGTATTAAAAGTGTGCTCTTATAAAACAGACACACACACACACACACACACAAGCATTAGTAGGTTCTCTTATCAGTTTATCATATATATTAATTTACCATTTCATTTTAATATAAGCTTAGTCATATATGGTGTTTATTAGCCTTTTGATCCAACATAAAGCTCAGGAGAGTGCATAGATCCTTAGTTTAAACCCCTGGACTATTTCAGGAAAAAAATTAAAATGAGTAAGTCACAATAGAAAATAGACTTGGAGGAAGTAATCTCAGATCCAAGGATCCTTTTCTGACACACAGTTAATTGATGGACATTCAGGTGATTACTGGGTTCAGACTGGTGAAGGAGGTGGGCGTAGGGGGTAGGTTCCCTGTAGACTTAACAATGATCACATCTCATCCAATTGCTAGTCAAGTTGGCATCTGTCTGTCATCTCAGCTATGTACAAAGCTTTGATAGGAAGATATTAATCCAGGAAAGCTTAGGTATAAACACAAGATCATATTCCAAAAATAAGCTAAAAATGGGTATGTTGTATACAATTCTGGTACTGTACTGTTGAATTCATACCATATGCTTAAACTCTGCAAACCAATTTATTTAACACTAAATTAATCTATAACAATGCAATGATGTTGGTCCAGTTTTTCAATTTAGAAAACCATAGGCAGGTGTTAATTAACATAAGGTGGTGCTGAGTTTATTAAAAGAATGTGTGGTCATGTTTCACTGTATAAATGTGAGTATAGAGAATTCAGTGCAGTCTTGGTTTATCTTCTCACACGTGATTTTTAGGGTGACTTCACCGTCCTATTATAGGATTAAAAGTAGTATTTGTGACTTTGACCACTTTTGGTAGTTTTTGACTTTTGTACTGTGCACTATTGCTTTTATTTTTCTCTCATTTCCAGAAAAAAAAGATAAATTACTTGCTGTAATCATGTTGTAATGCCCTGGCTTATACATTTAAATTTCTATTGTTTATTTCTGTGATATCTGTATACATACAGACATCATTCTGACAATTTATCTTATCATACAAACATATACTATTCCATCTTTCTTTGCATTATCTTTCTTTGCATCTATCTTTGCATTAGTAATTAGTAATATCCTAGATAATGTGTTACTTATTTCAGAACTTCATGATTATTTTTACTACTGGCATAATTAATGCCATTGACAAAAGAACTCAATAAATTAGATGTAGTCAAAATTTTCTACCTTATATATCTAGAAGCATCAACAAAACTACTTTATTCTTGTTTGTGTTTTAAATTTCTGGCCTATATTGTTATAGATCTATAGTTTATTTTTATTGTATTTTATTTATCTATTCATCATTTATTTTTGTTTAATTAATTATTTTTGCTAGTTTTTAAAATATTTTATTTAATAGTTGAATAAAGGAGTTGCTATTCAATAAAGTAGTTTGTGAATACAATGCATCTTGATCACTTTAATCTCTTTTTAACATTTCCATTCATCTCTCCCAACCACTTATTCTCTGATTTTTCTTAATTTTGTAGCATATGCATTGATTTTTTTTTTTACTTGCTCCTGCTTTCTACCACTTTGCTATATTCTATATCTACTTTCATGGTAGAACACTTTTGCTGGTTAAAGATTATCTACTATCCCTTTAAAAAATCATTTTATGTGTAATTGAAAAATGTTATATTTGTTAAATTAATTCTATAAAATTTAGGGATACTTTGTATTCTGAAAGTATATTCAATCATCATCACCTTGGAATATTCTCAAATATTCCTCATTCACAAAGAAATCTCATACCTGTCTGCAGCTATTCTGAATTCTCCTTAGACTTCCAACCCCAAAGAAACTGTTATGCCTGATTTTGATAATTCAAAAATTTCATTAAAATCAAATCATTTTATTTGTTATTTTGTGTCTGGCTCTTTACATCTAGCCTGTTGTCAGTGTTTCCACTAATATCAATTCTCCATTTCTCTTTTTTACTTGATAATGGGCTATTTCATGAGTATAAAATGTTTTGTGATCTGTTTTCCTATTGGTCAGCGTGAATTTTTTTTTCAATTCTTTGGCTGTCATGGATAATATTGCTGTTTTGAACTTAAGTGTATAAAAATTATAGACAAAGTTTCTGAATCCATTGGGAAGATTACTATTGACTTAATCATTCCTTTGGGGGAAACTTAAAGCCATATTTGCACTTTTTTTTGATTGTGGAGATTGAACACTGACCCTGGGCACTGTCTCTCAGCTCTTCAGCTCAACTTGAATGCTGTACCACTTTAGCTACAGCACCACTTCTGCGTTTCTGGTGGCTAATTGAAGATAAGTGTTTCATGGACTTTCCTGACCAGGCTGGATTTGAATCACAATCCTCTGGTTTTAGCTAGGATTACAGGCAAGAGCCACCAGCACCCGGCTCATATTTGCATTTATGTGCACTTAATGACACTATGTAGACAAAGAATGGAAATTTGAACCAAATGATGTCATTCCAGCTTTTCAGAAAAATTGAGGTAGCAATAAATATCTCCTCCTTTTCCATTTTGTTACATTAATGACTCATGAGCTATGGGACCCTTACATTAGCATCTTGTGACATCTGTGTAGGTGTATTTAGTATTAGAAAATGTTCATAGAGAAATATAGAAAGACAGATTTTCAGAAAGCAAAGGATATCAGGTATGAAAGAACAGCATAGAAGGAGACACATTTATCTAGCCTAAGAGATTTAGAATACTAAAACAATGAGGAATAAGCCTAGTTGATAACTAGTTCTTCAATAACCAAAAATGGTTCCCTAGAACTGTTTCTGCTATACCTTAGCTACTATCATTTTTTTCCTTCCATCTGGAGGTATTCCTTCTCTTCTCTCATGACTGTAAATTAGCGTCTGCCGTTTTGGTGCTATGATTGGCCAAAATGATTTCCAAATCTCACTTAGACTATCCTTCTCATTGTGATTAGCAGTGACCCCTCTCAAAATCCTGGAATATGTGTATTTCAAGAATTAATCTACACCTGACATCTAAGCACATTCCTGGCATTAATTGCCCTGACCTAATGAACAAAACTTTTTTTCAACACAGTATCCTAATGTAGGTAAAGCACATGAATTAGGGTCTATTGTCAAGTATCAGTATTGAAGGAACAATTATATATTCCAAGTTTGGGTTCTTTATTTTGCATTCACTAACTAAATGTTCATTGTTGTTGTTGTTGCTCTTGTTGTTTTGGCAGTCCTGAGGCTGAAACTCCGCGCTTGGGAATTATTCCTCAGCTTTTTTTTTTTTTGCTCAATTCTAACCCTCTACAACTTGAGGCACAGGACCACTTCCAGTGTTTCTTTTTCTGTTTATGTGTTACTGAGGAATTGAACCCAGGGTTTCATGAATGCTAGTCAATCACTTTACCATGAAGCCACATTCCCAGAACACTAAATGACTCTCTTAAGATGGCATTAAATTTTCATTCCATAACTATGTATCATAATTTTAGCCAGAAATTTTTGCTAGAAAAGGGCATTGATCAAAGTACTGAATCCAGTAAGGCTAGATAGACAATGAATAACAGTCACGGTCTAGCCAGGGCACAGAGGGACTTACCTCATGGAGCTGGTACAACAGAATGAGTGAGACAGCTCCTGACCTACAGCTCAACTCCAGAATGAGAGGGCCACCTTGGTTCCAACCACATTAGAGATGCTGGGTCAACTCCTCCAGCACCCATTCAATCAGTTCCTGAGAGAGAGAGAGAAAAAAACGAAAGAAGGTCAGAATTACACTTAAGCCAGGTACCTGTTGCTCAGGCCTGTAATCCTAAGTACAGTGGAGGCAGAGATATGAGGATTGTGGTTTATAGCCAGCCCTGGCAGGAACACCTGTGAGATTCTTATTTCCAAAGAACCACTAGAAAACTGGAAGTGGTCCTGTGTCTCAAGTGATAGAGTGCTAGCTTTGAGCTGCGGAGCTCAGGGAGCTGCCCCAGGCCCAGAGTTCAAGCTCCACGACTGAAAAGGAGTGGACTTCCCACCACAAGAAGTAGACTGAATAACACCCATTGTCCTAGGGAGCATGGCAGAGAAGTCAGGCTGAGCTTCCTGTCAGCTGGGAGTCATAAGTAGGTCACCCAGCTTCTCTGTGCCTCAGTTTTCCCAGCTTCAAAACTGAACAAAGTGAAGGATCCTGTTCCTCATGGGGATTGGGTATTAAAGAAAGAGAGTCATGTTTTCTTTCATAATCCCATACCTGTCACAACATTAATAACACAAAACCATCTGAGATCTTTCCAGGTCTTTTCTGTCATATACTCACAGAACTGCCAAGAACCGTATCTGACGGCCCCTCCCTCTGTGCCTGGCTCTGCTCTAGAGATCCCTCTGTATTAATCCCTTGTTTTCTCAAAACTGTCCCATGAGGAGATTGAAGTCCAATGGTTGAGGCCCAACCCAGAGCTTCACCTGTGGTCAAAAATGGGCTGCTGTGGACTGAGTTTGTGACAATCCATCAAAACCAATGACTGAGCGTGGCACTACATGTCTACCATCCCAACTACAGAGGACCGACCCTGGTGGCTCATGCCTGTCACATACAGGACTGTGATCCATCCCAGCCTGAGCATATATTAAGTCTCCATCTCAGAAGTGCCCAAGACAGAAAAGCTGGTAGAAGACCTGACTGGCAAGCCTAAAGCCTTGAGGTCAAACCCTAATATACCAAAAAGAACCAGGGTCACAGTGCCAGAGGCTCATGCCAATAATCCTAGGTACTCAGGAGGCTGAGATCTGAAGATCACAGCTCAAGATTTAAAATAGGGTTCGCCTCGCCCATCAGAAGTCATGAGGAGAAGACCCAGAGTCTGACTAATGCTGTTGCACTCCATACTAGCAGGACTCATATCTTTACTAAGTGTTGGACATGCTCTCTGTCCTCCAGGAAAGCCATCCCCTGCAGCTGCACTCCTAGGTCCTCCCAAGCTCCCACTCCCACCAACCAGGCCCAAGGGAGTACACAGCTCCAGGGCACACAGATCCCTTGTTCTTGTAATTTAACAGTGCTGTGTCCCATTCAAGCATCTCACCCTTCCAGGCTCCCAGACCTCAGCTATGAAGCCCATGCATGCCCGAAAGATAGCAGGTAGAAGTTACCAAAGCATTCAGCCTCCTTGTTACCACTCACTTCTACACACACACACACACACACACACACACACACACACACACACATCCAGACTGGTGACAGAAGACTCATCCATGCAGCACCTCAATTTGCCAACTGATCACGCACCTGAGCACAGTCAGACTGTACAAGGAGAAAGATGATCTCTCTCTCTGTCTCTCTGTCTCTCTCTGTCTCTCTGTCTTCAGGTGAAAGGATGATCAAGCACAGAAGACAAGGGTTCACACAGAAAGGGGGGTCTATCTTCTGCATCCAAAGCCTCCCATCCGCAGAAAAAGGGAAAAGACCCCAGAAGGCAGGGGTGGACATACTGCTCCCCACCAGCTTCCCACCAGGGAAAGGAAGGGTGCAGATGTGCGGCTGTGTGTCTCCCATTGCTCCAGGTCAGGGGCTCTGTGGCGTCCACTCCTCACCCAAACTTGCATCTCCCCATTTCCTGGGACACTAGACACTGGATATGGGGATGGGATCCTCGGGTCCACACCCACCCCCACTCCTGAGGCACATTTATGGCAGGGTGTGGGCCAGACTGTGGGGCACAGAGGAGGCGCAGGTCCTGGTCAGGAGGGGGGGGTGATATGGGGTCAAAGGGAGCGGGCCTGTGTGGCCACCACTCACATGTGCTGCTGGCAAAATCTGTTGGCAGCTGCTCCAGGTGGGGCGAACAGCAATGGCAGTGGTATGGTTTACATCAGGCCCAGAGCAGAGGACAAGGGTGCCAGGACCAGGTCAGGGCAACAAGATGGCTAGAGGTACACCATTGCCCCATTGTCTGAGGAATCCAAGAGGCAACATGGGTTTTAGCCAGCAGCACCAGGTTTGAAATGCTGTGCCATGGGGAAGGGGAGGAGGGGGCCCAAGCACAGGCGGGCACATGGTGGGCCTGAGCAAGGCCTCTCCTCTTAGTCCTCGAGTCTCCTGCTCATCACTCAGCTACCTCTACCTCAACTGCTGGTAGTGGTGTCAACCAACAGAATCTCAGTGCTACTGGGTAGTATGGAATGTGGGCATGGCCACCATTCTTGTATCCCATTGTTCAGAAAGATCCATGAAAGAATGGGGATGTGGCTGGAATCCTGTGATGCAGTCAGAATGGGTGGAGTCAAGATGATGGCAGCCCCTTTCCCAGGGAACTCTGTTCAATCCACTTAGGGACAAGAATGTTACCTGAGCCGGGCGCTGGTGGCTCATGCCTGTAATCCTAGCTACTCAGGAGGCTGAGATCTGAGGATCGCGGTTCAAAGCCAGCCCGGGCAGGAGAGACCGTGAGACTCCTATCTCCAATAAACCACCAGAAAACCGGAAGTGGTGCTGTAGCTCAAGTGGTAGAGCGCTCTCCTTGAGCTGAAGAGCTGAGGGACAGCGCCCAGGCCCAGAGTTCAAGCCCCACGACCGACAAAAAAAAAAAAAAAAAAAAAAAAAGAATGTTACCTGCTTTAGCCGGATGGCTGCAAAGATTGTTGTGTATGTCTGTTTGTTCCGAGTCCCAGACCTTGAACTCAGGATCTGGGCACAGTCTTTGAGCTGATTTTGATCAAGGCTAGCCCTCTACCAATGGAGCTACATGGCTTTACTTCTGGTTTTATTGGCACAATTTGGACAGGAGTCTCAAGGACTTTCCTGCCTAGGGTGACTTTGACCATCATCCTCCTATCACAGCCTTGTAAGTATTAAGGAGGACTGCTGAGAGCATTTTCATATCATTAACATTTTGACAACTGAAACCTGTTAGGAACTTTAGCACTTTTGAAAAAAAATGGCCTTTGTTTCATCACAGTTCATTTGCATATGTCATTGTGATTTCATTCTCATATCCACACTATAAACTCATGGCAATTAAGATCTGACTTGCCACTGTGACATCACAAACCCTTTGTGACATCATCACCAATGTGACATCAGACTGTCGTTATGACACCTTCAGCTCATGGTGATATCACCAAGCTACACTGACATCATGGCATTATGACATTGCATTGCCATTTTGCTGTCATAGACACATTGTGAATGTATATCCTATGATTTCATTCTATTTTAAATGTGGCATATCAGTTGATATCAGAAACATATTGTGACCTCATAACCATTGTAACATTATAAACCCTGTGTGGCGTCATAACCAGTATGATATCACATTGTTGTTATGATATCTTTAGCTTATGGTAACATCACAAAATGACAATGACATTATAGCATTTGCCATTAGGTCATTGTGACATCATAGTCACATTATGAATGCCTAATCTGTGATTTCATTGTATTTGAAATGTGGCATGTGGGTGGATATCAGAAACTCATTGTGATATCATAACCTTTGTGACATCAATTTGGCAATGTGACATCACAATGGCAATGTGATGCTACTAAGGCACCATGATATCACAATGGTGATGAACTCAAAATGGGTTTCTGATATCAACCAACATGCCACATTAGATATAGAATCAAATAATATAAAGGGCAAATACAACGTGTCTATGATATCAGAATGACAATATAATGTTACAGTGCTATGATTTCATTGTAGTTTTACATGTCAAAATGAGCTGATGTCGTCATAATGGCAACATGATGTCACAATTATGATGATGTCAGAAAGATTTTTTTGTATTTTAATGGTATGTCTGATGTCAGTTGTCATTAGTTCCCCATGAGGATATGGATACAAAAAATGTTCTGTGATATCATAGAGGCCATGTGTGTTTTCAAAGGTGGTAAGAGGTCATAATAGCTTTTGAAGGCACACTGTGATTCATAATATCACAATGGAAATGAGATGTTCCATTGGGTTTTTGATGAGGTCACAATGGTTTTGTGATGTCACAGTTTATAATATCAGAATAATATATCCAATTTCAATTACTCTTAATTCAATATGAGGATACCAGGTGATAGAAGAAGCTTCAAAGTATGAGGTCATACTATGTGAAAACCCAATGAACAATGATTTCACAATGACAATGTGATATCTCAACATCATGTTATAATAATGTTTTGATGTCACAATTGGTGACACCATACTGATGAGGAGGTCGCAATAGTTTTGAGATGTCCCAAGGAGTTGTTGATGTCACAATGGCATGTGGGACCTCAGTTGTCATACACCATGAGTATATGGATTTGCGAAGGGATTCTGATGTCCCCAAAGTGCATGTAGTCAAAAAGGTAAAGAACTAACAGTTCTGAGATGTCACAAAGTGACACAATTGTTATGATGTCCAGTGGTATAATATCATGATGTTACACTGGATTTTAGATATCTCATATCATATCTGAAATATGAAGTCAAACACAGATTTTCAACTCAAAAAGGGCCTAAAATATCACAATGACATATCACAAATGTTGTGAGGACGGAAGTATTTGATGTCACAGTGGGTACGTTCACTTCTTAACCCAGAGCTGGCCAGTAACAGGCCACTGGTGGTGCTGTTGAAGTGGCATGAGTGGAAGTGAGATCTAGGATGACCAACATCTGGATTTATGGCCTGCGGGAAGGAGGGGGGCAAAAGGTGTCTTTAAAAAAAAACTCTTAGATATAGGTATGAGTCAAGCGGAAAATATCAGATAATGTGATGTTAGGAAAATGAACCCTTAAATATGTATTTTAATGTTTTCGTTTCTTTCATGCATGTGTTTCTAACGCATTTATAAGATTATTTCTTTGTTGCTTTGTATGTCCCTCCCCCACAGTGTAACCCCCGCTTTCACTTTATTTGATGTCAGTATAACATGTGGAGGAGATGGGGACAAACAAGTCGTTTAAGGATTCAGGTGGACCTGTTGTAACAAGGAGAATTACAAAATGTCATGTCAAAGCAAGCTTTACAATGTCAGTGTGGGGGGGAGGGGGGTATGATTAGGTGGGGGGAGGGGGGAGGCTGGGAAGGGAGGTGAAGGGTAAACAAAGGAGGAGGCTGCAATGCTTGGTAAGAAATGTATGCATTATCCTGCCAATGTAATTGTAACCCCTCTGTACAGTATGTTCTCAAATAAAATAAAATAAAATTAAAAAAAAAAACTCTTAGAACTGGAACTCTGGGCCTAGGAACTGAGCTTCCTTTGCTCAAATCTAACACTCTACCACTTGAATTACAGCTCATATTTCATTTTTTTAGTAGTTTAGTGGAGATACGATTCTCACGATCTTTTCCGTCTGTGTGGGCTTCAAGGTGCCATCTTAAGAGCTCAGCCTCTTAAGTAGTTAGGATTGCTGGTATGAGCCACTGGCACCTGCTAAGGATGTTAGTGTGTGTGTGTGTGTGTTTACTAAGGCTTGAACACAGAGCCTATGTGGTATCCTTTAGCTTGTTTGCACAACGTTGGTGCTCTACCACTTGAACTACAGTAGCTCTGCTTCCCAGCTTTTTGGTCATTCATTGGTGATAAGACTCTGCCCAGGCTAGCTTTGAATCTTGCTTGATCCTCATGTGTCAGCTTTGAGTAGCTAGGATTATAGGCATGAGCCACTGGCATCCAGCTTCAAGGATGTCTCTTCATACTGTCTTCTGTTCTAACAGCTGTCTACTTTCCCTGGCCTAGATCTCTGATCTATACATCAGCTCCCATCAGCCCTTGACTGTGTGGAGAACATAAAGCTCAAAACTGTCAAGCATCCTATTTCTATGTCTTCAGGGGAGGGTACGTTTCCTCTGAAGCCTGGAGGAGTAGAGGGAGGGGAAGGAAGGTTAGCTGTAGATGGTGCTAAGCTGGGAGAGAGGTACACTGTCTTAGCCAAGAAGGAAAGTGTGGTCAGATGTTAACAGCTCATGCTCTCATATTCTTAGCTCCTCAGGAGGCTGAGATCTAAGGATTGACATTCAGAGGCAGCCCAGCTCACTTTTCTTGTTTTTTTTTTTTTGTTGTTTTGTTTTGTTTTGTATCAGTAGGATCTTTTTTTTTTAATTGTGAAAATACTGTAGAGAAGGGTTACAGTTCCATGGGCAAGATAATGAGTACATTTCTTATCACCAGCTCACTTTTCTAAAGTGTGTGAGACTCTCCTTTTTCAATAACCACCTAAAATTGGAAGAAAAGCTGTGGCTCAAGTGGTAGACTTGCTAGCCTTGAATGAAAAAAGTGAGGGAAAGAGTCCGGGTCCTGAGTTCAAGCCCTAGTACCAAGATGTGCACATGAACACACAAACACACACACACACACACACACACACACAGAGGAAGGTAATAATGTTGAGCTGAACTAGAACTGTGGGCAGTCTAGAGGCACAGTCATGTGAACTCTCGACACATAAGTTATTTCTCCCTAACTCCTTCTTGAGCTGAGGGGTCTGGGCCATGGTAGTAAGTACCATGGGACCTGTACCTCCATCCATGCATAGGGTACAGAACCAAGGGAAGAACAGGATGGATGCTCGTTTATACTTGGTGCATGATTTCAGATCTTCATCTGCTGCTGAGCATTGGTGAGGAAAGCAGGGCTCTGAGCCGGGGACTCCTGGGATAGCCACTGCTACAAGTAGCAGCCAGCCAGCTGTGGATTCCTGAGCCTACAAGTCTTTCATGAGCCCAAATCAACACCCACCCAAGGTGTGCCTGACAAATTTGCCCCCATGAGTAGGCATTACCTGCTGTGCCATCTTGCAGCCCTTGCCCCTCCTGGCCCAGAAACCTGGTCTGAAATGCTGACTTACTGCTCAGATCCACACTGCACCCATGACAGATGCCATTCTGATGTCATTCTGGCCAATGTCCTCCGTGCCCCAAGGCTAGACCCTTCTCTGAAACTTTGGCCCGCTCTGTAGGCAAAGGCTCCCAAAGAGGCTGCTTTCAAGACTTGTAGGACACCTAGATATTGGGAGACGCTCAGGGGCCCACTGGAAATTACTCTTCCTAGAACCACAGAGTAAGGTTCAAGCAGGCCCGGTGTTGGTCATGGGGCTTGAACTGTGGGCCTGGGCACTGTCCCTTCAGCTCTTCAGCTTACCATTTTAGCCACAGTACCACTTCCAATTTTCTTGTAGTTCATTGGAGATAAGAGTCTCCCGGCCTTTCCTGCCTGGGCTGGCTTTGAACCATAATCCTCAGATCTCAGCCTCCTGAGGAGCTAGGAATATAGGCATGAACCACCATCACCCAACTGATTTGGACTTTCACCACAGTGGACTAGGAACTCCTGAAAGCTTTTCTTTATTTTTTATGTGCCAGTACTGGGACTTGAACTTAGGGTGTGGACTCTGGTCTCTTTAATTTTTGCCTAAAGGCTGGCACTCTACCACTTGAGCCACAGCTCCATTTCTGGCTTTTGGTAGTTCATCGGCAAGAAGAGTCCCTCTAACTTTCCTCCCCTCAGCTGGCTTTGACCCACGACTTCTGATCTCAGTCTTTTTGGTAGCTAGGATTTACAGGGTTTTAGCCACCACTGGCATTGGGCTAGAAGCTTTTCTTAAGCAAGTGTTCTTCCCTGCATTTGCCCTGACTCCTCCATGTAAAGGAGGCCTGAGGGTCCGGAGCTGTGAAAAATAGGCTTCCAGCCACAGGAAATACCTGGGGTCCATGGTGAAAAGCCAAGATAATCTTCCCCCTGGTCCCCATTCTGGGACCTCCACCTTCTGCCCTCCCTGTGACTCAAGTACAAACCTTGACCCAGCCTTGAATGTCCTGCCGGACTTGTCTGAAGCCACAGAACCTTCATTCCACCCACACCATCTATTCTACACCACACCTCAGGAAACTGTGCGCATGTTGTACCTTCTGTCTGAGGTTCTCTATCTTGTTCCACATCTTAGAACTCCTGTGGAATTTTGGCACTGGTTATATCACCTCCAGGAGCAAGTCTTTCCTTCCCTTCTCCCTCTTTTTTTAATATTGAGTTGCTAGAGATGGAACTTGTGCAGGCTGACTGACAAATGCTCTAGCTTGGTGTGTGTGTGTGTGTGTGTGTGTGTGTGTGTGTGTGTGTGTGTGTGTGTGTGTGTGTGTGTGTGTGTGTGTGTGTGTGTGTGTGTGTGTGTGTGTGTGTGTGTGTGTGTGTGTGTATGTGTTTTTGCCAGTCCTGGGGTTTGAATTCATGGCCTGGATGCTATCCCTGAGGTTTTGTGCTCAAGGCTAGCACTCTATTACTTGAACCACAGCTCTACTTCTCACTTTTTGGGTGTTTATTTGGAGAAAAGTGTTTCATATAGACTTTCCTGCTTGCAATTGTGATCCTCAGATGTCAGCCTCCTGAGTAGCTAAGATTACAGGGGTGAGCCACCAGCAACTGTCCACTACTCTACCTCTTACCTCTAATCTTGGCCCTCCTATGAGTACCAGAAGAATATGTCTCACCAAGCTCAGTTTTTGCCAGTCTTGGGGCTTGAACTCGGAGTCTGGGCATGTTCTTGAGTTTCTTTTGGTCAAGGCTAGTACTCTTATCACTTAAGCCACAGTGCCACTTTTGGCTTTTTCTGTTCTGTGATACTGAGGAATCGAACCCAGGGCTTCATGTGTGCTAGGTAAACACTCTACCACTAAGCCACATTCACAGCCCAAGGCTCACTTCTGACAGGAACTATGAGGGTGGGATTTATTGACTTACCTTTTTTTGGTGCAAAAATCGCTGGCTATTTCATATCTTTGCAAAGATTTGTGAACAGCCTGTGACTCAGCAATGAGGAATGGTGAATGAGGGATAGCCACCAGGCCCCAGGGGAGTAGGCTAACATATCCTACAGAGGGATAGCGAATATGGAGCCAGAAACTTTGACAACTCCTACAGCCTAGGAACTGTGGTCTCCCTGGAGGCAGTGGCGGGCTGCTAGGTGTCCCAATGGGATATCTCAGCCAGGACGTAATTCACCTGTTGCACAGCCCATGCAAAACCGGCAGGCTTCAGTTATTAAATGGCAGAGAAGGATGCTTTGTTCAACCTGCTGGCTCAGACTTAGGACTCTCTGAGGACTTGCCCAGGTTGGGGGTATGAACATGGGCAACCTGCTGAATGCCCATCATCCATACATCATCCATCCATACACAGAAACATGGAGTTATTGCCTCCTTTTTTTTGGGGGGGGGTGAGGCAGGTCAAGGGTTGTACTATGAGCCTAGGCCCTGTTCCTGAGCTCCTTTTGCTCTTGAGTCACAGCCCCACTCATAGGCTTTTTTTCTCCCTATGATCTCTTAGAAAGAAGATTGTTTTGGACTTTCTTGCCTCAGATGAATTCAAATTGGCATTCTCTACATCTTAGCCTCCAGAAGAGTTAGGGTTATAGGTAGGAGCCACTGACTCCTGGCTTTCTTTTCTTCTTGTTGTTCTTTTTTTTACTCATGACAATCTGAAATCTTCACGGTGTCATTCAATGGTTTGCATTCAAAGTTATCTACCCAGGCCTGGGTTTCGAATGCTATGACTACCACCCACAAATGGAGGGAGATCCTGATGAACTAATTTCTGTTCATGTGAATGCTAATGGAATGTTATAAAAGTAATAATTAAATTTGCAGTTAATTCATGATTCTATTTTAGAATGCCACACAAAAATTAATGGATTTATATCTTCCATTCTAGCACCATGGTATGATTAAGGATATTGCCTATATTTGTAATTAATGCTTTTATTAGTACTCAACCATGATACCTCATGAAATGGAGTCATAATTTAGTAACTAATAATTACTAATAACATATATATAATTTAATAATATTCTCACATTCTCCCTTTGTATGTGTGTATATATAAATATATACATATATATGCCGATATATATGTATGTATATATCATATATATATATATATATATATATATATATAATATCAATCTACACATCTATCTATCGGGCACTACTATAGCTTGATTACAGGTCCTCAGAATTTCCTGGATGCTCAGTTTGCCGGAGGCTGGTGTGCTAAGACTGTACCCCGTTTATGGATTGGGCATTGTAGGCTGAGTTGAAATTCCAGCATGGCCAAATATTTATTTGTGGAGTAAGAAGCCAATCTTACACTTTTTTTCATTCTCTGTGAAAGTCCTGGGTCTCAATACTATGTATAATCCATATGCAAATATATCCTATGAGATATGATATAATAAAGGAAATGTTATATGTGTAATAATACTAAATAAGTAAGGGTAATAAATGTCATATGCAGTAGGACCCATGTATGTAAATAGATCTCATATATATGAATATTATTTTTTCCAGTTCTGGGGCTTCAATTCAGGCCCTGGGAACTGGTTTGAATTTCTTTTCTTCTTTTCTTTTCTTTTTTCTTTTTTGCCAGTCATGGTGCCTGAAATCTGGGCGTGGGCACTGTCCCTCAGCTCTTCAGTTCAAGGTGAGCACTCTACCACTTGAGCTACAGTGCCACTTCCAGCTTTTTCTGCTTATGTGGTGCTGAGTTATTGAACCAAGAGCCTCATGCATGCAAGGCAAGCACTCTACCACTGAGCCACCTTTTCACCCCCATGAATTTCTTTTCTTCAAGGACGGTGAGCTTCCATTTTCACACACAGTGTCACAGAGTTACCCAGACCCTGAGTTCAAATCCCAGGACTGCTAGAAAAATGGTGCAATTTCCTAGCCAGGGTCTTCCTGTTATTATTACTTGTTTTTTGGCCTACCACAGGGCTTGAACTCAGGTCTTCGCATCTCTGCCACAGCTGATCATTGGATCCTACGACCCTACTTCAAATTTCAGAGCTGGCAAAAAAAAAAAAATAAAAAAGAGAAGGATAAAACTGAGAAGTTCAAGAAGGTGGTTTTACGTTTTTTTTTTCTTTGTATTGTGACCATCCTGGGTCTAAATGACAAGACCCAGAATGTGTACATGACACTGCATTGCTAATGTTTGGTGGGCTATTAGGGAAGCCATAGCTGAAACAAGCAACTTAGACCTGGAGGTCCAATCTTGGAACTGCCACTAATGAATGGTGGGTGGTTCTAAGAAATTCATTCTGATATACATCCGTACAAATGGAATGTTATAAAAGTAACATTTAAATTAGTAGTTAGTATATGATTATATTCTAAAATTATACACAATTATTCTACATTGACTAATTTTCAATACTTTATTATGTATTCAATCATGATACTTAAAAAGGAAGGAATAATTTAATTGCCAATAATTGGTATTAATATCATATATGCAGTTTCATAATATACAGACATCTCTTTTGTTTTATACATATACATCTATCTATCTATCTATATCTATCTATCCTGGGTTCCATTCCTCACTACCACTTGCACAGAAAAGTCCTGAAGTCATGCTGTTGCTCAAGCAGTCCAGTACTAGCTTTGAGCATAAAAGTTTAGGGACTGTGTCTAGACACTTACTCAAGATGCAGAACTGTCACCAAAACAAAATGATAGAAGGTTCTGACTGCAAAGATATAAGAATAGGACTGCAAATACATCATCGTAAGGGAAGCTAGGAGACTGGTGCTGAGAGCTGCCATCTAACCTGATGTAGCCAGAGGTAAACTGCTGCAACCCAGCTACACGGAACCGGATGCTTGGGGCTTCCTCAGCCCTGTCATCCAAGATACTGGGGAGCTGAGATCAGACACTGGTGGTTTTAAAATCCAGCCCTGACAGGGTATACAGCTATGTCATTGGTTTTATATGAGGAATGGTGTACTGAGTACATTCTTGCCTCTGGTCCTTGTAAGAGCTCCCCAGATTATTGGGCAGATGAGAACCTTGAGGCTCAGATATGTCCCCATGTCAGGGCCAAAATGATGTATGTACTGAACTCTAGTGAATTTTCTCCTACAGACAATTGTTTTGGTTTATTTTTCTTGGTCATGAACCTTGAACTCAGGGCCTAGCCACTGACCCTTCCCTGTTGGGATCATGGCTAGCTCCCTACCAATGGGACCCAAGGACACCTGTACAAAATGTTACAGTCTAGGCATCTGTGGCTGATATCTGTCATCCTGACTACTTTGACACATTTTTTTTTCTCTGTAAAAATCCTGGATCTCAGTATGAAGTATAATCCATATGCAAATATATGCATGTGATAAGATGTAATAAATGAAATAAATGTTATATATGTAATAATACTAAATAAAATAAATAATGAATAAATAAGGGTAATAAATGTCATATGGAGTAAGCCCATGTATGTAAAAAGATCACATATATGAATATCAATTTTTCCAGTGCTGGCGCTTAAATTCAGGCCTGGAAACTGAAATTCTTGTCTTCAACAACATTGAGCTTCCCCTCCCCCACAGTGTCACAGTGTTACCCAGACCCTGAGTTCAAATCCCAGGCCTGCCAGAAAAATGGAGCAAATTCCAAGTCACAGCCTTGGGCCTTGTCCAGGCCGGGGCTTGAACTCATATTGTGGCAATTCTGCTTCAGCTTTGATCACCCTAGGATGTGGTGCAGCCAATGGACCCACAACCCATCCTGAGATCCTAGGTCCCGAGTTCAAATCTTGGGACTGATAAAAGAAAAAGGAGAAGGGCAGGGAAGGTGGCTCAGTAGTAGAGTGCTTGCCTTAGATGTAGCAAGCTTCCGAAAACCTACGGAGGCACCGTTGCCAATAATGAATCATTGACTTAGGTTCAGCTCCCTAGTTGTTGTCTGCCTGAAGGAATCTTGAATTAATTGTAGCAGTTTGTTTCAACACTGGAACACAGTCTAACAAAGACAGGATAAGTGCAGGGAACTTGGCCTGCCCCGGGAGGTGGCACAAATGAAGGTTTCCTGTCAAAACAGAGCATTGGGGAGAGAGATATCTTGGGGTACAAAGAGGCCTTTTTCTCCTGGTCTTCAGGGCCAGCCTACACTCATCATCACTAGTTGGCCCAGAAAGAGTTGTTTGTTACAGAGCTGTATAGGAGTGAGGCTTTTTGTCTGCCTGTTCCAACAAAGCAGCAGACTTCCTCCAGCAACCTGGGGTGTGGAGAAACCCTCAGGCTACACTGGGAACAGGGAGGGGAGCCCTGGAACATGCACTGTCTTGAAAGCACCCTCTGTACTATGAAATCATTCTATTCAAAGCAAATTTCCTAGCTGGGTGCCTTTCTTCATAGCGACTTTGGATGTTCACTGATAGAAATACATTCACACATACACAGACACATGGAGTTACTGGCTCTATTTTTTTTTTTTTGGTACAATTCCTGAGGCTTGAACTGTGAGCTTAGACATTGTCCCTGAGCTCATATTGCACAAGGAAGTGCTTTATTGTGCCTTAAACCATGATACATCATTAATGAAGGCATAATTTAATACCTAATAATTATTAGTAATATATTACGTGTAATTTAATGATATATAGACATCTCACATTCTATAAATATATTTATATATTTAAACATACATTGGAATATACATATACATCTCTCTCTCACTCTATGCATATATATGTATTTGCAGCAATTAGGCATCTATCTATTTATATATTCGCCAATTCTGGAGGTTAAACTTAGGTCCTGGGAACTCCCTGGCAATGTATTTGTTTGAGATTGCTGTGCTTTCATTGATCCCTTGACGAATTGGGCATTCTATGCCCTGAGTTCAAATCCCAGCAGTTCCAAAGACAATAGGTGGATTAAGCAGCCAATGTTGACCTCTTCTGCTGTCTGTGAAAATATTGTTTCCTAGGTACAATATGTAATACCTACGCAAATACATATATATGATGTAAATTATAAATGTATATAAATATTATTTTGCCAGTCCTAGGGCTAGAATTCATGCCCTGGGAAATGCTCTTGACTTTCTTTTATTCCAGGAGGGTGAGCATCCACTTTCCCACAGCAAAATAGAGTTTCCCAGGACTTGATTTCAAATCCTTGGTATGGCATATAAAATGTCCCAAATTCCAAGCCAGAACCTTAATTTTTTTGAGGGGGGGGCAGGCACAGGGCTTGAACTCAGGTCTTCACAAGTCTGCCTCAGCCTTGATTACCCTAGGCTGGGGTGCAGCTTTTACACCCACAGATGATCCAGGGATTCTAGGACCCAATTTCAACTCCCAGCACTGGCAAACAAACAAACAAACGAACAAACCAAAATGGAAGAGGAAAAACCAGAAAGTTTTACACAACAGTTTTACCTTTGTTTCTATTGCACAGTGACCATCCTGGGTCTCACTGATTTGGCTTGAAAATTGTACATGACTTTGCATGGCTGAGGCTGGTGGGCTGTCAGTGAAGCCTGAGGTTAACCCAGACACCTGCGCCCTGAGTTCGATCCTGGGACTCCCACATACACATGGCTGAAGGTCCTAGGAAACTGATTCCTATCTCTAGGAACACTAATAGAATGTTTGAAATGTACTAATTGAATTACTAATTAACTAGTCTTTCTAATGTAAGATTGTATGCATTAAATATAGGTCATTGATTAATTTAATTAATACTTTATTAAGTCTTCTACTGTGATTAATTAATGGAGGAATAATTTTAGACCAATAATTAGTAGCCATAGAATATACAAAAGTAAGATATAGACATCACTCTTTATATAGAGTTATACACTAGAATCTACATAAATGTCTACCTGTCTCTCTCTGTATACGTTCATAGATGCATATGCATATGCAAATACACACACACTGCATTTTACACATCTATGTGTTTATATATTGGCCACTCCTAGTTCCAAATTTGCTAGACAACTTCATTTGCATCAGACTGCTGTGCTAATATTGACCCACTCCCCATTCATGAGGTGGGCTTTCTAGGCCCTGAGTTCAAATCACAGAACTGCCAAAAACTTAAGTAATCCTGGTGGAAGAATCCAAATGTCCCATTTGTCTTCCTTATCAGTGAATGTCCTGGGTCTCACGAATGAGCTATAGTACATTGGCAAATCTATGTCCTATGTAATAAGATGTAAAAAAGGTTATGTGTGTAATCATACTCACTAAAATACATAAGAAATAAATAAAACAAAAAATAAAATGAATAACTAACTGTAATATGCAGTAAACATGTGTATGTAAATATGAATCCTATATTTAAAATGCATGAGAATATTATTTTTGCAAGAGCTATGACTTGAATTCAGGCCCTGGGAACAGGCCTGACTTTCTTGTCTACCAGCATGGTGAGCTTCCCCTTCTCCCACAGTGCTGTAGATGTACCTCGGCCCTGAGTTCAAATCCCAGGACTGGCAGAAAAATATGGCATGAATAACAAACCTGAAGTAGAGGGCAGGGAATGTGCCTTAGGGATAGAGTGCTTTGCATCTATGAAACCCTGGACTTGACTTCTCAGGAACACATCACTAGAAAAAAGCCTAAAGTGGCTGTGTGGCTCAAGAGGGAGAGGGCTATTATTGTACAAGAGAAATTAGGTACAATGCTCAGGTCCTGAGTTCAAACTCCAGGACTGGTGTATGTGTGCACACGCATGCACACACACACACACACACACACACACACACACACACACACACACACACACACACACACACACCAGAAGTAAAGCTGTGACACAAAATGGTAAAGCACTGGGCTCCTGCGCTGAGCTCATGGTCAGCACCCAGGCCCTGTGTTCAACCCCAAAACCTTGTCACCCAGGGCTCAACTAGGAGAGGTCAAAGGTTTCAAAACCTAAAGTGCTTCAGCAGTCCTAGATGACAGGAAACAAGATCAGACATGTGCTTGGATTTCCAAAGCTTCCGGAAACCTAGCAGAGGCATCATAGGCCCATCATCACCCTCAATGAAACATTTCTTGAAGTTAAGTGCCCTAGTTGTCTGCCAGAAGGACTCCCGAATTATATTGAGCACTGTATCTGAACACCAGAATGTAGTCTCACAAAGGCAGGATAAGTGCTGGGAACTTGGCCTGCCACAGGAGGTGGCCCAAATGAAGGCTGCCTGTCAACCCGGAGCACTGGGGAGAGAGATAGCTTGGGGTACAAAGAGGCCTTTTTGTCCTGACCTTCACAGCCCATCCACACTCATCCTCACTAATTGGCCCAGATGGAGTTGTTTGTTACACAGCTGTACAGGACTGAGGCCTTTTGTCTGCCTGTTCAGACAATGAGATAGACTTCTTCCAGCAGGCCTGGGAGGCAGAGAAACCCTCAGGCTGCATTGGGAACTATGAGGGGAGCCCAGGAACATGCACTGTCATGAAAGCAGTCTCTGTGTTATGAAATCATTTTTTTGAAAACAAATTTTCTAGCTTGGTGCCTTTCATCATAGCTAATCTGGAGCTTCACTTATAGGAATACATCCACACATGCACAATACATGGAAGTAGGTCCTGGGGTTGAACTATGAGCATAGGCGTTGTCCCTGAGTTACTTTTGCTCAAGTGTAGTGCATTAACCTGGAGCCACAGCCCCACTTCTGTGTTTTCTGTGATCTCTTAGAAATAACAGTGTCATGGACTTTCCTATGCTGGCTGGATTCAAACTCAGATTCTCTACATCTCAGCCTCCTGAGGAGCTGGGGTTACAGTCAGCAGCCACTGGCACCTGCCTTTCTTTTCTTCTTCATTTTTTAATCTGGACAATCTGACTACTTAACAGCACCATTCCAATGCTTTGAATTTATAAGTCAACTACCCAATGTTCTTTATAGGTGCTTTCTCTGAGAAGGATTTTCTCTCCTCATCTTCTCCTCTGGTCACAGGTTTGAAGCCAAAAGTGAGAAATGAGTGTGACATGATTTTGGCAGCAAATGTCCACAGGACATGCCAGTTCAATCACTTAGCATTGAGCTGCAGTGAATTTACTGTCTCAGGACGAGAGGACCAAAAGCTGGAGCGATCCTCATACTGTCTGAATTGCTCCTTAGGCCTATAAATTTATCTAATACTATGAGTGTTTTGTGTCTCCAACCTGAAGTATCTAGAACACAACTGAAGAATCTTCGTGTTTCCTTTTTTCTCTAGTACCTCTCGAGATTTAGACTAAGGGTTTGTGTGGAACAGTTCCTCAGCCAAATCCCTGAGCAAAGCCACTTAGAGTCTCCTCAGTAGATCTCTGTTCAAAGCCAGCCCGAGCAGGAAAGTCTGCGAAACTCTTATTTCCAATAAACCACCAGAAAACCAGAAGTGAATCAGTGGCCCAGAGGGTAGAGCTCCAGCTTTGAGAAAGAAAGCCGAGCAGGAGATACACGACAGACGAGGCAGGAAAGCCTGGCAGGCGCTTATGTCCAATTAACCCAGGTGGCTTGAAGTGGAGCTGTGGCAGTTGTAGAGTCTCAGACTTTAACAAAACAGCTGAGGAACATATAGGGCCCTGAGTTTAAGCCCTGGGATGTCCACCAAAAAAATTCAAAAAGAGAAGGCCAAGTTTATGTATGAGTGTCCTACCTACTTATATGTGCATATTACCTCTTTGAGTGCAATCAGATGGTATGCAATGCTTCTCCTTTTATGTACAGATTTATTTTTCACATAGGCTTGTTGCACATACTGCATCATTCTCTTCTTTTCATGCCCATGTCTTTTCTCTTCCAGAGTTCCAGGCCTGTGTCCTCATATGATACACACATAAGATCTCAGCATCCTTTATTTCATATTATTATTAAGCCAAGGCAGGAACAGTCACAAATCAGGCAAGGGAAGAGAAGATCAGGGTTTTTGAAATAACTTGTATTCAGAAAATTAAACTTGGGGAATGTAAAGTGGTAGCATACTTATGTAGAAACTACCATTAAGAAAAATATGAGAGGGCTGGGAATGTGGATTAGTGCCTAGCATGCAAGAAGCTCTGGGTTCATTCCTCTGTAGCACATGCACAGAAAAAGCCAGAATTGGTGCTGTGGCTCCAGTAGTAGAGTGCTAGAGACAGTGCGCAGGCCTTGAGTTCAACACAAGTACAAGTAACTTCTCATCACCAAGGAAAACCCAGGAAGCTCTTGAAAATCTGCCCTTTCAGAAGTGGAAGTCAGAGTGTCATAGAATTTCCTGACCTGGCTGGCTTCACCCTGTTATCCTCAGACCTCAGCCTCCTGAGCTAGGGGATGGGCCTTGGCTACTGGGACTTGCTAGGTCAGAACTGTAATAACATTGACAATACAAGTCAACTACTTATGACAAAGGACTTGAGGAGCATATTAAGCCTTTCACCAATGGATCTTTCAGAACTCTAGGACACAAGGTTATAATGCTAGTGTCTGAGAGGCTGGGCATATGGATCAGCTACAGTTGAACCTTGAGCTCTGACTCCAATTCTGGTGTACATCAGCGTTCATTTTCCAGAGAATATTCTCCTAATTAGCAAATTGGAAAAGTACTTTGATTAACCCTCACTTTTTTCCCATAGTGTGTCTCAAACTCAAGCCTGGGCACTGTCGCTGAGCTCTTCATCTCAAGGCGAAACTCTACCACTTGAGCCACAGTGCCACATGGGGCCTTTTGGAGGTTCATTGGTGATAAGAGTCTAACAGGTTTTACTTGCCAGGCTGTTTTTGGACTATGGTCTTCGGATCTCAGCCTCCTGAGAAGATAGGGTTCTAGGTGTGAGCCACTGGCATCTGGCCTATCATTTTTGCCAGTGCTGGGACTTGAACTTAGGGCCTTCGTACTGTCTCCATGCTTCTTTTTCTCAAGGCTAGTGCTCTACCACTTGGGCACTCCACAGCTTCTGGCTTTTTCTGAGTATGTGGCACTGAGGATTCAAACCCTGGCATTCATGCATGCTGAGCAAGCTCTCTACCACTAAGCCACATTCCCAGTCCCACCTTTACAATTTTATCCCTCAACTTGCCTATCCTCAAGGAAAGGTTTCTGAGTATAAATCATCTAAAGAAATTCCTATAGGAAGGTATTAAAGATAAACAAGTCAAATCTCATATTTGGGAAAGGCTCTAAACATGTGTAGACTGTGACAAATGCCTTTATTTTAAAGTATTAATGAAAAATGAGTCAATGTCCTAAATTGTTGTGTATAATTCTATAATAGATGTGCAAAATGTAATAAATATTATGTGAATAATAATATTAATACAATAAACAATTAGTAAATGAATAAAATATAGAAATACAGAAATACAAAATCAATAATAAAAAATCATAGTTTGTATTAAACATAGACATGTAATATGTAACATATATTACACATGTACACACATATTATTTTCCATTATAGGGACTTAATTCAGGCCCTGGGAACTCTACCCTGAATTTCTTTTCCTCAAGGACAGTGAGCTTCCCCTTAACCTACGATACAAAAGAGTTACCCGGATGGTGAGATCAAATCCCAGCAGTGGCAGAAATACTGGCCCCACTTTCAAGACTGTCACTTAATTATTTTAAATGGAAGCAGTGATTTTTATTCAGTTCCGTACTGAAGATTGTAAAAACAGCAGTTTGTATATCTATTCAGACATCCTTCCCTTACCTGCAAAGTGGTTCTCCGAGCTATAAATTGTTTCCTTTTTTGTACATTTTTTTGTTGAAAAACGTTGTATAGAGGGGTTACAGTTACATGAGCAAAGTAATGAGTACATTTACTATTAAGCATTGCTGCCTCCTCCTTTGTTTTCCCCTTGCCATCCCTTCCCTCCCACCACCACAGCTATCTCCCGAAACCCCAGCTGAGGTCAGTGACTTAATTTTTTGCTTTTGTCTTGGCACAAGATTTGAACTCAAGTAGTAGTAACTCTGCACCTTCCCTCACATTGCTACAGGTTTACCAAGATCCTGAGTTCAAATCCCAGGCTAGGAAAAAAAACTGGCAGAAATTCCAAACCAGGGGGATTTTTTTTGACAACCATGGAGCTTGAACTCCGGTCATGGCAACTATACCTCAGCTCTGATTGCCTAGACTGGGCTGCAGCCTCTCACCCATAGTCTATCCTGGGATTCTAGGCCCAGAGGACTTGCATGAAGAAAAAAAAAAGTAGGACAGTACAGAAAGTGGCGAGCTGCAGAGGACTGGGGATTTTACATTATTTTTTTATTTGCAGGGTGACCATCCTGAGTCTGAATGACATGGCTGCAAAGTAGAGCTGAACTTCTATTCCTGAAGGCTGGTGGGTCATCAGGGAAGAAATAGGCCAACCTGTCAACATAGGCCCTGGGTTAAAAATCTAAGTCCTGACACCTACCAATGGCAGGACAGCACAAGAGACTCGTTCCTATGCATAGGAATACTGATTGAAAAAGTATTTCGTGCATCAGTCGAGTCTAAAAGTGGGTGTAATAATCCTAGGATGCTGATTGATTTTAATTGATAGTTAATTAAGCATGAAAAGAATAATATTACTTCAAAGGCAGTATAATAAATACCTAAGAGTTGGTAGGAATGTAGTAGGCATCATTCAGTCAGATAGATGGCTCTGGCACTCTTTACCAATATGTATTAATTGTATACCACCATCTGCCAATCCATGTATCACTGTTTTGGCCAAACCTGGGGCTCCATCTCAGTGCCTTGGAACCACCTCACAGCTTCATTGGCTAGAAGTTGCTGTGTTCACCCTTACCCATTCATGAATTGGGCCTGCTAGGCCCCGAGTTCACATCCCAGCACAGCCAAAAATTTAATCTTGGAGTAAGAAGCTGAGTGTGACACATGTTTTCCTTTCCTGAGAGAGTCCTGGGTGTCAGGCATGATAGTGAACACATCTACAAATCTAGATGCTATGTGATAGGAAGTAAAAATTCGTAATAAATGGTATAAGTGTCATCAGAGTCAATAAAATAAATGGTAAATAAATGAATAAAACAAGAAATGAAATGAATAAACACACCAAACATGATATTGTCTGACTATATGGAAGTATAAATCCTGTCTTTAAAATGTAAATAAAATGTATATAAGGAGTATGTTTTGCAGGACTGAGGCTTGAATTCAGACCTAGGAAAGAGGCCTGACTTTCTTGGCTTCAAGTATGGTGTGATTCCCCTAGCCCAACAGTGCTGCTTATTGATCCAGACTTTGAGTTCAAATCCCAGGCTTGGCAGAAAAAATGGCACGAATTGCAAAACAGGGAGATAAATAATTTTTTTAATTTTTAAAATTGTTTTAATTTTTTAATTGTTTTACTTTTTAATTTTAATTTTTTTGTTTGTTTTTGGCCATGCACGTGGCTTGAACACAGATTGTGACAGCTCTGTCTCAGCTTCCATCTCACTAGCCTGGGGTGCAGCTTCCAGAACCAAAGCCGATCCTGGAATCCTAAGACCCGATGTATGACAGGAAAACATAATGAAAGTGACACTAAAACAAGCCACCAGCAGCCTGATCGCTGTGAGCAGAGACAATTCCCAGGACCTGTACTGGACTCTGGGAGATTCAGAGACCCAGGATGCCTCAGAGATCCTTTTCTGCAACATGAAAATTGGGGGCCGGATATGGTGGACCATACTGTCTGGCCCTAGGGACTGCCGAGGAGGCCCCTTGAGCCAGGTTTTCTCCTCACAACAACCTTGTTCACAGCTGAGTGGGGAACTGAGTGCCATACAGCTGGTCAGTGGCTGGACAGAGATCTTTGAGAAGATAGGCATCCAAGATGCCCCAGAATACAGTGAGTACATCATGGCTCACGTCCTTGGAACCAAAACAGTTAAGTGCGGTGGCACCAGGAGGGTGGGAAGAGGGAAGAGGGAGAAGAGAACTGTGGAAGAGCTACATCAGGTTTACCCCCACCCAGGATGCTTACCTGAGTTGGATGGGACTTTTCTGTAGTATTGTCATACACAGATGCTCATCTATTTATCTAACAAAACATTACAGTGTATGCCAGTACCTGGGGGGGAGAGAGTGGAGGGTCATACAGGATGAAAGGTTCCAGTGCTGGTTCCACAGCACATGAAGAAATCTTGGTTTGAGCTGGATGCTGGTGCCTGACACCTGTCATCCTAGCTACTTAGGAGGCTGAGATAGGAGGATTGAGGCTTAAGGGCCAGGCAGAAAAGCCTGTAAGACTCTTATCTCCAACTGACTACTAAAAAGAAGTGCCAGAATTGGATGAGTAGCTCAAGCTGTAGTCTGTTGGCCTTGAGTAAAAAGGCTCAGGGACAGCACCCAGGCTCTAAGTTCATGCCCAGGAGTGACACAATGAAAGGAAAGAGAAAGAGAGGAGGGAAGGATAGAGGGAGAAAAGGAGGAAAGGAAGGAAGAAGGGAGCATGCAAGCCTTGGTTTGGAGTCCTTGGATCAAGGGAGCCAACCATTCACAATCTCTGTGGGGACAGTTTCAGAGCCTAAAGTTAGTGTGTAGGACCAAGACACTGACCCATTCATGACATCAGCAACTTCATGACTGAAGAGGGAAAAAGCCTCGGGTGAAGTCCCTAGGACTCAGGGTGGGTCACAGAGTTTCAATCTCCCCTGGCTCACGGAGTTTATTTTCTGGTCAGATAAGAAGAAACTGTCCAAGGGCTAGGGAGGTATAGGGTGAGGGAGTGGGAAGAGGGGGGGTGGCAAGGGATAAGCAGGAAGATGAAGAGGGATGACAATCTCAGATCCATTGTGTCAGGCCAATGGAGCCATGACCTCAACTGACAACCTAGACCATCAGTGATAGAATCTTCAACCCAGAAACATGGCTATAAAAAGTCCTGGCACTCTGGGTTCACCGTTGACAACCTGGCTGTCATCCACTGTAGGATGCCTGTGCAGTACATCCTTGGGGACTGGCACTTTTGCTGGCTCAATCTGAAGATGACACGCCCAGTGTTCATTCCTCGACCAGAGACAGAGGTAAGCGTGCTACTGGAACAGGACACCCAGGAAATGAGGGCAAGATTCAGACCCGTGTTGCCCCCAGACTTCTTCTGGGGCACTCTAGGGCCCCATGACTGCCATCCTCAGAGGTAGAGGTTGGTCTCTTTGCTGGCTCAGCCTTTAGTCTAGATGGCAGATGTGGGAGACCCCGACTGAAGGTCGAGGCTAGTGGGAAAACAGGAGGCACTAGGCTGGGAGCAGGCTTGTTTCTTAGAGGATACTAACAACCCAGGAACATTCCTGAGATGGATCCGCACTTTTCTCCTTCCCGAGATAGAGGGACCTAGAGCCCTCCAGTCTGCATCCCTTGGCTGAGAAATTCATTCATTCCCATATCCTTTGTTTGGATAACTAGATCTCACCTGACTGCCCACTGTCAAGGCAGGACAGTGAGAGATCTTGAGTCCTTGATGACGTCACGAGATCCTCAGTATGAGATTGTACTTGAATGTCCTGAGTTGGTGCATGGTCAGTCCCATCTCAGCCTGCCATCATCTAGGACATAGAATGTAGAGACTCAGAGCAGGATGGGGTCTATTCTGTGAGTCTTGAGTATTATGTGTGAGCTTTGAGCTCCCGTGTGCTCACCTGCTTCCTTTTCTTGGGTGGCTCTAAGTAGAAAAAGCTTAAAACTAGGGCCTGGGTCCCATCCCTTTTTCATGCTCAAAGCTAGCCCTCTACCATTTGAGCCACAGCTACACTTGCAAGGTTTTTGGGTGTTTAATTGGATATAAGAGTTCTGAATGACTTTGATGCCAAGGGTTGCATCCAACTGCAGTCCTCAGAACTCAGTCTCCTGAGGGGATAGGATGACAGGCATAGAAAAGCATCTTTGGCTGGGTGCCAGTGGCTCATGTTTGTCATCCTAAGTACTCAGGAGCTGAATCTTAGGATCATGGGTGAAAGCCAGCTTGGGCAAGAAAGACCCTCAGACTCTTCTCTCCAATAATGCAACAGAAAACTGGAAGTGGTGCTGTGGCTCAAGTAGTAGAGTGCTGGACATGAGCTGAAGAGCTCAGGGATAGAACCCAGGCCCAGAGTTCAAGCCCCACAACCAACAAAAAGAAAGAAAGTAAAACATCTTTGCCTGCAAAGGACGGTGGAGAAGTGTTTGTGTGTATGTGTGTGGGGGGGGTGGTGGTGGTAGACATTTAGCGCCCTGCTCAGTCATCTTTTTAGACGGATTGTCCCAAACTCTTAGTTCACGGCAGCTGATTCTTGACCACAGGTGAAGCTCTGGGTTGGATGTCGACCATCGGACCTCAGTCTCCTCATGGGACAGTTGTGAATAAATAAGGGATTAATACAGAGGGATCTCTGGAGCAGGGCCAGGCACAGAGGGAGCAGGTGTCATATAGAGTTCTCAACAATTTTGTGAGCACATGACAGGGAGTTGCCCGGGAAGGGCTCAGATGGGGTCTGTTATTAATCATGCAACAGGTGTGGGATTATGAAACAAAACATGGCTGTCTTTCATCATTACCCTGTCTCCATGAGGAAGGGATCCTTCATTCTATTCATTTTTCCAGCTGGGGAAAATGAGTAATGGAGAAGCCAGGTGACCTACTCATGACCTCCAGCTGACAAGAATCTTGGCCTGATTTTTCTTCCATGCTTCCTAGAACAGTGGGTGTTATTCAGTCCACTTCTTGTGGTGGGAAGTCCACTTCTTGTCATTTGTGGGGATTGAATTCTGGGCCTGGATACTATGCCTGAGCTCTTCAGAACAAGGCTAGTACTCTACCCCCTGAGATACAGCATCACTTCCGGTTTTCTGTTGGTTCTTTGAGGATAAGAGTCTCACAGACATTCCTCCTGAGCCAGCTATGAACCAAAATCTTCACATCTCAGCCTCCTGTGTAGGTAGGATTAAAGGTCTGAGCCGCCGGCACCTGGCTTAAGTGTAATTCTGGACTTTTGTCTTTCTCTCTCTCTCCCCCGCTCTCTCTCTCTCTCTCTCTCTCTCTCTCTCTCTCTCTCTCTCTCTCTCTCTCTCTCTCTCTCTCTCTCTCTCTCTCTCTCTCTCTCTGTCTCTCTCAATCTGTCTGTCTGTCTTCTGTCTTCTGTCTGTCTGTCTGTCTGTCTCTCTCTCTCTCCCTCTCTCTTTCTCTCTCAGGAATTGGTTGAATGAGTGCTAGAGGAGGTGGCCCAGCATCCCCATGTGCCTGGAACCCAAGGTGGCCCTCTCATTCTGAAGGTGGGCTATGGGTCAGGAGCTGTTTTGCTCAGCCTGTTGAACCAGCCCCTTGAGGTAAGCCCCTCTGTGCCCGGGCTAGACCGTGATGGTTATTCATTGTCCATCACATGATTTCTTCCCTACATCCCTCTGCTACACCGTTGAAGAAAAGTGGATGAGGAGGTGTCACCTTGTCCCCCTGCCCAGCATAATCCAGGGCTTCTGACTTCTACCCCCACCTATCTGACAAGACTCTGGCTACAAGACAATAAAAACACTCTGTGTGTACTACCCTTTGCTCGGAAGTGTCATTTTGGTTATGGTGGCGGGGTTCAGAGGAAAGACCCCAGACCTGACACCTCCCGTTGGACATTTGTTCTTGTGACAGAGCCATGTCATTGCTGTGGATAAGGATGAAGCCACCATCAAACTGACCCAGAAAAATGCTCAAAGATAGGTAGGCTGTTGAAGTATCAAACCCACTCATGTCTGCTTCCTACTCCCAACAAGGAGGTGTAGTGTGGGTTGCCCAGCCCTGGGCTTAAGTGATTATAAATGGATGGTGGCAGTCAGGAGCTCATGGCTCCCACCCATCATCCTGGCTCTTTGGGAGGCTGAGGTCTGATGGCTGTGACTCAGAACAGCCCAGGCAGGAAAGTCCAGGAGATTCTTATCTCCCATAAACCACCTCCCTCCCCAAAACTACAGAGAAAAAAGCCAGATTTGGTGCTGTGGCTCAAGTGGTAGAGCCTCAGCCTTAACAAAAGAAGCTAAGGGATAACACCCAGGCCCTAATCCAAGCCCTAGGACTAACACAATCATAAAATAAATGAACACTGTACACCTTCTAACTGACTACCAAGAAAGATGTATTCAGTTTTCTCGATGGTACATTCAGCCAAATGTAAGGGGATAACTTTGATGTTCCCTCAACCCTCTCCTTCTCTCCTTTATCTGTCCAGGCTTAGGTTGCAGGACAGAATTCAGATCATCCCCCTGGATGTGACCTTAGGTACCCTCTCCCATCCACCTCCCTTGGGGTCAAGATCCTGGATGCACTCCCTGCTGGGAGGATGAGGCACCACAGAGCTGAGGGTAGGGACCCCAACACTCACACACATACACGCACGCAAACACACAAACATCCCTAAGGCAACCCAGACTAGCCCTTTCCAAAGACACTTTATCTCCTTGGATTAACTGAACTAGGAGAGGAATTTGATCCCCTGTAACTGATTATTTTAACTTAGGCTTGCTAGTTGATAAGAAATGAACGTGAGCCAACAAAAACCAAAAAAACTTTGGTGCTTGTCACCTGGAGTTCAGGCTCATGCCTGTCATCGTGGCTACTTGGGAGGCTGAGATCTGAGGATGACAGTTTGAAGCCAGCCATAAGCTGGAAAGCCCATGAAAATCTACTTTCCATGGAACCACCAAAAAGCCAGAAGTGGAGCTGTCGCTCAAGTGGTAGAGCACCAGCCTTGAGCAATTAAACTCAGAGAGACAGCTCCCAAATCCTCAGTTCAAGCCCACACAAAGAAATGGTCCTGTCTTGTTGCCCACAGATTGCCCAGGCCTCGAGCCCCTCTCATGGAGTATGATACAACACCTGCCCCTTGGTGGTGTATCAGGGCCTTCAGAAATCCGGTGGTGGAATCCAGGCCTTCCCCTTTGTGCATTCTCAACCCACACTGGCTGGAAGTCAGAGCTTGACAAGTCTGGCAGCCTGCACAGCAGAGAGGCTCCAGCTATGCCAAGGTGATAAGAAAGGGCTTCTTGGAGACAACATAGCAGAGCATGTTTATTTCCAGACAGGGCTGCTGGTGAGAGACTTGGTATAGATGTGCAAGACTGTCCCAAGACAGGCCTGAGGGATCACAAAAGAACAGCTATCCAGGGCTGGCATTGCGTCTTAGAGGTAGAGGGCTCACCTAGCACACAGGAAAGCCTGGGTTCGATTGCTAAGTCCTGCATACACAGAAAAGGCTGGAAGTGGCACTGTGGCTCAACTGAAAGAGCACACCTCTGGAGACAAAGAAAGTCAGGGACAGTATCGGGGCCCTGAGGTCAGGCCCCAGGGCTGTCACCATAAAGCAGTTCTCCCAGGGACCTTGGTGACAGGTGGATGGCTATGCCCTGAAGCTCTTAGTGGATTCATCTGTGCTTTGTGTCTCTTTTGACAGAGGTGAACTGGACACTCCTGCCCTGTGCACCCCTGACCCAGTTTTCAGCAAGGCTCCCAAGGTCTTCCACCAGGACATGGAGCAGTTGGCCCCGGAAGTCCTCAGGTATCGCTTTGGTGGGGCATGGGGACATAGGGCAGGCCCCAGAACTTCTAGTGGGTCTGATCTGCCCTGGAAGACCAGGCAATCCGGGGGAGGAGATGGGAGCTTAGAGGGGATTAGTGATGTGGAGTGGGCCCTTTAATCCCCATGGCCACACCCAGATTCTAGCCTCCCTTTGCTGTCTCTGAGGGAGGTAGAGGGGTGTCTAGGTGGTATCTTCTAGAGGAGGACTAGGTGGAAATTCTGAAGGACTAGACACCTTAAGCCATGAGCCGCTGGCTCATACCTGTCATCCCACATCTGTCATCCTGGCCACTCGGGAGTCTGAAATGCAGTGGATCTCATTTCCCAGCCCTGGCAAGAAAGTCCCTCCAGCGCCTCATCTCCAATCTCCAACTGGAAGTGGCACTGTGGCTCAAGTGGCAGAACACTGGCCTTTAGGAAAATTAGACATCAGTTACAGTACCCAAGCCCTGAGTTCAAGGCTTTCAACCAAAAAAAAAAACAAAAACAAAAACAAAAAACCAAACAAGAAATAAAGATACCCCTTCCTTGCTTGCAAGAGATAGTCAAGTATTGGGGTGGTTGAGGTTGTGAGACCAGATGCTGGCCTCACAGTAGAGACATTTCTAATAACTCCCCAGGTTTACCCCTGTGTGAAGCCATAGCAGGGTGGGTGGTGTCTTACCAAGATCTCCAGAGGTCGTGGCCTGTGGCAGGCAGGGAGTGGGTGAATGGGAGCAGGGGTGGGATGGTAGTGTCAATTATATGCTCTCCATCCATGGAAGAAGTTTTTGGATGCTGGTGACCAATTCTGAAGTGTAGGGTTACATTTGGTTTGTGTCTTGATGAGTTGGGTTTTCCCTTGGTATAAGAAGGTGGCTGCTGAGGAGGCTACAATGCTTGATAAGAAATGTACTCCTTATCTTGCCCATGTAATTGTAACCCCTCTTCATAGTATTTTCACAATAAAAAAAGAAAGAAAGAAAAGAGCTGAAAAAAAAAAAGAAGTTGGGTGTAGCCAGGCGCTGCCAGTGGCTCATAACTGTCATCCTAGTTACTCAGGAGGCTGAGATCTGAGGATCACGGTTCAAAGCCAGCTTGGTCAGGAAAGTCTGTGAGACTTTATCCCCTATGAACTACCAGAAAATTGGATGTGGTGCTGTGGCACCAGTAGTAGAGCGCACACCTTCATCTGAAGAGCTGAGGGCCTTCTGGCAGGCCCAAAGTTCAAACCCCATAACCTACAACCAAACAAAAGGTAGCTGAATTTTCTGCATAACAATGTGTACAGTAGAAATGCCATGATGTGTTGTGAACCATTGCAGACATGTGAGAGGCTCTGACTTTTGTCTGCAGTTGGTCTGATGATGATAGTGACATCATCTCTGGGGTGGAATATTCAGGGTGCTCAGGGACTGCTGAGGCTTTGGGCTACCACTGTGTGTGACTGTGTGTTCATGTGTCTTTTGTCTGTGTGTGTCTTTGTCTGTGTGTTTGGATGTAGAAGACCTGGGCCTTGAACTCAGGGACTAGGTGAAGTTCCTATGCTTCTGTGCTCAAAGCTAGTGCTCTAACACTTGAGCTGCAGCTCCATTTCTGGCTATTTGGTGGTTCATTGGAGATAAGAGCATCACAGACATTTCTGTGCTGGCTGGCTTTGACCTCAGCCTTCTGAATAGCTAGGATGACAGGTGTGAGACACCAGTGCCATATTTGTGTGTGTGTGTGTGTGTGTGTGTGTGTGTGTGTGTGTGTGTGTGTGTGTGTCCCTCATCTTTCTCTGTCCCCTTCCTGGGTGCCTGTCTGCCTCTTTCTGACCTCGGATGGTGCCCCTCCTCCACACCGACTTTGTCTTTATCCTCTTATCAGGGTCTACAATGAATCCTAAATTGCCAGAGACCTGAGTTCAAGCTTTCCTTTGGGGCCCAAGTCCAGCTGTCCAAATCTTTGGCCTCCTGCAAGGGATTCTGGGTCAACTGGGCTAGTTGCAATAAAGTCTTGCCTGTCTATGGGTGGGGAACTCAGACATGGGATGTCCTGCCCTTTTCCTCAGCTAGACCCCTGGTTGCATGTCCCTCTCAGCAGGCTGGCAGTGGAGTGGAGGAAGGAGGTTTCAGTTTCTTCCAACCTGTTCTTCAAACCTGGTTTGATATAATGGTTCAAAAGCGTATCTTTTCGATTTCTATTCCCAGCAGCAACATGCAAGGCGGACAAGAGGCCTTTAGTTTGGGAATTGGTATCTGCCACTCTGGTATTATTCCACATATAAGCACTGTGCAGGGGTGTCAGCCATTCAGAGTTATTGCATGAATATCTGCCTTGAGCTAGCAACTCATGGACAATGTCTAAATGTCCACTCTAGGCTTCCATATGAAGAGGGGTATACTCATCCTCATCCCTAGTATTCATCTGGGTGGCCTATTTGGAAAGTAGTCTTCAAACCATAGTAAGCAGATTAATTTTGGCATCCCAAAGAAGAAATTTGCTTGGATCCTACTCCATTTTTTTTCTTTAAATTGATACCATTCCTCACTTTTTCATCTTGTTCCTTGTCTGAACATGAGAACCCTTGGTGTCTTCATGTGCAGCTTATTCTAGGAATGAGAAAATAGGAAACAATGCCTTCTTTGTAAATGATTTGGGAAGTATCATGTTATAGTGTAAGAGAACTCACTATTCAAGATATGGGCTTTAAGAGCTTTCTAGTAGCTTTCTAATGTTGGTATCCAACATTAGAAAAAATGTATAATGCAATAGTAAAATAGAAGTCCTTGGTATGACTACCTAAATTCTTGTTTTTTTAAAGACACTTGTTTTCATCTAAAAATAGGCCTGTCTATTGCCTTCAAGTGATTTTGATGATTGAAGATGCTTAATGAGAAGTCAAAATGTATTAGTATTCCTTTACTATCAATTAAATTTCACTTTTTCTTCTTGGAAAATATAATGATCAAAGCAATAGTTCAGAATCAGCAAGCAATAGTTCAGAATCATGCTTCAAGTGCAAGTGAATCACCAGTAAGTAATCCTTGATTCCATTTTCCACAAAGTTTTGTCACAGATACAATCTGCCTGCCTTCTGTAGCTGCTTTCCTAGCCGGGACCTATTCCTTCATTGTACAGGAAAAGTGTGATTGAACTGATTTCAGTCAGATCTGTTAGTAGAATTATCAAGTATTTAGATTCTTTTTTAAAATTAGTTGTGGGCCTGAACTCTGGGCCTGGGCACTGTCCTTTAGCTCTTCAAATCAAGGCAAGCGCTCTACAACTTGAGCCACAGAACCACTTCTGGATTTTTCTGTTTATGTGATGCTGTTCTGGGAAATGGCAGAGCAGAAAGTGAAATGATGCAACTAAAAATATAAAAGCAAAATAAATTAGGATAATTATGGAGCAACCATATTGTCTGTCTATGAGAACCATGAAAGAGAAAGAGGAAAACAGATACAGATGTGAAATGACATAGCTAGCCACAAAATCCATGCTTCTAATCAATTTACAGAGCAAACAATTTTTTTTATTTTTTAAAAGAGATGGAAATAGAATTTATGTATTTACTTGACATTAGTAAATATATTTTTAGTCGCCTACGTAAAGAGACATAGCTTTGACCAAATTACAGACAAGAATCTTAATCCTTGGGCTGGGAAGGTGGCTCAGTGGTAGAGTGCTTGTCTTGCAGCTTACTACAGTGTGGAGAGTACTTTCCAAAACGGCCACCTATATGAATACTAGGGATGAGGATGAGTATACCCCTCTTCATCGCGAAGCCTAGAGTGGACACCTAGACATTGCCCATGAGTTGGTATCTCAAGGCAGATATTCATGCAATAACTGTGAATGACTGGACACCGCTGCACAGTGCTTATATGAGGAACATATTGCAACAGCACACACACACACACACACACACACACACACACACACACACACACACACACATACACACACAACATCAGATTTCTTCTTAAGTATTTTTTGTATATGGTCTTAAGAAGAAATTTACATTACTAACTTGAATTTCTGACAGGACAATATCATCACTGTACATCTTGCTTCTATGCTCTCAGTTTTAAATTACTATCTAAGTATGTGCATTACATATGTGCAGGAAAAATTAAGAGCCACACGGGTGGCTCAGGTCTTTAATCCTACCTAATCAGAAAGACGAAATCTGATGACTGTACTTTGAAACCAGACAAAAATGTTCATTAGATTCTTGTTTGAAAGTTACCAGCAAAAGCTAGAAATGGAGCTGTAGTATAAGCAGTAAAATGCTAGCATTGAGAAAACAAAAACAAAAACATAACAAATTCTGGGACAGAGCCAGGCCTTGAGTTCAAGCTCCAGTATTGGCACCAAACTAATGAATGATGAATGAATGAATGAACTAAAAATAAATTAAGTGGTCATATGTGGAGAGATAGGTAAAATGTAACAACCGTGGTGACTGGATTATGTATTATTTTGTAATAAGTCAAATTATCATTTTTCCTAATCACTAATATTTTAATTGAACTTTTATGTACAATAAACCCTGAATTTGGCATTCATGTATATGTGTGTGTACATGTGCGCACATGTGTGTGTTTGTGTGTGTGTGTGCGGTTGCAATGTTGCTTGCCAATGTGGACAGTGAGGCTGAAAAGAGCTATGTTGCAATATTGTTATTTATCAGTGTTCCGTCCTGTCATTTCAGTGGAACCAGCCTTCTGTACATTTTATTTGTAAAATAATAACATCATCATATTTACACCATTAAGTTAGATAAAAGAGATCACTTTCAGCTCTTAGTATATGCTAGGAAAGAAGATACACATATAATTAGGTAGTAAGTTATTGCTGTAAGATGACTGTCGGTACAAAATATGTATTTGACCTCTTAAATTGGATATACTTTTAAGATATACTCATAGAGTAATTTTGACCAACTTGACCAAACAGGTATTATTCTCCAGTTATTCCTGTGAAACTCAAGGTGGATAAACTCTTTCCGGATTTCTGTTGAAAATAACTTTCTTTGTAAGATTGAATCTATTCACACTAAGATAATAAACCCCGTATATTTTAGGTTTGAATATCCCATCATATTTACTGAAAATCAGTATTGTGGATATGTTTGTTAGATATACATTGCAAAAACAAAAAAAAGCATGTGTCACCTCCAGATTGTGTGCATTTGAAGTTGTATTATACATACAAAGGTTTCTTCATTATTAGTACTTTTGTGGGAGTAACTATCACAACTTTAACAAATGAGGCTTTTTGAAGATCTTTTCCAATATAAATATCATCCAAGAGTCAGTCTTGCAATTTCTGAAAACCCTTTGAATACTTTAGTGTTATTTCAGTTCATTGACTACACAGCTAAAGACATTTCTGAAATAAACGTTGTTAAAATCTGAAAATGTAAGTGGGTATATAGGCTTTTTATGCATCATTTTATGAAAAGCCAGTTTTTATGAAAATAAAAGATATAGAATAAAAGAATGGAAGTGAATTCGGTGAGCTAATTATTAGTATAAATTTATTTTCTATTAGCAAAGTCCTTTGAATGTATATGATGAAGTTAAATTATGTCCTTCGTGACACTATGCTTCAGTTATTTTCAGAATCTTTGTAGTTATAAGAATGAATTTGTAGTATAAATAAATGTCTTTGAAAATGATTTGGATTAATCTTGTGTTTTGTTTCCTACTCCCAAGAAAATGAATTATTTTCAAGTGTTAACAGTTTACAATTGAATCTTCAGTATCATAAGAAATTTTGAACAAATATAGTAGTATTGATATCTTTTTTTCGGGGGTGGGGGAGTCTGGTAGTGGGGCCTGAACTCTGGGCCTGGGCGCTGTCCCTCAGCTCTTCAGTTCAAGGCTAGCGGTCTTCCACTTGAGCCACAGTACCACTTGCGGGTTTTTTCTTTTTGCTTATGTGGTGCTGAGGAATCGAACACAGGGCTTCATTCATGCAAGGCAAGCGCTCTACAAATGAGCCACCTTCCCAGCCCTTAATGTCTTTTTAAACCAATTGTATTCACAAGTTGGAGAAGCTTTAATTCATGCTTAGGCCTTCTTGTCTATGATTTTTTATCCTCTCATTCCTTACATTAATAATAGGTCAGACTGCATTTTTGGGTACATGAAAGGTAAATTATTTATCTGGGGTCAAAGGTGATTTTTATATCAGTGTTGCTTCAATAGCATTTTAAAGTAGTACCTTTGTCTCAAAATGTTGGGTATAAAAAGCAATCAAAATCCTTCTAATGGTAAACAACTTAGTTGAGCTACAATGTGGAAATGATTGGTCCATAAGACCTGCAGTCTGTTTCCATCAGGAATTGGGGAGGTCATTCTTTCAGTAAGATAGTGTTAAACAGAGTTAGGCTCCCCAGGCAGTGCAGTGTTGAGTGAAGGGATAGAATATGATTTCTGCTATTTTGACCTAGAAATCAAGAATATTATACTTTAGCAGTTCCTTTCACCAGGGAGGTATGCATTGATTCTGAACTTCGAGTTTTCATATTACAGTTCCCTATTTTCTAACAAAGATAAACTTAAATATTATGAGTGTACACAATAATTCTGGGAATTTTTCCTAGAATTTTAGTCATAAAATAGAATGAGGTTAATTGATACAGTCAGGGATGGACCTCAGGCTAACACTTACCATGTGTGCAATGTTGTACTAGTAATTACAACTCTGAAGACTTCAATATCATCATCTGAGAATTAAAAATGTAAGTAGTTCCACTTTATGAAATTATTCTGAGGATTAAATTAGATACCATAGGTAAAGTACTTGGAAAAATAATCAATTAGCATTTGGCACATTCTACCTGTTATATTATCATGTGGTGAATTCTAACATTTTTACTGTGATTTTTATTGTGTCTCTTTTTGATGTGCAATGTCATGTATTGATATTCATAGCATTGATCATTTTTCTGTCACTATGAGGAAAATACCTGGAAAGAAATTTTCTGAGAAGGAAATTATTTTATTGACTCATGGTTTAAGAGAAAACAGTTTAAGATCAGATGTCTCCATTGTTTTTAATTCTATTTTTATTATCTTAACGAGTTGAACAAGGGAATTTCCACTCAATAAATCATGATTTAAGTGTAATGGATCTTTATATAACTTTTCCCTACACATTTTTTTCTTTTTTATTTTATTTTATTTTTTTGTGAACATACTGTACAGAGGAGTTACAATTACATGGGCAAGACAATGAGTACATTTCTTATTAAGCATTGCAGCCTCCTCCTTTGTTTACCCTTCACATCCATTCCCAGCCTCCCCCTGCCCCCTCATCCAATACTCTCCCCCACCAAAGTTGATTGAAATTAATAGCAATTATCCATTTTGTTAAAGTAGAGATGGTTTTCCCAAACTGATTCTCACAATTCATCTTCCATTCAACAAGTAGTAACGTGTAACAATTCCCTTTGTTTTGCTCCTTATTAAAAGTGTTTCCATTTTATTTTATTTTTTTAAATTTAATTTTATTTTATTTGTGAAAATAATGTACAGAGGAGTTACAATTACATGGGCAGGATAATGCATACATTTCTTACCAAGCATTGCAGCCTCCTCCTTTGTTTACCTTTCACATCCCTTCCCAGCCTCCCACCTCCCCCCATCCCAATCCTTCTCCTTTCCCCCCCTGCCCCCCCCGACGTTGTAAAGCTCATTTTGGACATGACAACTTGTACTTCTCATTGTTGCAACAGGTCCACCTGTATCCTTAAACTACTGGTTTTTCCCCATCTCCTCCACCAGTTATACTGACATCAAATATAGTGAAAGCAGGGGTTATACTGTGGGGGAGGGACATACAAAACAACAAAGAGATAATCTTATAAATGCGTTAAAAACACATGCATGAAAGAAAAAAAACATTAAAATACACATCTAAGGGTTCATTTTCCTGACATCACATTATCTGACCTTTTCCAATTGACTCATACATATACTAGATATTACAAATAAGGGAAACCATGGGACCTATGTTTCTTTGGGCCTGGCTTCCTTCACTTAATATAATTTTTTCCAAATTTTTCCATTTCCTAACAAATGGGGCAATGTCATTCTTTCTTATGGAGGCATAGAATTCCATTGTATATATATACCACATTTTCTTGATCCATTCATCTACTGAGGGGCATCTGGGTTGGTTCCATATCTTAGCTATGGTAAATAATGCTGCAATAAACATAGTTGTGCTGGTAGCTTTAGTGTTACCTCAGGACCAATGGAATAGAATTGAAAACCCAGAAATGAACCTACAAACCTATAGCCATCTAATCTTCGATAAGGGAATTAAAACAATAGAATGTAAGAAAGACAACCTCTTCAGTAAATGGTGCTGGCAAAATTGCTTAACTACATGTAGAAAACTAAAGCTAGATCCTTATATATCACCCTGCACCAGAATCAACTCCAAATGGATCAAAGACCTTGAACTCAAAGCAGACACTATGAAAACATTACAGGATGGAAGAGGAGAAACTCTAGGTCTCCTTGGCTCAGGCCAAAATTTTCTGAATAGAGACCCGAAAACACAACAAATCAAAGAAAGGTTGGACAAATGGGATTGCATCAAGTTGCAGAGCTTCTGCATGGCAAATGACATAGCTAGCAAGATCAATAGAAAGCCCACGGATTGGGAGAAGATCTTTACTAGCCATACAACGGACAAGGGTCTCATATCTAAAATATACTTGGAACTCAAAAATTAAACCCCCAACAACAAATCCTCAAAGAAACAACTGCCCAATAAATAAGTGGGCTAAAGACTTAAAGAGAAACTTCTCTGAAGAAGAAAGAAGGATGGCCAATAGACACATGAAGAAATGGTCAACATCCCTAGCCATAAAAGAAATGCAAATCAAAACAACATTGGGATATCACCTCACTCCAGTTAAAACGGCAAAAATCAAGAACTCTAACAACAACAGATGCTGGAGGAGATGTGGTTGTTGGTGGGAATGTAAACTTGTTCAACCACTTTGGAAAGCAGTATGGAGGTTCCTCAAAAGACTTCACATAGAGCTCCCCTATGACCCAGCAATCCCACTTTTCGGCATTTATCCAAATGTTTACAAACAAGACCACACTAAAGCTTCCATTTTATTTTATAATGAAGGATGATTTCATAAATCTACTGTAGATGCAAAAATATGTCAATATATTTCTAACTGTATGCATTGATCTATACATACACATATATTACACAAGTTACAATGATAATTTATAACTTCTGTAACTATACAATTTACTGAATTATTAAAAACATGGACGGCTCATGCCTGGAATCCTGGTTACTCAGGAGGATAAGATCTGACGATCATGGTTTGAAGCCATCCTGGGCAGGAAAGTCCATGAGCCTCTTATCTCCAAACCAACAGAAAATCAGAATTGGAACTGTGGCTCAAAGTATTAGAGTAGTAACCTTGAGAGAAAAAGCTCAAGGACATCACCCAGGCTCTTAGTTCAAGAACTACAATCTACCCAAAAAAATCTAATTTACACCTCTGTAAGTAGAGTATTTCCATCACCCAAATGTACATCCATGCTCATTTGCAAGGTAACTCTGTTTTGTCTCAAGTACCACTAAATATTATCACTAGAGTAGCATTGGAACGTGGGTTCATTCTATCTCTCTAATGGTTTTTTCTCCACTCAAATACTCAAGTATTACAATTGTTCTAATTATTTAAATCTAGCTTTTTTTTTTACCCCTAATAGTAGAGTTTGATTGAGTGTTTTGTGCCCCTTAAATGGATGTTCTTACCACTTTGTCATGCCCCCTGCCCTAAGTTATCCTGATTATTTTTCAGGTAGAAACTAGCTTCCTACTTGTGTATGAACTTGGTCTCAGTGCACTTGATGTTATTCTTCCTGGAATTTAGAATAACAGGTGCATTGCATTGTGTACAGTACTTTCTGTTCAGTCTGGGCTTTAGCCACTATCCTCCCAACAGTGCACTTCCATGTAGTCACGAATTTCATAAGCTTGTCATAGCTGATTTTTAAAAAATCTTTCATTTCCTGCAGGTTCTTGAGTACTGAATTAATTTTTGTTGTCTTGTGTTGTTTTGTTTCATTTGAATCTATGTGTTGAGTTGTTCCTCACTTTTCCTTTTGTTTCTTTCCCTCAAGTTCTTACTTAAAGTGCTAAGAAACCAATTCTTCTTTTTCAAGATAGTCAGGGGGAACATTATTTATTCCAAAGCAATTTCAGTATCTATGAATGGTATACACATGCTAAGCGCAGACTTTGGCATACACAGAGAGATCATGAAATATATGAAGAAAATAAAACTACAGATGAATGCCAGGAGGAGAATATGCTATTATTAATTGTTTGACAGAGGTTTCTCTTTTAGTGAAAGAAATATATAGCTTGAAGCAGGATTTCAAAAAAATCATATTGCTAGGAGGAACCTAAACAATCATCTAATATTATAGACTTGAGAGTGATGAATTGACTTCCTGAATAATTTACTTTTGGGACAAATAAAAGCAGGATTCCAAAAAGAGAGTAGATTTTAGAGAAACATGATGAATTTTATGTAAATAGGTCCTTAGCTGATTTTGTTAATTTGTGAACTAATACAGGGAAATAAAGTACAGCAAGGTAAAAAAAATAACTTCACATTGAAATATTCATTTATGTTTGTATATGTGTGCATGCATGTACGAGTACGCACACGAACATGTGCATATGCTCATGCATGCATTCATCATTCTTGAGGCTTGATAGTCCCTGGGAACTATTCCTCAGCTTCTGTGCCCAAGGATAGTGGTCTACTACTTCAGCCACTGCTACAATCCTGTTGTGTGTTTTTTTTTTAGATAATCGCTTGTATTTTCATGATTGAACAGTGGTCTTCAGATCTCAGACTCCCGAGTAGCTAGCTAAGCTTATTCAGCCTCTGAGTAGCTAGTTAAAATTCTACCTATCCTCTGTGCTTCACTGCACTTTTATTCTTTTCCTGAGGTATTCACAAGCCTAAGTCATATATATATATATATATATATATATATATATATATATATATATGTCTACTTGCTTTAAAAATATTCTTACTGCTTGGCACCAGGGTATCACATGTGTACTATTAACTACTTAGGAGGCTTGAGGACAGAACCCAGGCCAAAATTTAGTGGACTTATTTCTCAATCTATAGCTGGGTGAATTGGATCATTTCCACCATCCTGCACTATCTAGTAACTAAGATTGGAAGGACTGAGGATCCAGGCCAGTCAAGGTAGCAAGCTAGAAAAGTTGGTGTGCAACTCTGATGCCACTGATGAAGGGAAGGCTAAAAGGACAGAGCAGGTGCATGTTCTTGTGGAAAGGGAACCACTATCCTAAAAGTAACCACAGATATGATGCCAGCCTGCAAGAACAATATACCCCAAGTTGAAATCGCCACATTTTCCACAACCAAAATAAGTATATATATTAACATCCAAAACCTTAATAAATCTGTTCTTTGTTCTAATATTAGCTTTGTCTGATTATCATATGATGTGACAGAATAATTTCTTCATTAAACTTATGATAATTTAAAAAGACCTAGAAAATTCTTTCTCACTTATTAAGTGCAAATGAATAGCAAGTTGCCTCATTTCTTAAATATTTGACTACCACTCTAAATTCGTCATATGATTATTATTAATAGTAATATATTCTGATTTATTACTTTACTTTGTAACAGTTTTTAAACTTTTTGCTTTTCTGCTGAAGTTGAAGCATTTAAATAGTATCATCAAAGTATATTCCTTGGATATTTAGGGGAGTTTTTTACAATGTTTTTAACCAATGGCTTCTAAGAATTCTTAATTGGTATATTATTTGGTTTATTTTTAATTTCAAATTAATTTTATTGTAATGGTAATGTACACAGGGGTTACAGTTACATAAATGAGGTAATGAGTACATTTCTTCGGGAAGGAACATTGTTATATATTCCAACGATATTTTTGTACACTCAAAACAAGAACTATTGATGCTTTTGCTGTTGCCATTGTTCAATGGGTACTTTTGCTTTTTTTGTTCAAGCATTTTTTATTATAAAATTGATATACAGAGCGTTTACACTTAATTAAGTCAACTAAAGAGTATACTTCATTTTCTTTTCTTTTTTTTTGGGGGGGGGTCCGGTTGTGGGGCCTAAAGTCTGGGCCTGAGCCCTGTCCCTCAGCTCTTCAGCTCAAGGCTAGCGCTTGAGCCACTTGAGCCACAGCGCCTCTTCCGGCTTTTTCCTTTTGGTTTTGTGGTGCTGAGGAATCGAACCCAGGGCCTCATGCTTGCAAGCCAAGTGATCTACAACTGAGCTACCTTCCCTGCCCCTACTTCATTTTATTTTCTAAATTTCAAATTTTGAGCTTAAATGTTTCCTTTTGTTTCTTTCGAGTAATTCTTTTTTCAAAGTTTAGGATCAGTTAATTTAATTTTGCATGATTTTTACACATGTAAATTATTCAGACACATATATTTTGCTTTTATAATATTTAACATGTGGCTATTTAAAAATTAATTTCTTAATTTTATTTTGCTAGTGAATCTAAATACATTTATTTTCTTATAGTATAAAAATATTTGTCCAGGTAACAAATACAGTATTTTCATGAAGCACATACTTTACTAAGAAAGGCTTCATTACTTGGTCACTTTTTGGAAGTACTTTTACTTGAATTAAAAAAAAAACTTTGAGCTTGGCATGGTGATTTGTGACATCCATTTTCTAGCTATGGTGGGAAGTGTAAATAGAGTTTGTAATTCGGGAGAGACTGGGAAACTATGAGACCTTAGTATAAAACTATTCAGAGTGAAATGATTATGGATATAGCCATCCTTAGCCTTATATACAGCACCTCACTATCATTTTCTAAATCTTGAGTTAAAACACCAGTAATATCAATCATTTGTTAAAATAAAAGGACACATGTTTCAAAATGTTTATTATTTAAAACTTATTTGCAAAAGTTCTCATGTCTTCTATGAATTTTCAATTTACTTAATCTATTAAAATCCAAGTATATTGTGACTATTTTCTTTCTACTAAACTTTTAAATACTACGAGCAATATTATTATTTCATATATTAACATACTTTTACTGTTTGTGATAATTTCCTCCGTTTAATATGATAATATCAATATTGCAAATGTGTGTATGTGGTGTGTGTGTGTGTGTGTTTATGTGGTTTTTGTGTGTGTGTGTGTGCTTTGTGTGCACTTTGTAATGCTTGGGAGTTCACACAATTGTTTCACATATGCAAAGCCAATGGTTTACCACTGAGCTATACTGTCTAATTATAATCCAAATAGTGTTTTAAACCATGACTTTCATTCCAAGTATGCTTTTTCAAAATTATATATGGTAACATGTCATCCATATTCTATCCATGCTAGCAATTTTTATTGTAATTTAGAATAATTCCGCTTCCAAACTCTTGTGTTTGTTATTGATAAAGGTTTTACTTTGCTTCTTTTCTCTCTTCATTCCTTTTCCCTTTAGAGTTTAACTATTCTCTCTCTTATTTCTTTGAAAATTATCATATTCCTATTACAACATGTATATACAACGCTTTAATTTCTATTTTAATTTTTCCCATTTTCACTGATTTTAGTACAAGCTATTAGATGGATTAAAAAGAAACTTCCCTCAGGACACTTTATTTTTCTCCTTCTCTTCTCTGAAGTCTTTCTGGTTTTTGAAACACAATAGCAATCACATATAGCTCCTATGTGGTCCATCATTCTTTCTCCTCTCACTTTCCTCTGTTGTACAGCTCAAGTTGTTATCATTCAGCTTTGTTATGCTACAGTGTTATCTAAATCTTAACTAATTCCTCAGTTAATTTTAGTTGTTTCAAGTATTCTCTGAAGACATTTTTCTATATATAATATCTGGGGTCTTGTGTTTTTTGAAGGAACAAAATATGAGTGAATATCAAACATCTAGATATCTCTGTAGAATATTGGTCCACCTTTTCAATAAACTCCTATGTAAATTCAAGGAATACAGGTCAGTCAGTACAATCTTGTAAAATGGTGGAGCTTCACCATTCATACTAGCTTTGAATCTTTTTATCATGTTTAGTAGTGAAGACAACATAGTTCTACTACAAGAGCAGACACATAGAAGAATGTAACAGATTTGTTAAAAATAATTTCTCAGTTGTATGGTCAATAGATTTTGAAAACTGTCCTATGACTTTATGAAATAAAAATAGAATCTTAAATGGGTGTATTGGCACTATTGTCTTTCGGGATTTACAGGATGATCTTAGACTACTACCTCAATCCTTTATTTTTGTTTGTTTGTTTTTTTGTTTTGTTTTTTTTGTCACTCATGGGGCTGGAACTCTGGGCTCAGGCACTGTCCTTGTGCTCTTCAGCTCAATGTGAGCACCCTACCACTTGAGCCACTGCACCATTTCTGGATTTCTATTGGTTTATTAGTGATAAGAGTCTCATGGACTTTCCTGCCCAGGCTGGCTTTAAACCATGGTCCTTAGATCTCAGACTCTTGCCTAGCTAGGATTACAAGAGTGACCTACAGGTGCCTGGCCTACCTCAATCCTTATACAAAAATTTATAATAAAAAAAGATTATCAAACTAAATGTGAGATGTAAAAACCTATAAGAGATAAACGTAAAAATTCATGACATTTTTATCAGTAAAGGTTTGTAATGGAAATCATTAGTGGCTAAAGAAAGGCAAGAATATGCTGGATTATATCAAGTGATAGCATTTCATAATTCAAAGGACACTATACTCATAATTCAAAGGACACTATAACCGAAGTGAAACATATCCAACAGATAGAGGGAACATATTTGTTAATGCTACAATGTGAATGCTACAATGATTCTGAATCTTAAGTATTTTTAGATCTTCCAATTCCATATAATTTTTCCTGAATAGGATATTTCTTTAAAGAACATGTGTAAATTAAGTCAATAGGAGGAGCATATGAAATAAGTTACTCTTTAGTATCTAAGAAAAAAGACAAAGAAAACTCACTAGTATGACCCTAACATAAAAAGATGACACCAAATAAAGTAATGCATTTGTGGATAAATTGATAAACTCCTCATAATGATCGATTTTTATAATACTGCAATCATTTTAGCAAGCAAGATTTCAAGTCGTAAAGGTAAAAAAGAATTGTATATTCATTACACTTCTATGAATGCATTAAAGAGAAGTAAAAACCGTGTTTCAAAAGGGAATTGTAGTTCATTGACAGTGCACTTGAAAATATGTGTGAGACCCTGGAAAAAATCCCCAAAAATCAAATTTTGAAAAGACACACTATAGAGGATGTACGCTGGACAAATTCCTGTAAGTGAATTTTATATCTATTTTAATGTCTGTTCTAAAATTTATAGCATTTCTATTCGAAGAAAAGCAAGTTTGTGAAAATTAAGCTTTGAAAACCTATGAAGGTACAATTCACTTCCACAGCACTAAAATATATACAATAAAAGGAGATAATATATTGCAAGTGAATTACATGTGATCCTAAGCAGGGTGCCAGTGGCTCACACCTGTAATCCTAGCTAATCAGAAGGCTGAGATCTGAGGATTGCAGTTCAAATCCAGCATGAGTAGGAAAGTTTCTGAGGCACTTATCTTTAATTAACCACCAGAAAACTGGAAGTGGTGCTGTGGCTAAAGAGGTAGAGCACAAGCTTTGAGCTGAAGAGTAGAGGGACAGTGCCCAGGCATGGAGTTCAAGCCCCACTACCATCAAAAGAAAAAGAAAAGAAAAATAAAAAGAAATATGATCTTAGCCACCAGTTCATTGCTAGAATAATTTCTGCTCTCTCAACATGGCATTTTTTCCCCCAGTTAAGTCCATGGTCTTATATATGACTTGCTTGGAACCAGAATTATTCTTGCATTCTAGTTTTTACAAATTTGCATGATTAGCTACCATGATTTAGAGCTAGTACAAGAAAGAGAGTGACCTCATCCTTCATGTTCCATTTAGGAGTAATGCTTTCTCTATGTCACCCCCATAGGTCTAAATACTGGCCTTGGCTTTATTGTTTCAAAGTGTCTTATTTGCAGAGTCTTCTATAGTTTATTGAACCATTATACTTAAACACAGAACTTCTCTTTCTCCTATTCCTATTGTTTCTCCTTCTGTTAATTTATGTACACTTGGGTAATAATGCACAACACAAACACTGAAAAAAAATGTTTCTGAGAACCTACTTCCCATTTAAAATTGGTCTTAATTTACAGAGCATTTAGGAAATTTGAACTTAATGTACTCCAGGATAATTTTTTTCATGTTTTTTTTATTGTGAAAATGGTAGACAGAGGGATTAGAGTTACATAAGTAAGTTCGTGAGTACATTATCTAACGAACATTGTTACCTCCTCTTTTGTTTTCCCTGCAATCCCTTTTCTCCCCACCGCCCCAACTCTCACCTTTCATTTCCAACTAGTAAAGTTCATTTTCAACATAGTGTCTTGTTCATCTCATTGTAACAATGGGTCCTACTGTGTACTTCTTTCAGCATTTAATTTCCCTTCCCCTCCCCACATTAGAAATTTGTATATGCAAGTTGGAGCTCACAGACCTCAAATACAGTGGAAACGAGTTATACCATGGAGGAAGAAAATAGAAGAGAAACAAAAAAAATCACATAATATATGGTAGATTGGTAGTTGGGTGGCTTTGCTAGGGCATGATAGCTTGGTGAGGAGAAGAAGAAGTCTCGAGTCCCACCCAAACTGATAATGAAAAATGAGACAACCAATGGCTGAAGAATTTCAAGAACAAAGGCAGGGACTTATAGGTAACCTCTAGGGGCAGTGAGGACAGCAAGGCTGGGCCTGTGGTTGTCATGCTTCTCTCAATGCCCTTGGAAGTGAGGGCCAGCTCTGCTGTGGGCTAGGCCTGGCTCTTGCCTTGAAGCAGGCACCAGGCAGGAATTGTCAGCACAGCTTCAGCCTGCCCCAAGGAGGTGGCCTGTTGTGGGTGCTGTAGCCTGGGCAGCTGCTAGGAGGCTATACTCAGCAGGGCAGAGGAAGCATGGCTAGTAGACTCCGCTCCAGCCCAGCCAAGCTCAGGGCCACTTGGGAAGTTCCAGCTCTGGATCAGGACCAGGAACTGCTCCCCAGACAAGTAGGGCCTCTGAGGACTTGTGCAGTGGCCGCCACGTGTGGGTTGTGAACCTCCTTAGAATGACCGAGGAGTCTCAATGTAGAGGTGCATTTGCTTCTGTGCCTCTCCCATCTTCTGGATTCCTCCTCTCCTCCTGCCTCATGCCATGTGCAACTACAGGAGTCAATTTCTACAATCCACTGAGAAGCCATCCCGGAGATGTTCACAGGGCTTTCCAGTCTGCTTCACCATGCATGCAGGGCTCACAGGGTGCCACTCTTCAGGCAAAGTTTATCACCATTTCAGGTTGGCCACCCCTGCCTAGAGGACCACAAACTGCATTCTTACAAATCCAGGGGTACACAAGGCCGTCCTGCAGTCTAAGGCATCCTTTCCTTCCTCCTGCTCAGGTGTGGAGCAACTGTGGAGCCAACTGCAACATCATGATTGATTATCTGAAAAGAAGAGGAAAAAAGCTTCATTGTTCCAGATACAGCTGCCCCTGGGGTTCTCTGTGTACACTAGCCTTGTGCTTAGATAAGGATCCCCAAAGACCACCATGGAGCCAGTTCTCATGTGACCACATTAGAGTCATTTATTGCAAGGTCGAGCCTGGACTCACAACTGTCACCATTGCAGTGGGTCAGAGTTGAGATCCCCGACCCTTCTGTTAACTGGGTAATCTTATAACAATCTTATTGGCTAGCGAGTGCAGGCTAAGCAATAAGCAATAATTTGTGGAGGAGAAGGGGAAAAAAACAAATCGTTTAAATAGGGATACAGGTGGACCCATTGCAACAATGAGATGTACAAGTTCTTATGGAGAAAAACGAACTTTACAACTTTGGTGAGGGGAAGGGGGGAGGAAGATTCGATGGGGGGTTGGGGGGACAATGGGAAGGGATGGGAGGCGGAAACAAAGGAGGAGGCTACAATGTTTGATAAGAAATGTACTCATTATCTTGCCCATGTAACTGTAGCTCCTCTGTACAGTATTTTCACAATAAAAAAGTAAAAAACAAACATTAAAAGATTAAAAATAATCTGTAGCTTTAGGTACTTCCTGTCATCCGCTGATGGCTATTGCTAGGGGAGTTATGGGCAGAACTTTATTGTGACATTTCACGGTTTTTCCAGGAACCTGAGTTCTAACTTTCAGTAAATGTCTACTTACAATGGGTACTTTCAGTAAAGGCCTTCACAATGGATAGTTTCAGAGTATTCGGTGTCTAAGTCCAGAATGCCTGTGCTTTGGCAAAGATCTCTCACTAGGTGTGTGTTTGTGTGTGTGTGTGTGTGTGTGTGTGTGTGTGTGTGTGTGTGTGTGTCTGTGTCTGTGTCTGTGTCTGTGTCTGTGTGTCTGTGTGTCTGTGTGTCTGTGTGTGTTTCTGTGTGTGTTGTGTGAGAGAGTCAGAGACAGCTGAAGTTTGGGGTAAAATTCTCCTTCCCTTCAGCATTGAGTTTTGGTATCTATTGTTTGTCCCACCTCCCCAATTTTGAGTTCTAAAGTTGTCCTTCTAAATACTTTTATCCTTTGATCTTCTTGATATTCAGATTCCTAAGGTCTGCTTGTGAACCTCAACATTTGCTTCATGAAGGTGATGCCTTTCTTCGATCTTTTATGAAGCCCTTTGCTCTCTTTAAATGCAGTTTATACTGTGTTAGTGGTTTTACTTAGCCCAGACTGTGGTGGCCCAGGCTCTCACTGTTAATTCTGAGATTAGTTTAGGCCAATATGAGATACTATACTTTCAATATATCAATGAAAGAAGTTCAGCATCTTTATTGAAACAATTTCCTGGCTGTAAATACAAACAAAACATCCAGTGATATAAATGTACAATCTGTTGTTTTTAGTTAATTGTGCACCACTGTAATGAAAAAAAAATCTTTTTACTAACTGAAATGAGTATTTGTAATGGGAAAAAATCAAATGTTATAAATCTTAAAAATTGATCAAATACCAAAGAAAAAGAAAGACACTAATCAGGAATGAAGTACAAATGTAAGTGTTTAATAAATAAATGAAAATTTTGAGATTCATATCCACATAGCAAATATGAAGGAAAATAAAGAGGAAAGTCACTGAGATCCTATCTTACACACCAGAATAGCTACCACCACTCAAATAAATAAACTGCTGGAGAGGTAAATAAATCAGGAACTATATTTGGTTTTGTGGCATTGTAAACTAGTGCAACCCATAGGGATATCTTATTGGAAGTTTACACAATACCAAAAAGACAGATATGTTGATGACCTTTACTGCAATTGGATACATATTGAAGGAATATAAATCAACATGAACATACATGTTTATGCCATCAATATTCTATAGCAACCAAGCTGTGTAATCAACCTAGATGCACCAGAAAGAGGGATTAAAGAAAATGTGCTATTCATAGCTATAAACATGTTCTGGTATATGAGAAGTGAATGTTTCTACTATATCATTGCTAAATATTTTGAATATATACCTAATCCTACTTTCACAAAGTTTTGTGGCATTGTGTTTCTGCGTTAATGAGGAACATCCATATTGATTTTCAGAACAATTACAATAGGTTGAAGATTTCCTATAATATGTAGATATTAGATCAAAATTTAAATATATCAATGAACACATAGAGGACCATCATATATAGTTTATAATTTGAAGCAATTTTAAGAAGGCAACAGTTGGGGGAAAAGATCATGTTAGAAGCTTAAAAAATACACAGACGTGGAAAAATACCAAAAAAAATTTGCAACTAATTACTGCTAATAGTAAAATATTTTTCTCAAGTATTAACAATGAAACAATTAAAATAATACTTAATAACATCAAAGAAATATGCCATAGAAGAAAGTGTACCATAGATATACGTTTCCCCATAATTTGTTTTACTTTGTAACAAATGGATTAGAAGATGCTAACACATTCAAGTGTCATTGATTGAATGCAGCAAAGGAAAGTAAGAGAGAAGTAGAGAGTAAGAACAACCTGGGGTATGGATAAAGCTACTCAGTAGAACTTTGTTTTCCTGATCAAAATAGAGCTAGGACAGCTAACTTTTGACAGAACACTTGTAATGTAGAGTAGTGGAGTTAATAATTTAGGTAGTAATTTATTACATTTATTCCCTAATCTTATGATGTGATTCCCTAATGATGTGAGTGATCCTAGATTTTCTTTTTTTGGGGGGGGGGGTTGTCCGGTCCTGGGGCCTGAACTCTGGCCTGGGCACTGTCCCTCAGCTCTTCAGCTCATAGCTAGCGCTCTATCACTTGAGCCACAGCACCACTTCCAGCTTTTTTCTTTTTGCTTATGTGGTGCTGAGGAATCGAACCCAGGGCCTCATGCATGCAAGGCAAGTGCTCTACCACTGAGCAACCTTTCCAGCCCCCTGATTCTAGATTTTCTGAGCCCTTTTTTTCACCCAAAATCTCTAAATTCCTCACCCTGCCAATGGTTCTTCTGCTTCTCTCATTTCTCCTTGTTTCTGAACTAAACTCCTGTAACCTTTTGGTTCATGAGAAAGAGCTAGAGAAATATGAGGATGGCTTGGATTCTGAGCTAACATCCACTCCAGCTAGGAGGATCTGGTAAAGGACTTTCACCTGGGTCTCAGAATCAGATATTAATTGACCTCTTTGGAAATGGAGAAACTCACTCACTCAGACAGAATCTGTCATTCCTTGACTTTCTCTGAAGAGATTCGATACAAGGCCACAATGAAGAGAATGAACTTTCCCATTGTCAGAAGGAACAGGTTGAAAACAAAAACTGGCCTCAGGTCCCAAAGGGCCAGTCAGAAGCCAAGAGATCACACTTTCCTCCTCATCAGGAACCTTCTGGTAGGAATAGAGTCTGAGCAAAGTCTGACATAAACTGAGACTGGGCCTAAGGTCGAAACAAAAGAATGACCCTCTCTTTGATTACAAGGGAGTTATGTAGTGAGACATGACAACTTCCTTCATATAAGAAAATTAAAGTTATCTCACTGCCACTTTGCAGGAGGTCAGTTTCCCCAAAGGAGTAGTTTTTAAATGTTGTGACTGCCAGTTTGCTCTGTAGGCTGTTGTCTCTCTCATCCCTTCTCATGTCAGGAATGCATTGCTTCTTTCAGGCACTCAACTACCTGTACTGACTCCTAGGCAGGAATACTGTAGGCTGTTCTTTGGCTAACATCTTGCATTTAAAGTAGATTAGGCCCAGGCTCTGCTCATGCCAAGAGGTAGATGCAAGAGGTGAATATAAGCTCAGATTTGTACAGAACCTCGATCATATTGAAAAAAATTAAATTAAATTAATAGTTGAGTAATTTAGGGTTTATAGCCACAAAATTTAGGTAATTATTAGTAATATATCTAGAATCATGGATTAGGAAGAGAACTGTGAAGTAGGTTCAGGATACAATGGAAAAGACACACCATAGCCATAACAGGTGATAAGAGTATGAAGGAACTAATGACATAGGTCCATTTATTATCTTAGGAGTGACCTTGGATAGGAGGCTTTTAGAATAATATCTAAAAGAGAGGAACTTTCTGGGCACTGGTGGCTCACAGCTGTAATCCTAGCTACCTGGGAGGCTGAGATCTGAGTATTATGATTCAAAGCAATCCCAGGCAGAAAAAGCCAGAAGTGGTGCTGTGGTTCAAGTGGTAGAGTACGAGCCTTGAGCTCAGGGACAATGCCTAGGGTTCGATTCTTCAGTGCCACATAAGCAAAAAATGCCAGAAGTGCTGTTATGGCTTGAGTGGTAGGGAACTAGCCTTGAATTGAAGAGGTGATGGACAGTGCTCAGGCCCAGAGTTCAGGCTTCTTGTCCGGCCTAAATAAAAACAAAAAAAAAAAAAAACAAAAAACCTTCCAAACTTATCTTTTCTCATAATTGAAGAGAGGCTCTTTTTACAGAAATTCTCCTTATCTAGCTCAAGGTCATCAAAACTTCAGTAGACTTTTCCTGTTGAGATGTAATGCACCTAACTCTACTGAACCTAATCATGGCTGGGAAAGTATGGACATAGGTACGTTTGTTGTATTTTTCCTTATGAACTCAGTTATTATATATAATACATATTATAATATAGAATATATTATACATTGTATAAATATATTAAATAGATTATAAAATGTATTATGTATTAACAGACTTCCTCATTTTAGATGTAGGAACAGGCAACATATTGAAAGAAAAATGTTTGAATCTCTGAGTTATTTCTCTACCACAGTACAATACCAGGTTTCATTCTTATTACCCAAAGAGCAACAAAGGAAAGCGATGCCCATGGATGTGGTTCTCTGGATTTTGGAAATTGTGATCATATATATATATATATATATATATATATATATATATATATATATATATAATATTGAATATGTAAAACTATAACAACAGATAAATAAGTGAATACCTATGTGCACACACTCTCAGTCACTTTCATGTATAATACTTTCTTTTCTATGCTCCTATTCACCTACATAGAGAGTACATGAGTTGCCCTTGAATTGTCCTGGAACTTCTTTATTGGGATACTGTAACTTCACATCCTTTGTTCCCTAAGTAGTCAGATGCTATGTGTTCAATAACAAAACTGTTACAAGCAAAAGTATCCACCCTGACACACAGAGGAACTTGGATTTCAGAAATGCCACAAATAAGTGGGAGGTACAGCAGTATTTTTCAAAATTGAATAGACTACATATTTATTAGAAAGCTTGTAAGAAAAAAACTTCAACGTAGGATGATACACTTGAAGAAAACTACAGTTTAAATTACATATAGCCGGGGGCTGCAATAGACAATAAATAAGAATTTAAAAAAATAAATTACATATGACATCAAATTACAAAGTTCCAGGGCATTTCCCTACTCATGAAAACTAGAGTAATACATATTAAAAATAAATAAATGAAAAGACAAATGTTTTATACCAAATTTCAAAACATACTATACGTTATACAAAGGAAATGCGATAAGCATGCATTTTACAGTCTAGTAAAATCATATGGCATGAAGAATCTAATTAACTGATTCATAAAAGTCAATACAATGCAGTTAAAACTTCCGATATCTCAAGTGTTAACTTAGCAGAATACTTTCAATCTATGGTGTCTATTTTGCATATTATCCAGCCCTATCCATCCCACAATGGCAGAAGGATTTTCCTGAGAAAGTCCAGAGACCTGTCTACTGTGAGTGCTCAATGTAAACCTGTTCCAATTCTCTTTTATTTGGGCATGTGATAGACTGACTATCTGTTAACTTGCCAAAGGCACAATTTGGACAGGCTTCCAGTAGTGATATTTTAGCTCTCAGAATAAAAGGGAAATTGAAGACAGAGGGAAAATCTACCAGATCCCTGAAAGATTTCTATCATTGTGCTAAACCTGTAGCTTTCTACTGACAGTTGAACAAACTGCAGTAATTGCCACTCCAACCACCTGTCCAAAAAGTGGCTTTCCAAATATTGGCCTATTTTCACTTTGGTAAGTCAAGACACACTATTGTGGCCCCGTTTTACTTAACCTATCAGCTACAGTTGGCCCAAAGGATAGTTGAACTTACGAATTTCTTAAATTTTAGGTCATCACACAATCACTTCATAGCCCTTAAACATTAAAAACACCTACCCATATAAGTCTGCATTACATACTTATTACTGTTTTTCTTCATTTGTTACGTTTTACATATTTGTGTATCCCGGGGCTTAGCTCTGTAATATTCCTTCTCATATTTTTTTACCACTGAGTACAGTAATTATTTCTGTATTTTTCTCCATCTCTGTTTACTTTAATTCAAGTCCTTAATAGCATCCTGTCTACTGACAACTCCTAACTATTGATTTTAACAAACTCAAAATATCCCAAAGTGAGCTTTGATCTCTATCTACAAACCAATCCCTAATTACTATTTGATTAAGTGATAACTCTTCCAGCTGTCTTCTCAAAATAACTTGGAGTCATTTCAGACATACATACTTTTTCACACCTCATATTTAATCTATGACCAGGTTTCGAAAAATTAACTCACTGTATATTTTAGGAAGCATATATATGTGTATATATATATGTGTGTATATATATATATATATACATAAATATATATATGGTATATGAGTGCTAGTACTATGACTAAAATTTGCGGCCTAGGTTCTTTTATTTTTTTGGAGGGGGGGTCCGGTCGTGGGGCCTGAACTCTGGGCATGGGTGCTGTCCCTCAGCTCTTCAGCTCAAGGATAGTGCTCTACCACTTGAGACACAGCACCACTTTCAACTTTTTTCTTTTTGCTTATGTGGTGCTGAGGAATTGATCCCAGGACCTCATGCATTCAAGGCAAGCGCTCTATCACTGAGCCACCTTCCCAGCCCCTTACTTTTCTTTTTGGTTCAGTCTTTATTTGGTATAAAGATCACCTACAATGTCATTACCCACACCCTTTTAATTTAAAAATATGTATATTCTGTAGCAATGTTATTGCTATTATAACCATAATTAGGAAGATAATGTGGGTTCATCTGCTCCATACATCTTGAAAGGTAATGAATGTGAAACTTACAGAATATCCTCAGATATGCCTGGTGGAAACCTGGATTTGAATTATGGTTCTACAGCTGATCTGTATTGGGTACTTGTTAAATTTGTTTGGCCTTGTTGCCTACTTCTTTTTTTAATAAAATACTTAATTCATTTCCTAACTGGAAGAAATATCTTGAGCACGAAAATTACCCTAATGCAGGTGCAGTGCTTGGAATGGTGTCTGCACATTGTGTAGTAGGTCCAAAAGAAGTCAGCTTCCATCAACATTGTCAGAGCATCCTTCCTGAAGGCCTTAAGAAATATATACCCAACTGATGTTAATATCTGTGAAAACTTATTTTTACAAAAAAAGGTCTTGTCTTCATATGAAACAAAGTAATGTTGGGGCTGTCCTGTGGCTTTTAGTCTGAAGGAGTTTTGCCTAAATTTTATTCTTACACTATTAGTAGTAGCAGTAGCATTCTTTAGTGCTCCCCTTCATTTTTCTAATTCTGTGTTCCATTTGGAATACTATTGTAACTTAGTTTATAATCTTTGTTATTAGAATAAATAAACTACAACTGTTGAAGTTTTAAATAAAGAGACAATTTTAGGTGTGCATTACATTTTATGTGCTTAATACTTTCCTGAAATTATTCCTTTTAGGTTATAAATCCCTAACAAACTATTTTTTAAGATTTCTTATATGATTTATAGATTTATTTTATGATTCTTATATGATTTCTTAGAGATCCATAAATAAAACATCTCAGAACAGGAAAAAAGTAGGTAAGAAGTTATAAAAATACTATTATGGTGTCTTAATGGCTAAGTGTAAAGAACATGTAACAAAACAGTTGGAAGATTCATTTGCTCTTTTTTCTATTCTCTCACCCTTCATTGTAGAAACTTTCTCAGTATGAAGTGCCAAGTCGTCTGGACATTTCAAGCCTCGTCTCAGTGACAGAAGTGATGGGATTAGGACATGTGCTCCTATGACTGGCTTTTAGGAAGTTCACAATAAAGCAATACCAGTACACATAAAGAAACTTTTGTGAGTGATGTGCATTGATTTCCTCAATTGCGAAAATTAAATTCATATGTCAAAACATCAAATTACTTACATTATAATATATGCAGTTCAACTGGCATTACTAACACTTCCATAAATCAAATGCAAACTAAAAGCTCTATACCAAAAACCAACATCTAAGGCAGTGTTGGAAATACAAGAAGAAACACAATAAATCTAATAGAGTGAGATCTTTAACACTGGCAATGAGCAATGATAGCTGAATTTTTAACCAAGCTTGGAAAGTTCAGGTGTCCACTAATGATGTGATTAGAGTTGCGGAGTTGACCTTGGTATTAAGATTAGAGGTAAAATTCAAAGACAGCTAAGGTTGCTGCAGTATTGTAGCTCTATACAGTGTGACCCTCCCTGATAATGGTAAAGCCCAGAGTAGAAGCTAAGTCAGTAAAATGTATAGGAAGGATTTTCCACTAAGAATGATTGCAGGGGGTGATCATCACTCTTCCATTGAAAACGTACAGCCCATCATTCTACTTTAAACTCTAGAATATTTCTGATCTGAAGACAATTATAACACACCAATGTGCTGTGAGTGCTGAGCAGTTTAGGTGTGTATTACTGTAATATATGTAAAATCTTTAGAGGTATGGAGTGAACTGACCTTCAAACTTCATTCTGTGTTGTTAAGTTTCATGGAAAAATGTTTACAATTATGCAATTCACACTCATCTTAGTCTGAATCAGGCAACTGAGATAAGACATTTGGGTCATCACTCCAGTGACAAGGTTTGTGACCTATGAAATAAATAACATTATTTCACAATGTATATGTGTTTCTGAAAATTTATGCAATACCAAATACCAAATGTACAAAAGGGACAATTGTCCATCTCTTATATATATCCGAAGTAAAGATACACCTGAATTATACTTTCTTGTTAGAGGATCACAGAATGACTGCTGATGTTTGGTTTCTTTCCAGGTGCTCCTATACATTTGTGAATCTTCTCTGAGGAAGTGTTTTCCATAGTTTGTTTTGAGGTGTTCCGAATATAAGTACTGTCACTCACCACAACCATGAAACAGCAAAGATGATGGGATACCTGGCCAAAGAACTAAGAAATCAAAGGAAGTGATAGGAAAGAAGACACCAGAGGACCCAAAGCCTCATTGCCAGCTTCTGGATCCCCAAATCCTATTTAAAATGCTTTATATTCATTCTACTATAGGTGTGGGGTAATGAGTGGCTACAGGTATGTCCACAAACTGAGACATCAATCTAGTTTGTGGTTACAACTATTAACTGATGTATTGTTTGTATACATAGTGATAATTGAATCCCTTATTTTTAAGGAGCAGAAGGGAGCAATAATCGTTACAAGCATAGCACAGACATCCATCTTGTTTCCAAAGTCTTAAACTTTTAGTGTCCAACAGCTCTAACTTAAATACTTTTGAGGTAATAAACCATACCCCTGTCTTCCCTTAACTGTTTGACCTTTCCACAGGACAGCTCTCAGCCTTTTGATTGCTGTTTGAGATGGCTTCCCAATATATCCCTTTCCAGGTATAACAGTTTGACTCTAGAATCCCTCAAAAGTACTATTACAGATGGGTTATTTGGAAAGGGATATTTTTTTCTAGGGTAGGGTCACTTTTTTAAATTGTATTTTATTTAAAGGTACCGTACAGAGTGGTTACAGTTACATGAGTAAGGTACATTCCTTGATGAATATTGTTACCCACTCCATTGTTGTTCTCCTATCCTTTCCCACCCTCAACCATACCCCCCACCCCAAAGTTGTAAAGTTCATTGCCGGTATATTATCTTGTGAATATCATTGTTGCAATGGGTCACTTCTTTCATCATTATGTTATTTCCCGTTCCTTCTCCAAATCAGATAATGTATATACAAGATGGAAGGTACCAGAATCAAGACAGAGATGTCCAGAGATAAATAAAAGACAAATGAAATAAAATAACATCTAGTTACACTTCTTTTCCGACATCAAGGTTGATATCTGGAAAAAAAAAAGTAATTGTTTCCATGTCTTGGATTCATTTCAATTAGCATCATTTTGTATGGTCAAATGTACATAGCTCTAGAGCCAGCAATCCCATTCATGGGCATTTGTCGAAATTATCTCTAGATAGCTAATGAATGAAAAATGGAATTGAAAATAGCAAAGGAAAACAAATCAACATTCAGGTATTATGATTTTATAATTCTAATACGAAAGAACTGAAGCTTTTGTTTAATGAAGAAAGTTTATCCTGTAATTTCAATGCAAGGCATCAGTTGTAATGAGTCTAAAGTCTTTTCCTCAAAGATATCCAAGAGTAATATGCTCATCCTCTGAAGAGTAAATAAGTAATTATTTTAATTAGCTTTGCTTAATATTAATTTACATGTAGAAAATAAGTTAAAATATCTTCTCTCAGGCTGGGATGGTGGCTCAGTGGTAGTGTTTGCATGCAAGAGTCCCTGGGTTCAATTCTTCAGTACCACATAAGCAAAAAGAAAAAACCCGGAAGAGGCGCTGTGGCTCAATGGTAGAGTGCTAAACTTGAGCTGAAGAGCTGAAGGACAGAATCCATGTCCATAGTTCAAGACAGACGACCGGACTCCAAAAAATAAAACACTAAAACTACCAGCACAAGTATGTTTTTGGCACCATTATTACCATATCTAAGATATGGAACCAGTCCAGATGCCCCTCAGTAGATGAATGGATCAGGAAAATGGGTATATATACACAATGGAATTTCATGCTTCTATGAGAAAGAATGACATAGCCCCTTTCTTAAGAAAATGGAAAGACTTGGAAAAAAATCATTGTGTGAAGGAAGCCAGACTCAAAGAAACATAGGCTCTATGGTTTCCCTCATTTTTATTAATTAATATATGCTTAGTATAGTCCTGGCAGATAGGTTCATTTTTTACACTCTTATATTCATCATTGCATCTTGGGAACTACTGGTATGCATTACTGTACTTCTGTCCATTCTCCTTGTGCTTCGGCTTGTACCCCTCTGACCTCGAAGGGCTAAGAATTGGGGATATTTGTTTTACTCTTTATCTCAGACATCTATCTTTACTTTCTAGAAATACATTCATTGAATTCCTTCTGTAAAGTCTAATGTCTTGAAAATTATTACTGCATTTTCATGGCTTTGTTATTTGGCATTAGGGAAGAACATAGATCAGTACTGTAACTTAGGTAAAAGATTATTGCAATCATGCTTCAATAGATATTCTTCATTGGATAATGTGTATTTCAAGGTCTGCCTGCCTGCTTCCTTTTCAATGTTTTGTTTATTTTTCAATGTAGTCTTTTCTTCTGGAAAATATTTATGTGCTTAGTGAAGATCAATTCTTACTGTAACTATTCATTAATTTAATTCCAACCTCATTGCACAGATCCCTCTGAGTTTCTTCAGGGTCTGTATAGTGCTTCACATTTTTAAATATGTTTTAACATCGATGCATCCAATTATGAAGACACATTCCTTAAGTCACCATTTTGATGACTGAAAAGAAACCATGCTGCAATCTCACTATATGGCAATTTTCTGGTTTTAAATTCTTTTAGATTAAAATTGATGCTGGACAACAAATATTCTGTGAACAATTTTATATTTTCCTAATTATTTTAATATACTTCCCATATTATATAAAGTTAAAACATTATCACTTACTTAGTTTTAGGATTTCTAAAACGGTCAGAGTAAAAGTTCTATTCATTCACAATTTTAAGATAATAGAGTATCCATTATGACCAAGTGAGATATTTAATTTTTTTTTTTGTAGTCCTTAAAGGTTGTGCTGGGGAATACAGTCCAGTGCTTCATATTCTTAGTCTACTGTGGGCATCTGATCCTGATGTGACTTGTGGTTTTATTTTCACTCAACAGGAATTTAAAAAAATTTCAATAGGAAGGAATTATTACTTGCTTACTTTCTCCAATATCTCTCACATACATAAAAGTAATATAATTCTACACTGACTGAAAATGGTGTTCCTATTAGAGTAATTGTTTATTTTTTGTAGCCCCACTCTTCACTAAGTCTTGTCCCTTTCCTATCTCCCTTTCCCATAAAATTTGACTGGATCCACTGGAAACCCACTTCCAGTCAGCCTGGTCCTTAAAAAGCCAAACCTTAACTAACCTACCCCCTGGTAGTCCTTCTATAAACTTTCAAAGGCCTGACTGCCACCAGAATCCTTCCTGAAAGTCCTCCTCTGCTACAGGGAAATCCTTCTTCCACTCCACCCCTTCCTGGAATCCCTGCTCTGCATCACCAGAAACCAAGCCACATCCATATCTCCTCCTAAGATCCACCTTGCTGTAACAAGAACTCTGCGTACATTGGGCTCCTCCCTCTAATCCTAACTTCATCCACCAGGTACCCTGTCCCTAACAATTCTATTCCCTCAGAGTCCCATTGCTCCCATATTCTATTACTTCCAAGATCCTCCCGTCACTTTCATACCCCACTCCCAACCAAACTTCTCCCTCGAACCCTCCTGGTTTCATCAGAAACTCGATCCATAACTAGTCTAAGTAGCCGAACTTTTCAAGCCCAGCCCTGAACCTACCTCTTCCCACAATTCCCTTCATGCTACACCAAAAACCCTCCACCTCTCTATAACTGCCTTTGTAGCCCCACCTTAGTTGACCAGAAGCTTCTCACACAGCCCATCTCCTGCTTGGAAAGCCAGCCCTGCTCCACCATAGGCCTCTCTACCTCCCATATCTACTCTCTCAATGGCTTCATTGTTCCCGTGATGAATCCTCTCCTTATTGGCTCCTCCCACAGAGCCACGCCCTACTCAACCCTGCCCATAATTACTCTAAACCTTTGTAGACCTTTCACTCCTTCTCAAAGTCCCTCTTCCAATTAACCCCATGGCTCCAAGCCCTGACCTGCTCTAGAAAACCCCCACCACACTATCCCATCTCTCGACACCCACATTGCTCCACTGCAAACTACTGCATCTGTTAGCCTCCCTCTGGAAGCCTTGCCAGGCTCAACTGTAAATCCCTGTCCCTTCATAATCCGTTTTTTGAAGGTTGCTTTGCCCCACTGGAAACACTGTCCAAGTCTAATGTCCTGCCTTGCAACACTGAAATCCTCACCCAAACTTACTGCTCTTTTCGAAGTGGTAACTGGCTACACCAGAAACCCTGTCCTAACTAGTCTAGTCCACTGGATCCTATCTCTGCTCTCACAAAGCTCTGGTCCTGAAAAATTCCTCCATACATTGTTACTACATCCTGCTCTGCCAGAAACCCCACCTCCACCCTAACACACTTCCCAAAGGCCCGCCCCTTACTAGCCCACTTCTTTCTAGCACCAATCTGCCCTCTCACAGACCTTGAAAAGCCTCTCCCTCATAGCTCTGCATTCCTGCACCAGAATCCCCACCTTTTGTCAGCCTCTTGCCTTCATTATCTTCCCTGCCTTATGGGAAACCTCACCCTACATATCCCACCAGGGCTCACAGTGCTACACCACAACCCCTCCTCTAAGTAACCTCCTCCTCTGTAGCCTTGTTCTTCCTTTTCAAAGCTCTGCCCCAAACAACCGCTTCCCCAGTGACCTTGCCTTCTTCCACTGGAAACCCATCCACCTGCCAGTCTCCATCCTAAAGTCCCACCTACTCCACAAGAGACCCTGCTCCTAACAAGTCTAGTCTTTCCTGTCCCCTCCCTGCTGTCTCAAAGCCTTACACAGACTGGCTTTCACCCTCAAAGCCCCGCCCTGCTTTACCACAGAGGCTGTGCCAATACCAACTCCTCCCTTGAACCAGACAGGGCTCCACCAGAAACCCCACACCACCTCATCCTTGAAGTTCCCACCTAGGAACTTTTATTACAAATGTGATTTTATAATGGTCACAGAATTCATACTAGTCAATATGATAAGAAAGCAGTATTGACAAAAGACAACAAAAATTAGATAACTATTAGATGCCTTATTCTAGTTTGGGGTTCGGTTAACAGGCAGATTCACATTGTGTGAAAATGTGTGAAGATGATTCCTCTAACTGGAAAGCATTCTTTGAAGTATCAGTAAGGTTTCGTGAGTGATCATTTTATTTCTAGAATTTTCATCCACATTTGTGTCCATTAACTTATAAATATAAGTTATTTTAAATCCTCTGGTTTGGTTGAGGAAAGAGTATTAAGATGTAAAAAGATGACTTTCAAATCATCTCTCTAATGAATAATTTTGGACTTATTTACTTTACTATGTACCAGAGTTTTTAGTAACAGAAATTCTCTACCAGAATCCCCTTTGAATTTTCTACTTCCACTAAAGTGCCCTTTGGAAAAGATTGAAGTGAGATTATACAGGTAGAATGCCAGAAATAAAAACGTATTTGAGATCATAACAAAATCATGATAAAGACCCTACCCAATGTGGTTTAAATTTTCTAATGAAAGGAACTTAAGCATATTTAACTGCAGACTTTCTGAACACTAGAAGACAAAAATATAAGAAATGCCCTCCTATACCACGGTTCTGAAAACAAAACAAAACCAAGGAAAGACAACATAATGAGACAGAAGGGAATGAGAAACTTGTACATGTGATATATAATATAAAAATACACTGAATCAGGTAAAAATAATTTTGGACACAATGCCTGGTTGTTCAATATATTTCATTGTATATATTGTTCCTTTTTAACCTCTGACATAATATAGGTCTCAGCAGGGATCTGTCAAGGTAATTGTGTAGTTAGTCAATTTCATCATTGCAAGATCATCAGGATGATAAACTCCCACACACCTTAACATACCTGCAACAGCACTAGACATACATTCTTATTGGTCCAACAGTGTAGGGCAGACCTGTATTTAACCCAAGTTTTGTATGCGGTATGCTATGGTTTCTTTCAGGCTTGATACAAAATGACTCTGCCCAGAAATAAATGAAGGCATTTATAGCTAAAATGATTTAGGGTCATTGTTAACATCTAACGCATGCTGAGGTTTTTCTTTATACCTCTCCTTTTCCCTTTCTTTCTTCCTCCCTTTCTTTCTTCCTCCCTTTCTTTCTTCCTCTCTATCTTTCTTTTCTTTCTTTCTTTCTTTTCTTTCTTTCTTTCTTTCTTTCTTTCTTTCTTTCTTTCTTTCTTTCTTTCTTTCTTTCTTTCTTTCTTTCTTTCTTTCTTTCTTTCTTCCCTTTTCTTTCCTCTTTTAGGAAATGAGTATGAATTTAAATATTTTGTTTGCTGCACAAGTATTCTACCATTAGAATAATCCTTTTTCGATTTATTTACTTTGTTCATAGGTTATCCATTTTGCTGAGGGCTGAACACAGGCTAAGTTCCTCACCTCTATCTGCAAAGTAGCGGGGATCACAAATGCATTCAAACATGCGAACCTTTAGGATGATATGACACTCATTACTTTCCTTGCACACTGGTTCTTTTTTTTAAATTTTATTTTATTTGTGAACATACTGTACAGAGGAGTTACAATTACATGGGCAGGATAATGCATACATTTCTTACCAAGCATTGCAGCCTCCTCCTTTGTTTACCCTTCACATCCCTTCCCAGCCTCCCCCCTCCCCCCATCCAAATCCTAATCCATCCCCCCCCCCCCCCCCGCACCGACGTTGTAAAGCTCGTTTTGGACATGACAACTTGTACTTCTCATTGTTGTAACAGGTCCACCTGTAACCTTAAACAACTGGTTTTCCCCCATCTCCTCCACAAGTTATACTGACATCAAATATATTGAAAGCAGGGGTTATATTGTGGGGGAGGGACATACAAAGCAACAAAGAGATAATCTTATAAATGCGTAAGAAACACATGCATGAAAGAAAAAAAAACATTAAAATACACATCTAAGGGTTCATTTTCCTGACATCACATTATCTGACCTTTTCCACTTGACTCATACATATACTAGATATTACAAATAAGGGAAACCATGGGACCTATGTTTATTTGGGCCTGGCTTCCTTCACTTAATACAATTTTTCCAACTTTTTCCATTTCCTAACAAATGGGGCAATGTCATTCTTTCTGAAGGAGGCATAGAATTAGATTGTGTATATATACCACATTTTCTTGATCCATTCATCTACTGAGGGGCATCTGGGTTGGTTCCATATCTTAGCTATGGTAAATAATGCTGCAATAAACATAGTTGTGCTGGTAGCTTTAGTGTGGTCTTGTTTGTAAACATTTGGGCAAATGCACAAAAGTGGGATTGCTGGGTCATAGGGGAGCTCTCTGTGAAGTCTTTTGAGGAACCTCCATACTGCTTTCCAAAGTGGTTGAACAAGTTAACATTCCCACCAACAATGAAGTAAAGTTCCTTTCTGTCCACATCCCCTCCAGCATCTGTTGTTGTTAGAGTTCTTGATTTTTGCTGTTCTAACTGGAGTGAAGTGATATCTCAATGTCGTTTTGATTTGCATTTCTCTGCTGAGAAATCTGAGGTGATTCTAATTGGTTTCCCTTTATAGGTGATTAACCTTTTCTCCTTGACAGCTTTAAGGATCTTTTCCTTGTTCTGAGTTGATCCTGTGTGGATTATAATGTGATGGTGGGATGTCCTATTCTGGTCTGGTCTATTTGGGGTTCTAAAAGCTTCTTGTATCTGAATAGGCCTATCTTTTTGTATGTTTGGGAAGTTCTCTGCTAGGATCCTGTTAAACAAATTTCCTAGACCATTAACTTCTGTTTCTAGGTGCTCCTCTACACCCATTATCCTTAGATTAGGCCTTCTGATGGTGTCTTCCAGGTATTGGATAGATCTATCATATTTCTTGGACTTGTCTTAGATGGTTGTATGTGCTTTCTCTATAATATCTAGGCTGTCTTCAATCCCTGAGATTCGATCTTCTGCATGGTCTAACCTGCTGTCAAGTCTCTCTACTTTGTTTTTTATCTCTTTTCCTTCTAATTGGTCAGCTTTGATGGCTTCAAGTTCTTTGTTGAAGCTCTGTTTTAGGTCTTGTATGAATTTCATTACTTCCTTAATTTGGTGTTCAGTGTTTGTTCTCAAATCACTTAGTTGATTGGTTATGGTTTCTTTTGACTCCCATTCCTTCTGTTGGGTTCCATTCAGCATTCCCTTTGTGGTTTCCCTGACTTCTTTCAGCTCTTTGTTAATGGATTCCATGAATGCCTTTAGTGATCTTTGTGTATTCTCTACCTTGTCTCTCAATTCCTGAATTACTCTTTGATTAGCTTCCTCCCGTCTGTGGGATTCCTGCAGTTCTCTTTCTTCCCGTTCGTGGGATTCCTGCAGTTCTTTTTGAGTGTTCTCAGCCTGCTCACGCCATTCCTCCCTTTCTCTTTGAGTATTCTCAAGTTGTTCACGCAAATCCTGTATCAGTTTTTGGGTAGCTTCCTCACGCTTATGATATTCCTGTATAAACTTTTGGGATGCCTCCTCTCTCTCCCTATCACGCTCATACAGAGTCCTTTGTAAGTTGTCAAACTTCTCATTTATCATGTTTGCCACCAGTGTTTGTAGGGCTATTTGGGAACTCTCTTCTGGGTTGTTCATTATCTGATCTGACCCCTGAATATCAAGATTGGGAATTGAGATACCCGGATTTGCATTTTTCTTGTGTTTTTCCGGCTTACTCTGCCCATTTGAGAGGAAAATAACACCAGTTTTGTGCTAGAACACTATCTTAAAGCAACCATCAACCAACGTTTGCATTTATACAGTCAATAGTCTACAGATACAATCTAGTTCAACAGATACATCTATTCAACATCAAACAAGTATATGTTAATGGGTTTCGAACCACAGAGAAGAATTTTGAAAACCAGAAATTTTTAGGGTTAGGGAGAGATGTGGGTAAAAAATAGGAATAGATTGGTGTGGGGAGGCACAGGGAGAGTTAACTATGTCCTAATCTCAATGCAGGAAATAGGTTGGGTAGGATGCAAGTAGAGAGAGAGAGAAAAGGAAGAAAGGGAAAGGGAAATGAAAAGAGACCAGAAAAAAATAGAAACGTAAAAATTAATATTATTATGGAGATTAAAAGACCATCTATTTAGAGAGGAATGTGAGTATATTAATAGAAGTGTAGGGACATAGAGGAGAAGTGAAAAACTTAAGAAAATGCTTAAAATATTATATAGGTATAAAGAGGTAGTACTGCTATTAAGGAATTAAAGTCTCAGAGGTTTTGAATTGAGTAATAAATTTGTGGATTAATTGTGTACACAATGGGGGATAGGGTCTACTAGTTAACTACGGGTTTATCTGAGGATGTGCAGGACAAGAGTTAAGTCACATACAGAAGATCAAAATACAGGAAAAGGTGAAAAGGATTAGAAAGGGAGAGAAAAAGTTCAGAAATTCAGTAGAGCTAGACAAAAAAACAAAAAGATAGTTAAGAAAGAAAGAAAAAGAGAAAGAAAACAAGAAAAGAAAGGAAAACGCATATTCATGTATTCCTAAAATAAAAATTATAAGAGGGAAAAAAAGTTACTGGAAAACAATTATATTTTCAAAAAAGGCAAAAATTAAAGATTAATACAATTTTTAGAAAAGGAAAAAAATTATATATATATAAGGTACCAAAAAAAAAGAAAAAAAAGAGAAAAAAAAGAAAAGAAGAGGAAGAGAAGAAAAAACAAGTTCTTTGATTTTTTTTTTGATTTTTTGGGAGGGGTGGGAAGAATCCTGTATCTCCCTTTTGTCTGTAAACATCCTCTTGTTGGAGTCTCTGGTCAGCTTGAGGTCCTGTGGCTTGATTGGTTTCTTAAGTCAGTTTGTTCGAACAGGCAGAAAAATCCTCTGCTTTACCCAAGATTTTGAGATTCCCCCTCCCAGATTAGTTTACTGGGAGGGTGATCTGCTTTGAGAATCACAAAAGAGGGGGATGCAGTGCTAAGGCTAGGTTCTGGGTAGAGTTGAGGCCTTTCAACAATCAGTAGCTTTACCTGGAGCTGTTTTGTGAAGAAAAAAAAAACTCCCAGAGCCCAGCCTGGAGCCGTTCTCAGGGTTTCTGTTTTTCAATTGATTGTGGAGGCTGCTAGAGGGAGGGGCAGCCTCTGGCTCTTGTTACCCAGTGAGGAAAGCCACTCCAATGGCTGTTGCCTGAGCTGGGTGACTTTTCCCTGGATGGAGCCGAGTCTGACAAGTCACTTCGCCGCCGTTAAGTTCTTGTGACCTGCTAAATGACTTGTTTTATTCCAAGGACTGGGTTGGAGCTGGCAGCTCCTCTGAGCTTTGTCGGTATCCAAGATGAAGATCACTGGTGTTGGGGGGGGAGGGGTGGCCTTCCCTCCTCTGCTCCCTGAGGAGTGAGGATGTCGGCCTTCTACTCACGTTGAGTCTTGGATCCTGGGTCGTCTCTGGTCTGGGAACTTCAGGATGAAGATGGCCGCTCCTTGTTGGTTCTTGCTGGTGTTGAGTAGAATCCGCTCTCCAGCTGCGTCTGGCTCCTTCGTCCTGGACTCTCTCTGTGAGAGCTCAATTATGGCCCGGGGCTGTGTTCTCCACCGCGACCCTGCCGCCGCTGCTGCGGCGGCTGCTGGCATGCGCTCAGTTGTGTCTTTTTGCCTTGGCTTCCCCTCTCTTGTCTAACTCTCTGTCCTGTGATGGCACACTTGGTGTGATTCTCTGGCTTAGGACTGTTCACTGGAACTCTAAAACTACTTTCTATGCAAGAGCTTGTTCAGAGTCCAGCTTCTCCTCCGCCATCTTCCCCAAGCTCCAAATCCTCTGCACAATGGTTCTGATCTGTGATCCTCTCAAATTCTACCTCTTCAATTAGTGATGTGAGTTCCAGTAGCCTGCCCTCAGTTTAGATCGTCTAAATGAATTATTGAAGGCAATTTCACTTTAATCTCTTTTTTTTTTTTGCCAGTCCAGGGGCTGTTATAGTTTTATTTCTAGACAAATTTTGTGTATACATGCACATTAGCATTAAAATATTACTTTTTCCCCCTTTTTTCCTTTTTAATTTTCTTGGTCAAGGGGCTTGAATTCTGGGTCTGGGCGCTGTCCCTGGCTCTTCAGATCAAGGCTAGCATGTTACCACTTGAGCCACAGTGCTACTTCTGGTTTTCTGGCGGTTAATTTGAAGTAAGAGTGTCATGGATTTCCTGCCAGGGCTAGCTTTGAATTACTATCCTCAGATCTCAGCTCCTGAGTAGCTAGGATTCCAGGCATGAGCCACGGGCACCCAGCTAAAAATGTTACTTATTTTAAGTTCTGTGTTTTAGTTGAGGGAGTAACATAAGTGTGTAGAAATTTAACTTTCAAGTTACCTCTCTAAGTAATTTCAGAATTTCATTTTCATATTGATTGCAGTTATTAATAACAGAAACTCCCAAACTAACAGAATAATCCTTCATTTTCTCCTTCCCATAGGTACTATTGGAAGAGAATGAGTGAGATCTTAGACAATATGTACTTGAAATTATAAAAAAATTTATATTGATGATACATAAAGAGCCAGATAACACAACGTGCTTTACATTTTCTAAAGAAAGGAATGTCATGAAAGTATATTTATTGGCAGGCTTTTCACCTGTAAAACAAAGAAAAAACAATTTCATAAAAAAGCTGAAGGGGATAAACAGCCATGAAAGTGTGATATAGCATTGTAGACTTTATGAAATGAACTGTTTCAGGTAAAGTAATACTTTGGAAAAGTTATCTGTTCACTAAATTTATTCATTATATTTTTTTAATTTTTATTTACCTGTCACTTAATATATAAATGCATACATGTGTGTGCTATATATATATATATATATATCAGCAGTATCTGTCCAGTGAACTGTATGGTTATTTATGTTTAGGTAATTTCATCATGTCAAGTCCATCAAAAAGATGGACTTCCATAAACCTTAACAACCCTGCAACACCACTGCACATGCAAACTTAAGTGTTCACCATTGTAAGCTACACCTGTGTTCTACCAAAGCTTTATATATATGGTGTTAGTTTTTCATTTAGTCTTCACACAAAATGTGTGTGCTCCTAGAAATAAATGATGGCATTTATAACTACAATGATTTAGAGTAAATCTTTACAATGAACACAAGCTCAGTATGAGTTGTTCTTTCTTTCCTTGTCTTATTTTATCTTTAGGAAGTTGATTTGAGTTTTGATGTTGTTTGCTACATAAGTATTCCACCACTGGAGTCACTCCACCACTCCTTTCTAGTTTAAGTTACTTTACGCATAGAGTAGCAATTTTTGCACCCAGCCCAAAAAGCAGGGATCAGGATTGCATTCCAATATCCCTACCTAGTAGGTTGATATGGCTGATACTTTCCTTCCTAGACCTATTCAGAACTGTGATCCTCTCAAATTCTACCACTTTAGTTAATTGTGTGAGCTCCTGTTCTCCCTACTTCTAGAAGATAGGCCAGACATAAATGATTACAGGTAATTTGAGTGAATCATGGGCTAAATATAAGTGATTTGATATTAAAGTGTAGGGTAAGTTTGAAAGTATAATCCCAGTAGTCAGAAATTTTGCTAAGTAATTTTGTTTCACATTAACAACACATCTTGACCAGAATTAAGGACTTACTTTTGCTGTCTGTCTAGTTGTATGTCATTTGGTAAAATAAACTTCATGTTGTCCATGTGGCATAAAGAACTTTGAATGGTCTGATGTGCTGGTTCACATCTATAATCATGGTTAGCAATCAGAAATAAATAGATCACAATTTGAACATAGCCTAACCAAAAATTTAAGAAGTCCCAATCTCAATAAACTAGTGAGTCATGTTGAATCATGCTGCCATTAATCTCAGCACCACAAGAAGCTAAGTCTCTGCTTTGTAACTGTTTCACTTGAGTAACTGGGACTCTTGGAGGCAGTCACCTCTATGGATGCAGAATCTGGGCTGAGATTTCGCAAGAGGAGGGAGGAGTCTGCCCCACCTTCCCAGGGTGAACCTCACAGAATGAAGTGAGCATGCTTGCTTTCCTCCTCCAAACGGCTTGAGAAGCCATGCTGCTGAGTGTTCATTATTTGATCCCAGTGACCTGTGGTAGAAGTAGAAGGAAACATTAAATAAATTTCACATATGCCAATTGAGCTGCTCTCCCAGCCTGTGAGTTCAACTCAGCAAGTGTTCATTATTTGAGAGTTGAGAAAGTTGAGGTAGGGGAGAGAGGGAGGGTGAGTGAAAGAGAGGAGAGATAGAGAGAGAAAGACCTGGGCGCTGGTGGATCACACCTGTAATCCTAGCTAATTAGTACGCTGAGATCTGAAGATTGCAGTTCAAAGCCAGCCTGGGCAGGAAAGTCCGTGAAACCCTTATCTCCAATAAACCACTCAAAAACCAGAAGTGGCGCTGTGGCTCAAGCGGTAGAGTGCTCGACTTGAGCTCAAGAGCTGAGGGACATTGCCCAAGCCCAGAGTTCAAACCCTATGACCAACCAATAAAACAAAAAAGAGAGAGGGGAGGGAGAAAAGAAAGGAAGGAAGGAAGGAAGGAAGGAAGGAAGGATGGAAGGAAGGAAGGAAGGAAGGAAGAAAGAAAGAGAAAGAAAGAAAGAAAGAAAGAAAGAAAGAAAGAAAGAAAGAAAGAAAGAAAGAAAGAAAGAAAGAAAGAAAGAAAGAAAGAAAGAAAGAAAGAAAGAAAGAACATGACTGAGAATGAATTGTTTGGAGTCAGGAGTCATATGTCAGAAGTACTACCTGTATTTGTTGTTAGGTTAGGTCTGCCCCAGGGCATGCAGACCCTATGCAGCCAATTCTTGGCTAAGTTTCAACCCTTTATGTGTTGCCTAGTATCTGGCACACCTGGAGGCAGCCACCTCCCCATCCTGTTAAGTCACAACCTGGTCAGCCTCTGGTCCCACTTTCCATCTGACCAGAAGTGAGTCCCAGAACTTGAAGTCACATCCAGATACAGTGTGGCCAGAGTTTCCCCCAAACAGCCACACCTCATCTGGTCCTTCACATAGATTCATCCTTGCCAGAGGTTGGATTGCCCCATTTTTTTTACATGCATTTCTACCATGTATGGCATGGGCAGCAGTTCAGTAAATAAACTTCTTTACCTGACTGAAAACCCTGTGGTGTTCTCTTCATTGGCTACCTAATGAAACTCACCAAATTAATATACTTTACACTTCAGAGTTTCTAGTTATGAATCCATGGATATTTTTGTGACACATATGAGATCAGTATCTACAAAACATATTTACTAACATCATTTAACAGTATAATTGTGCCTAGAATCTTTAATAGCAGCTTAATTAACAATAATGTCTATTTTGTTTGCTTTGCTTTGCTTTGTTTTTGCTTAAAGTAATAGAAGACTTGGTGAGACAATCTCTGTGAAGACTCAGGGTCTGTGTTGGACTGGCAGAATGATGCTGGCTCCGGCCTCAGGATTATCTGAGGACTGTGTTTGTGTATGTGGAAAGCTCTTGGCATACCAGCCTAGAGAGGGAACATGTTCTCTCTCCCTGTCTCAAAGCTATCATGTCTCAAAGCTGAGGAAGTAGCTCTTCTGCTTACTTACGCATAGACGAACAGCTAGTCAAGCATTTTCCAGAGTACGGGGAAATGGTTTGAGCTTGCTCTAAAATAGTTTAGATAAAAATATACAAAGATTTATCTCATAGTTTAAGCAAAATTGTATCTGTTGAAATTCTTTGTGTGAATGTCTGCTGAATAAATATTGGCAAAGATAATACTTCCTTGTCTTTAAATACCCACTAACAATAAAGCACAGCATGCAGTGGCAATTGCTGTTTGCACTCTGCAACCCCTGTGTCCTGGTGATTTTGCGACCCTTACCCAGGGACCCCAATGCCTGAGACGTTGACAACTGGCACACAAACAGGGACCCTGCAGTGTTGAATACAGGAAGGGATATTCAGGTAAGTACTTTTAATTACAGGGTGATGGAACAAGTTAAGTCTACTCCGTACTTACATATGCTAAAATATTTACTTGCTGCTTGTGGTGTAACTATTTCTTCTTTTGACATAGAAATGTGTATTAATGTATTTAGGGAATGGAATCATTGGTTCCCCGTTGATGGGGCATTAGATGTTGGTAATTGGAATTGAGTAAAGTATTGTAGAAAGAGATGTTCGAGAAGGGGAAAGGATTCCTGTTAGATTTTGGTCCATTTAGGCTACTTTACATACCCTTTTTAAAGCTTTAAATGAGAAAAGATTAATAGCAGACTTAAAGAAAGAGGCAGTGCCTTCTATTGTAGGTTTACTATTGGACTCGGAGGTTAAGGATGCAATAGATAAGGCTGCATCACAATTAGGAGAAAAAACAAGAGGTAAAGAAAGCTGAAAATGAACAAACTGAAAGCGTAAATAGAATGTCTGAGCAAATGGAATTGATTTTATCAAGATTACTACATATGGAGTTAGAAATTAGCAGAGTGAAAGGATAATCTGAGAAGGTGAAAGTAAAACAGCCTTCCTCTCCTCAGCTTGCGGAAGCAATTTTTACCGCATCACTCCTTCACAAAACAGAAGGCTCAGTGAGTTTGATGAAGAAATGCCTATTTTTTCTTATCCTGTAATTTGACTACCTCCTATGAATGGTATAGCTCAACCAACCAGATATGAGGGTGTTGCTGTCGATGATATTGGTAAACTTAACAATCAGTGACTTATGGTCCTCAGTCTCATTATGTTAAGGAATTACTTAATGGGCTTGCCCGATAATTTTGCTCCCGAGGATTGGAAGATGCTTTGTAGAGCCTTGCTTAAGGAACCAGAATACCTACAATGGCAAATGTAGTTTACTGACTTATAGACAGAAAGGACTAGACAAAATGCACAGAGCAATAATCCACGCCTGCAGATCATAACCTGTCCTATGTTGAGTGGAACAGAACCATATGCAGATGCTCATATGCAAGTGAACTCTCCTGAAGAGATCCATGAGCAGTTATGAGACATAGGTATTGAGGCATGGGAGGATTCGGCTGGTAGGAGAGCATTATGGCTCCTGGACTAAAGTAATTCAAAAACCTAATAAACACTATGTTGAATTTTTATCATGATTGACACTGACCTTGGAACATACTGTTGTGGGAGAGGCTGCACTGCAACAACTACTAGGCATGTTGGCTTATGAGAATGCTAATGAGGACTGTCAACGAGCCCTATTGCCTATTAAAGAATCTGGGGATGTAAATACATATTTAAGGGCGTGTAAAGACATTACATCCAAATCCTGGCGTTTGCAGTTGTTTGCTGAAATTATGCCCACTGCCTGGAATGCTTTACAAACCATCTAATCTAAAATGTTTTGGATGTGGTCAAATGGGACATATAAAGAAGAACTGTAAAAAGGCTACTGATGTTAACAAGAGAGGACCAGGAATTTGCCCTAAATATAAAAAGGAAAGCACTGGGCAAGAGTGTATAGATAAAAAATAGACAATAAAGAATTCCTATAAAGATACTTACCCTATGCAGGGAAACTCTCCATCTGGCCAGCCCTGGGACCCAGGATTAATAACTGAGGGTAGCCAACCATTTTTCTTCCTCGTCCCCGCCACAGCCCACAGCACCGCAATGGACATGCCAATTCATTCATCTACTGAGAGGCATATTGGTTTAAAACATGCTTGCATGTAAGTATCAATTATGGTCATTCAAAAATGACAGATGTCACCTACCCAGACATACTAAAATCATGATTTCTAAGTAAGATAGGATTTTATGGTGGTACAAGTGTTGAGATATATGGATGAGTCTAATGTGTATCTTTCACTGAATTAGGCAGGAAGATATCCAATATCATATGGGATAAAAAAATGGTAGTAAGAAGATATACCCTTGAGAAAGATATAGGAGGCTGACAGAAGTATGGATAATTTTGAAGGATTTAGAAATGCAAGCTCAAGTATGTCTCTTTAAGTGGAAGGGCAAAAGAAGGGGAAGAGAAGAAAATAACTGAAAGCAGATCATTGTCCCAACGTAGAGTATAAAAAAAACATAACCTATAACTTCCAAGTTAAAGAGAGACCAATATAATTCATCCCACTTAATTCAGATACATGCAAAATATTTACTTTGCTTTTTCCCACTTTAATGCTCCAAAATAATTGAAAACTTATATGAAACGTTATGTGATTGTCGTTACTTCAACCTGAACACTAATTGTGATGAGCCCTCTTTTTCTCAGTATGCTCTTGGAAAATACTCCCTAAATTGATGATGTTGTGACTGAATAGAGAGTCAGTGTAACAGGTTTCTATTGTATGATAATCCCAGAATAGTTTAATGCAGTTTTTTCTCAAGGTATACAAGTATATAGTCTGATGCTGTACTTTGAACACATCCTCACACCTGAGCACATTATTTGAAATTGTACATCAGCATTTCCTTGGCACATTCTATTTTGTGCCTTTGTTTATTTGCATGTTCCTTTTGATTGCTCTATTTCCATTTCATCTGTACAAACTGCTAAGAACATTGTTCAGCTACCACTTCTTGTTTCCAAACACCCAGTCTATTTATGAAGGTACTTTGTCCATGTTAACCAATAGGGTAGTACTCACTCTCTGCGTATAAAAGTTCCACAGTGTAACTCTATGCCAACATTATAAGATGTAGAATTTAAGGCGTTTTGAGACAAACAGTGATATTTGAATTGAAAGGCTTCTTAGAGACATTTTCTTGGAGCTCATTAGTTCTTCTAAGATCAGAATAAAAGCATTTGTTCCCAACATTTAAAATAAAAAGGATCTGTTGAATTAATGGATCTAGAATTTTATGGCTTCACATTCATATGTCAAAATTTCATCAATATGAATTACATCTCTAGCAGTTCACCAAACACTGTTCTTATTGAACTTGTCTATGTCCTTTTAGTTTTCAAATCCAAATAGCATATTTCCTTCAATGTCTCTGTAACAGTTTTGACCTTTTCTTCGTGCAAATTCTTTCTTTTCTTTTCTTCTGTAAATCTGTTTCGATTACTTTTTTGTTTCCTTATCTCTTTCTTCCAATCTTGTCCAGACTGGTGCTCACATTGCTACACTTATGTCATAACTTTTCTTTTCTTCTTCTCTTTAATAATGCCCCCAATTTTATCATTCTTTTTCATATTCATGGTCATGGTTATTTTGATGATATCTAAACAGATCAATCTTTGCATCTGTTTAATATAAATGTTAATGAAAGACCCTAGTCCCCTAGGATACTTTCATCAATGGGAGGGCGCCCCAGAAAACTCAGACTCCAGGCCAGGAGATGCAATAAGCAAGAGGAGTTTATTCGACGTTTGCGCAAATGGACTCTCTGTCCCGAGCAGACAGGGAGCCCCGAACAGCGGTTACAAGCCCTTTTTAAAAGGCAAAAACCACAAGATTAATGCATAACACAAAGCATCCCATGATTGGTACATTTAAAGGTCACCATATACACCAACAATCACTTTGCCACGCGGGAAATTTTGTAACACTCTTTGTAAAATGACTGGCCCATGGTTGGTTTAAGGGGGGGTTTACATGGTTACAGGCCTATGATTGGTTGACCTTTGGCTTAGCTTATGGTCTTGCCAGGAGGTCATTATCTCAAGGTCCTGTCTGGGGAATTTCTAAATGGGAACTGAGGAACACGTACTGTCTGTTCTTTATCTACTACCACTGACCTTGTCCTGGGGCCGGCATCTGGTCCCTGAAACGTCTTCATTCATTTCTGGGAAGGGAAGGGTCAATGCTAGCGTAAGCAAGTTTACAGAAGCAGAATCAGCAGTTAGCAAGTTAGTAATAGTAGTGGTCAATTTTTTTAATCTTTCAGTTAGAACTATCAGAGAATTTTTTCCCCTAAATTGATCATTTCACCTGTAATCCTTATCACCAAGAACATGACTAACACATTTGCCTGGCCATAGATGTAGAACCCTTTAGATTTCTTGTTACCCTTCTTCTCCCACCCATTATATAAGATGAACAATCAAGGTTTTCTCAGTTTCTGTTACTAATTTGATTTATTTTTTTGTTTTTGTTTTTGTTGGTCATGGGGCTGGAACTCTGGGCCTGTGTGCTGTCCCTGTGCTCTTCAGCTCAAGGCAAGCACTCTACCTCTTGAGCTACAGCACCACTTTCGGGTTTTCTAATGGTTTTCTTTTTACTTTCCTAGCGAGTCCATTAAACTTCCCTCTTGAATTTGGTTGTCATGAATACCCAACTTCTATGTTAATGAGGACAAACTCTAATGTAAAACTTTGTCTCCAAAAACCAGTCCAAGAAGCTGTGATCACAAATATTTGACTATACTTTTTTTTCTTTTTTTTAACCTTGAAAGCCTTTTTGTGTCTCAATTGCCAACAAAAATAAGTATTCCACCACTTTTGGGTTCAATCGTTTCTAACCTCAAAGATATATTTTGGGAACAAGATGCTTAGAGGAAACCAAAGTATACTCCACTTGTTATCTTTTCTATTAAGTCTCTCCTTAATATAATATCAGGAAAAGTGAAGTTATTCTTTGCAAAATTATTTCAATTGATTATTTTTCTCTTGGTCTTGCATTTGTTCAACAAGATGTATCGAGGAGAATAGAGTTAAATCATCCATACCTTGGATGACAGTGTCTGTTACAAAGGACAATGCTTCTATGTCCTACTTCTATGTCCTCCTCTTAGCTCTTTCCTGATTTCCAATGAATAACAGCTTCTTGGCTTCATCTTTAGTGAATCTGAAGGACTATACGGCCTCCCCCATTGCTCCATCTTCATTGTTTCTCATTTAAAATTCTTTTAAGTTGCCTCATTCGGATGTGTAATTTATTTTCATGTCTTCATTCAATCTGTTCTTCATCGTAGTGAGGCAAATAGGCTCTGTAAAATCACTTTAGGGAACTAAAATATTAAGAGAATCTATATCAAAAAGTTTTGGCCTCTCTCCACTGTTGAAGCCAATATGCTTAGCTCGGGTTCTAAAAAGAGTTTTCTTACATTTTTCATTTCCTCAATTCTTTTCTGATCCCAAAATTTTTTGGCTTATGTAATAAGAGAAGTGTTCACTATCTCATCTTAATAAGGATATTATTTTTTGTGGGCAACATAGAAATGTGAAATCATTGGTTTGAATTATCCTATCAGATTTTTTTTCTGTGTTTCAGTGCTTCATGTGCAAAGACATTGTGGAAAGAATTACAAACAGAAAAATGTAAACCCAATACATTCTTTCATTGTTTAGGATACTTTCTCTCTAAATATTTTGACTCAAACTATATATTTCAGAGAATTACAGTTTGGTAAAGGTCAATTCACAAATTTTGATGTCTTTTTTTTTTTTTTAAGAACTTTGGATTTAAATTCCACTACAACCTTGTTTCACAAACTGAAAATATATTTCCTGGGTAAGGACATTTTCAAGGGAACCAGAGGATTTCCAGCAAGTTTTCTGAGGTTTATTCGTTTGTTTGTTTGTTTAATGAGCCAACTTCACCCACATTGATCTCTCTCCACTAAGTCTCCATGGATTTCTTTGCATGAAAGCCTCTTTTCCCAGGCAATTTTAAATTTTCTTAATAGGCTAAGTTGTTAAAAATCCTGAAGAATTAAAATTTACCTGTCATAATTGTAAAACTCTTTTGAAATTCCTTTATCAGAATCGTGAATTCACCAATCTTAATTCCACCTTTACCATCAGAAACAGTTAATGTTGTTTTCATGATATAGTGTCCATGCAACGATTCTTTTCCAGTGGCTTTGTTATGCATATATATTACAATATAAGCTGAAGCAGAGCAAAATGAACTCCAAGATATGAAAACAGATGATTTTTTTCTTTTTGCGGTTGCTGTTTTTAAGGTAGTATATGATTTCTATTTTGTTTTGGGTTTTCTCCCTATGGTTTATCCCCCTGATTTTGGTACCCTGTATTTTGTGTATACATTTACCTTAATTAGGGAATGAAAGAGGAAAAACAAAATGGTGAGAAAAAGACAAAGGGCAAACCAATGGAATAGCAATGCTGACAAGACAATATATGGGAAATGTATATATCAACTTGTGAGAAGTATTGAGGAGAAGGAAAACTGTGAGAAAAATGAGCGAGGAGGTAACAAGTATGAAAAGTTATGTATTAAGTACTTTTCAATTACTGATGGGATCATTGCAAGATATTGTTAAAGCATGCATAGATGCCTCACCAGCAGTCACTCAAGGAATGGCATATGCTGCAGCAATGAAAGGAGAATCATTCAGTGCTTATGAACAAAAATTACATAAGACACGACCTCAGGCTAGAAATGGGGTCTGTTTCTCATGTGGCCAGTCAGAACACATGAGTAAAGATTTTCAACAAAAGCAAAATAAACCTAGTAAAAATAAAAAGGGTAAAGCGCCTGGACTTTGTCCACGATGAAAGAAAGGCAATCATTGGAAAAATGAGTGTAGATCAAAATATTATAAGGATAGAATTCTCCTAACAGCAGAAGAAAAGGAGACAAAAAACAAGAAGAGGGGTGCTCCCTCCGCCCCTTAAACGAAAGAGGGGAAACACATACTGTTACACAAAAATCCCCTACGGGATCAGTTCCATTAAATCCCCTTGTCTCCTCCATTTACAGTATGGGATTTACCAAGAGTTACTCCAGGAAGTGCAGGGTTTGATCTGGCAGAAAAAAGAGATTACATCATCTCTATCATGCATGCTGTTCAGCTAATAGAAACTCAAGTTTATGGTTCTGTAATTGAAGCAACTGTGGGCTTGATAATTGGTAGAAGCTCAAATTATAACAAAACTTTGAGGTATTACTCGGAGTAGTTGATGCAGATTACCAAGGGAAAATTAACGTAACGGTAAGGTCTTTAAAAAATATGCAAATACCTATGGATCAAAGATTAGCTCAAATCTTAATTTTAAATTATGTCCATCTTCCAAATCAAATCCTAAAACAAGATCGAGGTACAGGAGGTTTCAGTTCCACAGAAACTGTGGCCTGGGTACAATCTATTTCTAAGGATTGACCCATGAAAACTATAAAAGTGGATAGAAAGCCTATTAAAGATCTCTTGGACACAGGGGCAGACCCAACATGTATTTCAGGAAAAGACTGGCCCTCATCCTGGCCAATTATGAAGACAGAATCTACATTAATGGGATTGGGTATGGCTAACAATGTTGCTCAAGTTCAAAAATTTTAAAGTGGGAGTGTGAAAATAGATTTGGAAACTTTCAACCTTATATTATATCTTCTTTGCCCTTACATTATGGGGCAGAGACATTTTGCAAAACATTGAACTAAAATTCGTTACTGCAGATTCCTTTACTGTACAAAATTTTTCATAGGGGCCGCTGATGAGAAGTTTGCTGATACAATATCATGGAAAAATGAACAGCCTGTGTGGGTTGATCAGTGGTCCCTAACTCAAGAGAAGATACAGGCTGTAGGATAATTGGTAAATGAGCAAATACAGAAAGGATATTTAGAGGAATCCAATAGCCCTTGGAATACTCCAATTTTTTAATTAAAAAGAAATCTGGGTAATGGAGGTTGTTACAAGACCTCAGAGCCATTAATAACACCATGTATGACATGGGGGTTCTTCAGCCAAGACTTCCATTTCCTGTGGCTGTTCCTAAAGAACATTATATAATAATCATTTATTGTCAGGATTTTTTAAACAATAAAATTGTATCCTAATGATTTTCAAAGATTTGCATTTCATGTGCCCTCATGTAATTTGAAAAGGTCCTGGCAGAGATATCAGTGGAAGGTTTTGCCACAAAGCATGAAAAATTCTCCTACATTGTGTCAAAAATTTGTGGATAAAGCTTTACAAAAAACTAGGGAAGAGTTTTCTAATGCTTATATTATTCATTATATGGACGATATTTTAATAGCTGCTGAAAGTAAACATTTAACAGAACAAATTTTAACAATTAACCATTGAGCAATTAACCAACTTTGGTTTGCTTATTTTCCAGATAAAATTCAACATAATAAACCTTTAAACTATTTAGGAAAAATAATACATCATGTCACAAAAATGAGTATTAGGCTAGATAAATTAAAAACATTAAATTATTTTCAAAAATTACTAGGAAACATAAATTGGCTTAGACCCTACTTGAAAATTACCACAGGAGAATTACACCCATTGTTTGAAGCCTTAAAAGGGGATTCTAATCCTAAATCTAAGAGACAATTCACTCCAATAATGTTAGAAAAAATTCATTGGTGGAAGAATAGTTACAAGCAAAAGTGGTCCAATTGGACTATAATAAAGACTGGGATATTATAATATTAAAGACATCTTATACAAGATGTTTATGGCAAGATGGAGTCCTGGAATGGCTTCACTTGCCTCACAGTCAGACAAGAATGATAGCTTCTTATGTATATTTGTGCAGCCAACTCATTGGCAAGGCAAGGAGTAGGTCCTGAGAGTTACTTGAGAAAGAAATGTATAATATATTTATAACTTATAATAAAAACAATTAAAATATTATTACAGAATGATGAGAATTGGAAATTAGCATTATTAAATTATACAGGACAAATAAAATTTCATGTTCCTCAACATCCTTCATTAAAATTTGTGGAAGAGGTAAAAACCATTTTTCCATTAGTGGTAACAACACTTTTCGAAGGAGCTCTAACAGTTTTTACTGATGGGTTCTCAAATGGAACTTCAGTGGTATACATTCCAGACCATTCCCTATTATTAAAAGGGATCTGACATTTCAGAGATACAGGAATAAATTATTGCTGTAATTTTAGCTTTAACCATATTTCGCCAGCAGCATAACATTTACACAGACTCTAAGCATATGGTTAACTTATTTCCTGCCATAGAGACAGCTCTTTTATCAGGACAATTAAAAATTATAGACTTGTTACAACAGTTACAAAAATTAATTCAACTTAGAAAAGAAAAATTATTTATTGAACACATAAAAGACATACAAATTTACCAGGTCCTCGTTCATTTGGAAATATGATGGCTGACTTATTAACTAGAGAAACCATCATGCTTTATTTGTAATTAATCACCTTAATACTAATCAATAAAATCTTACACTTATGCAAAAACATTGGAGCGAAATTGGATTTAAAGTTCAGCCAAAAGTTAAAAGGAAAGATTTGCTCAGAGGCACCTGGAAAGGGCCTGATGTATTAATCACCTCGGGAAGAGGGTATACATGTGTGTTTCCACAGGAGCCGCGTCACCCATCTGGAATCGCAACCGACTTGTGTCCCCTACAAAAATAAGAGAAACCCAGGGATAAAAAACAAAACAGAAGATGCAAATGAAGAAAGCGATGCCAAAGCTCAAAAGTCTTCCCCTTTCTCCTCAACAGGCGAAGACAACAAAAGAAGCCCAACCACCCACCTGGGAATAAATTAAGAAACTCATCCATTCTGCGGAGGAGATTGTTGTTTCTACAGGAAAGACTATCACTGTTGAAAATAGGTTTCTTGCTATGCTTGCCATTATTGCTGTGCAGGCAGTGTCTGTTTCAGGAGAACAATACTGGACATATGTTCCTAATCCTCCTCTTCTACATCCTATGGGATGGGGTGGGGGGATGAGGATATAATACAAGTAATGACAAATAATAGTGACCTGCTAGGGGGTTTGGAGGACTATTCTAATTCTCATATGACTTCTCAAACAATTAATTATGAAGGAATGACAGATACCACTCCAATTTGCATAACGCTATCAGGAGAAAATCTCCACGGGTGTTGGCCTATAAACTATAGAACTTTTTTGACTGATACCCTTGATCAATCCAATGATAAAAAGTTCTAAAAAAGATTGATGTGGTAAATTGGCATGATGACATTAGGCTTTCATACTTATAACGAATCCTTTTTCATTCCCAAGAGGAATATACATTTAGGTAACTGCCTACAAAATATCATGACAAAGATCAGTTTGGGGATGTATTAATTACCTCACTGAAATGGTGAGAATGTGGATTTCTAAAGGCCTCTTTTAACAAGCCTTTGGGGCACCAGATAGTATTTTTTATTTTTCCATTGCTAACCCCGATTATGATTATGCCGCCTACTTAAAACATAATTCAGGAAAGTTTAATGGCTATGCTCCTGATAGGCACGGGGAACCCCTGAAAAGACGGCTCACTCCAGCGTGGGTGGCTTCCGTTTTGGTGAGTCACTCTCTCTTTCACAATAAAATGGGCATTCATCTGTATTTGTTTAGAATTTTTGCAAACATGATTTTACTGAAAAAGCCCAAAGAACTAAGAGTACTGCAATTGGGGTAAGAACATGTGTAGATTATCCTATGGGAATTTTATCTAGAAAACTAGATAATTTAATCATTATTAATCAAGGAAAATCTTATTATATTAGCTGTAAGGATTATATTTTTACTAATTGTCTTACTTCTTCTCTGGATAAAACATATTCTGTAATTTTTATTTTAAAAAGACCTTCATATGTAATGTTACGTGTAGATCTATAAAATGACCCTTGGTTTAAAAATTCTGCTTTACAATTGCTGAAAATTCTGGATATTATGTTGCAGCCAAAACACTTTGTTGCGGCCTTGATTTTAGGAATAAGTGCTTTATTAACAATAATTAGCTCTTTAGCGATTTCTACAGCAGCCTTAGTAAATGAAGTAAACACTGCTCATTTTGTTACTGATTTAAACAAATATGTTTCATTAGCCCTAGCAGAACAACAAATTATAGATAAAAAGTTAGAAATGAAAATAAATCCTCTGGAGGAAGTGGTTCTGGCTATAGGTCAGGAAGTTAAAAATTTAAAAACACAACTCTCAGTTAAATGTCATGCTAGTTTGAAATATATCTGTGTTACTGTTCTAAAATATAGCTTTTCTTTTCATCGGAATGCCACCAAAAATCATTTGTTAGGAGTCTGGAGAGATAAAGATATCTCTCATGTTATGGAGGCTTTACAGGATAAAATTATAGCAGTTAGTAAAGCTCATTTAGATGTAAAAATCTTACAATCTTTGGCAGCATTACGTGGAGGCTCTCAATCCTCTGGATTGGATTAATGTAATAATAATAAATACCATTGTCAGATCAATTCTTCCAATTCTTATTCTTATATTTCCAGTCATTTTCCGGATGATCTTTAGATTTATCTCTTCTGTGCACCAAGACATTCATGAGCTTCAATTAAAAAATAAAAAAGGAAGAAATGCCATGACACCTCCTGCTGAATCTGCGTGAGAGATCATGCCAGACAAAGCATAAGCTTCATGGAAGCATGCTTGCAGGAAGGGGTGTTGGTTCAAGGCTTCCTCTATACTTGGCTGCACCTTTATTGCCTCTACCTTTATTCTAACTATATTTTTCTTGGCTGTACATTTGTTTCCTTTATTCTTGTTTTGGCTATTTTTCTATTGATCCACGAACAGAGCATGTGAAGCCACTTACCCTCGTGCCTATCCTTGCTATTCTCTGCTCTCTCTCTCTACTTCTACTCCTCTTGCAGGCCGCCTCACATCCTCTGTGCATGTACATCTGCCCCTGTGAGACCCTGGCCACTGCTGACACCACACTGAGGCCCCTGACCCTCTCTCCTCCTCCCCTGTGCCCAGTCCCCTCTTCCCCTTGGCTTCGCCCCCTACCCTTGCCCAAAAGATCAGCCCTGACTGGGCCCTAAGGCTTCCAGGCCATGGGAATTACAGCCTCACCTCAGCTCTGCACTCCCCGCCAACCCTAGCGCTTGCTCAGGGGATCGAATCTCCCCTCAGCCCCACCTCTAGAGGAGACTCTCCTCCAAGCCTCTCCACTCCACATATCAAGAACGTGCACAGTGACCCAGTTAGAGAGAGAGACAGAGAGAGAGACTGAGAGACTGAGAGAGATTGTTGGGGAAAACTACCTCTCAAGGACTCAGAACATAGCACACTTTGGGATGACTCAGCACACAGCATACTTCAAAAAACAGCACAAAGCACACTAAGTAACAGACTCAGCACAATTTGTCCTTTGAAGGACTTAGCATATAGTAGCCTTTGGGATGACTCAGCACACAACACACTTTGAAGGAGGGAGTCCATAGCACGCCCTGTATAGGACTCAGTGCATGGCATGCTTTGAAAAACTCAGCACATAGCACTCTTTCCCAGGACTCAGCATATAGCACCCTGTGTTAACACTATTTAAATACTTATACTTCAGCAGAAAAGCAACATGTTTAACAACTGTTAAAAATAAAGTAATAAATCAGAATATATTACTATACTAATCATTGAATGGCTTTTTAGTGGCAGTCAAACATGTAAGAAATGAGGTAATATGCCATTTGTTTGCACTTAATAAGTGAGAAAGAATTTTCTAGGTCTTTTAAAACATATCATAAGTTTAATGAAGAAACTATTCTGTCATGTCATATGATAATCAGATAAAGATGATATTAGAGCAAAGAACAGATTGTACTAAGTTTTGGGATGTCAATGTATGTACTTATTTTGGTTTTGGAAAATTGTGAGGATTTCAAATTGGGGTATTGTTCTTGCTAGGCTGGCATTATGTCAGTGGTTAATTTTAGGATAAGGGTTCCCTTTCCACAAAAACATGCACCTGATCTGTCCTTTTAAGTTTCCCATCATCAATTGCATCAGAGTTGCACACCAACTTGTCTAGCTTCCTGGATCCTGCAGTCCTTCCAATGTTAGTCTCTAGATAGTGCAGGATGGTGGAAATGATCTAATGCACCCAGCTATAGATTGAGAAGGAACTCCCCTAAAATTTGGCCTGGTTTCTGTTCTCAAGCCTCCTAAGTAGTTAAAAGTACAGATTGGAGCCCCTGGTGCCAAACAGTAACAGTATTTTTAAAGCAATTAGACATTTATATGACACGTTTGTGATTACCTCAGGAAAGGAATAAAAGAGCAATGAAGCATAGAGGACAAACAGAATTTTAGCTAGCTACTCAGAGGGTGAATCAGTTTAGCTAGCTACTCTGGAGGCCGAGATCTGAAAACCACTTTTCAAAGCCAGTACAATCATGAAAAAACATGTGATTATCTCCAAAAAACCAGAAGTGCATCAGTGGCTCAAGTGGTAGACCACTACTTTGGGCACAGATGCTTAGAGCAGGAATGATGAATGCATGCATGAGCACATGAACATGCACGTGTGTGTACAGGCACGTGTGTGCACACACACACACAAATGAGTATTTCAATGCAGAGTTCTTTATTTTTTTTTACCTTGCTGTACTTTATTTCCCTGTATTAGTTCACAAATTAACAAAATCAGCTAAGCACCTATTTACATACAACTCATCATGTTTCTCTAAAGTCTACTCCCTTTTGGGCAGCCTGCTCTTATTTGACCCAAAAGTAAATTATTCAAGAGATCAATTCATCTCCCTCATCTCTGTAATGTTAGATGATTGTTTAAGTTCTTCCTAGCAATATAATTTTGTGAAATCCTACATCAAGCAACATATTTCTTTCATGAAATGGGAAGCCTCTGGAAAAAAATAAACTATAGGTTTTACTCCTCCTGGCAAGCATCTGGAAATTTATTATCTTCATATAATCAATGATATGTCTGTGTATGCCAAAAACGGCTGTGAAAATAAAAAGACCCTTCTAAGCACATAGAATTCGTATACCATTAATAGGTATGATGGTTTTTTTTTATTATTCTGAAAATACCATACAGAAGAGTTTCAATTACATGGGCAAATAATGAGTACATTTCTTATCAAGCATTGTTGCCTCCTCTTTTGTTTCCACTTCCTATCACTTTCCATCTCATCCCTCCTGCCCCTCCCCCCATTATGCCCCTCCTTGCGAAAATTTTAAAGTTCATTTTTCGACAAAACATCTTGTACATCTCATTGTTACAATGGGTCCAACTCTATCCTTTTTTAAAAGATTTTTTTTCTTTCCCTTCCACAAACTATACCAACATAAAATACAGTGAAAACAGGAGCTATATTGTGGGGAAGGGATATACAAAGCAACAAAAATTCATCTTATAAATAGGTTAGAAACAATCGCATGAAAGAAAAAATATTTGAATGCTTATCTTGGGGTACATTTCACCTAACATCAACGAATCTGACCTTTTCTGCTTGTCTCAGACATATCCTATTTATTACCAATAAGGGAAACCATGGGGCCTATGTGTACTTGGACCTGGCGTAATTCACTTAATATAATTTTTTCCAAGACTTTCATTTTCCTAACAATGGGGCAATGTCATTATTTCTGATGGAGGCAAAAATTCCATTGTGTATATATACCACAATTTATTGATCCATTCATCTACTGAGGGGCATGTGGGTTGGTTCCAAGCTTAGCTATGGTAAATAATGTTGCCATAAACATAGTTGTGCTGGGAGCTTTAGTGTGGTCTTCTTTGTGATCATTTGCGTAAATGCCCAAAAGTGTGATTCCTGGGTCATAGGGGAGCTCCATATGAAGTCTTTTGAGGAACCTCCATACCCCTTTCCAAAGTGGTTGAACAAGTTTACACTACCACCAACAATGCAGTAGGGTTCCCCTATCCACATCTCCTCCTGCATGTTGTTATTAGAGTTCTTGATTATAGCCATTCTAACTGGGGTGAGGTGGTATCTCAATGTTGTTTTGATTTGCATTTTTTATAGCTAGGGAAGTTTAGCATTTCTTCATGTGTTTATTGTCCATCTTTCCTTCCTCTTCAGAGTAGTTTCTCTTTAAGCCTTTAGCCCACTTATTTATTGGGCTGTTGATTCTTTTAGGATTTGTTTTTGGGGGATTTAATTTTTTGGAGTTCCAGATATATTTTAGATATGAGACCCTTGTCCATTGTATGGCTAGTGAAGATCTTCTCCCAATTTGTGGACATTCTATGGATCTTGCTAGCTATGTCCTTTGCCATATAGAAGCTCTGCAATTTCATGCAGTTCCATTTGTCAACCTTTCTATGATTTGTTGTGTTTCTGGGTCTCTATTAAGCAATTTTCAGCCTGTACCAAGGAGATCTAGGGTTTCTCCTATTCCATCCTGTAATGTTTTCAGAGTGTCTTTATATTGTGAGGTCTTTGATCCACTGGGAGTTTATTCTGCTACAGGGTGATATATAAGGATCTAGATTTATTTTTCTACAAGTAGTTAACCAATTTTGAGAGCACCATTTACTGAAGAGGCTGTCTTTCTTCCATTCTATTTTTTTCAGCTCCCTTATCAAAGATTAGGTGGCTGTAGGTCTTTAGGTTCATTTCAATTCTATTCCATTTGTCCTGAGGTCTGTTCTTGTGCCAGTACCAAGCTGTTTTGCTTACTATGGCTTTGTAGAAGAGTTTGAAATTTGGTACTGATTTTCCTCCAACACTGTTCTTTCTGTTAACGATCGTTTTTGCTATTCACGGTCTTTTATTGTTCCATATGAATTTTTGGATTGCCTTTCCTATGTCCTTGAAGAATGAGGTTGGAATATTGATAGGTATCACATTCAATTTGTAGATAGCATTGGGAAGTATTGCCATTATCACGATTTGATCTTTCCAATCTAGGAACATGGGAGTTTTTACACTTTCTAAGTTTGTTTTGATATCCTTTTAAAGGTATTTAAAGTTTTCATCATAGAGGTCCTTCAGTACTTTGATTAAGTTAATTCGTAGGTATTTTATTTTTTGTGGGGCTATTACGAATGGAGTGCTTTCCTAATTCCAGCCACACTTTTCTCATTGTAGGCATTCAGAAAAACCATTGGTTTTTGAGGGTTAATTTCATACCCTTCTAGTTTGCCCAAGTTTTGAGTAACCTTGAGTAACTTGGAAGTGGATTCTTTAAATACAAGATCATGTCATCTGCAAAGAGGGAAAGTTATACTTCTTCATTCCCTATTGGGTTCCTCTTTATGTTTGAATTGAAGAGCAGTAGAGAGTGGGCCTCCTTGTCTCGTTCCAGAGTTTAGAGGGAATAGCTTTAGATTTTCACCATTGAGTATAATGCTTTCTGTAGTTTTGTCATGCACAACCTTTATTGTATTGAGGAATGTTCCATAGATTCCTAATTTTTCCAGGACCTTCACCATAAAAGGGTGTTGGATCTTGTCAAAGGCTTTTTCTGCAACTATTGAGATAACCATGTGGTTCTTATCTTTGCTCTTGTTGATGTGATGAATTATGTTAATTGATTTGTGTATGTTGAAGCAGCTTTGCATCCCTGAAATGAATCCTGTTTTCTCATGTTGTATGATTTTTTGCATGAATTGTTGAAGTTGATTAGCCAAAATTTTGGTGAGAGGCTTTGCATCAATGTTCATCAAAGAAATGGGTCTATAGTTCTCTTTCTTTGATGAGGGTTTGGGGATTTGGGTTATGATGGCTTCATAGAAAGAGCTCGGTAGTGAACTTTCTCTTTCAATTTCATTGATGATTTGGAGGAGTATTGGTGTGAGTTCTGCTCTGAAGGCCTTGTAGAATTCTGCTGTAGAACCATCTATTCCTGGGTTTTTCTTAGATGGGAGTTATCTTATTGCTCTTTCTATTTCAATGCTTGATATGTGCCTGTTACGATGGTTTAACTCATCTTAGTTTCAGCATGTCAAGATTTGCCAGGAAAATGTCCATTTCTGCCAAGTTCTCAAACATATTTGCATAAAGTTTTGAGCACCATTCCTTTATAATGTTCTGAATCTTGGTTGTTTTTGTAGTGATGTTTCCATTCTCATCTCTGACTTTATTAATTTGGGTGTGTTCTCTTCTTTTTCTTTTTTAAGGGTCTGTCAATTTTGTTAATTATTTTGAAGAACCTTCTGATTTTGTTGATTCTTCATATGTTTTTTTTTTAATTCTAATTCATTTAATTCTGATTGATTTTTAATTCTTTCTTTCCATCAACTTGATTGGGGTTTATCTTGATTCACTTTTTCAAGGAGTGTCAGAACTCATTAAATTTTTGATTCCAGGTTTCTCCAATTTGTTAATATAGGAACTCAGAGCTATATACTTGCCTCTGAATCGTGCCTTTTCTGTGTCCCAGAGGAGCAGAAAATCTCTGTGCTAGTTTTTCTTGAATAATATGAACATTTGAACTTCGATTCTAAGCTCTTCCATGACCCACTGGTGTTTGAACAGTGTGTTTTTCAGCCTCCATCTTTTACTGGACTTTCTTTGGTGGCTTTTTGTGTTGAGTTCTAATTTTATTTCCTTTTGGTCTGATAGAATGCAAGATATGAATTCAATGTTTCTGAATTTTGACAAGTTTGATTTGGAAAATGTTCCATGTGCTGCTGAGTAAAAAGTGTACTCTTATGCTGCTGGATGAATATTTGCTAGATGTCTGCTAAATCAGTTGATGTATGCACTTGTTTACATCTGCGGTTTCTCTGTTGAGTTTTTGCCGAGTATCACAGATCTATTTAGTGGGAATAGTGGCTTGTTAAAGTCCCCAACAATTAATGTCGTTGGATCTATGTGAAATTTATAGTAGTATTTCTTGTATAAATTTGGGTGCACTATTGTTTGGCAAATATTTAGAATTTTAATATCCTCCTAAAAGAGATATCCCTTAATTAGTATGTAGTAACCTTCTTTATCTCTTCTCAATAATGTTAATTTGAAGTCTATTTTATCTGATATTAGGATTGCAACTCCTGCCTGTTTTTGGGGGCCGTTTGCTTGGTAGATTTTGTTCCAGCCTTTCACTTTCAAAATGTGTTTGATTTTTATGGGCAAGTTGTGATTCCTGAAGGTAGAAGATAGAAGAATCTTGCATTTTAAACCAACTAGACAGTCCATGTCACTTAATTGGAGAGTTACATCCCCTAATATTGAGAGAGAGGACTGAGAGGTATTTGGGTGCTCCTGCCATTTTATCCACCTTCTTGGGTACTGCGCCTACTGGATTCTTTCTCTGGTTCATGGATTCTGTTTGTATGTGGTTTCTTGGCCTTTATTGTGGTCTTGTTGGTTTTCTATGTTTAGGACATCTTTTAGTATCTTTTGTAGAGATGATTTGGTGGAGATATATTGTTTGGTTTTCTTTGCTATGGAAGATTTTTATTAGACCTTCAATTATGATTGAAAGTTTAGCTGGGTACACTATTCTTGGTTGATAGTTGTTTGTCTTTAGAGCATGGCATACACCATTCCAGGCTCTTCTTGCTTTAATTGTCTCTTTTGAGAAATCTGAGGTGATTCTAATTGGTTTTCCTTTATAGGTGACTGATATTTTCTCCTTGACAGCGTTAAGGATCTTTTCCTTGGTCTGAATTGATCCTGTGTGGCTTATAATTAATTGGACGATGGGAAGTCTTGTTCTTGTCTGGTCTATTTAGAGTTTTAAAAGCTTCTTGTATCTGAATATGCCTATCTTTTTGCGTGTTGGGAAGTTCTCTGCTGGGATCCTGTTGAACAAATTTTCTGGACCATTACCTTCTGTCTCTATATGCTCCTCTATACCCATTTCCCTCAGATAAGTCCTTCTGATGGTGTCTTCCAAGTGTTGAATAGATCTATCATATTTCTTGAATTTGTCTTGGATAGTTGTATGTTCTTTCTCTATAATACCTAGGCTGTCTTCAATGCTGGAGATTCAATCTTCTGCATAGTCTAACCTAATGTCAAGACTTTCTACTTTATTTTTCATTTCTTTTCCTTTTAATTGGTTGGCTGTTATGGCTTCAAATTCTTTGTTGGAGCTTTGTTTTAGATCTTGTATGAAATTCTTTACTTCCTTAATTTGGTGTTCAGTGTTTACTCTCAAATCACTTAGTTGATTGGTTATGGTTTCCTTGGACTCCCATTCCTTCTGTTGGGATCTATTCAACATTCCCTTTGTGGTCTCCCTGACTCCTTTCAGGTGACTGTTTATGGATTCCATGAATGGCTCTATTGATCTTTGTCTATGCTCATCCAGCTCTTGCAATTCTTGTATTACTCTTTGATTAGATTTCTCACGTTCATGTAACTTCTCTAGTTCTCTTTGACTGATCTCTGCCTGCTCACACAATTCCTTTATTTCTCTTTGAGTATTCTCAACCTGCTCACGCAATTCCAGTATCAATCTTTGAGTAGCTTTCTCAAGCCCATGAGCTTCCTGTTTAGATCTTTGGTTTGCCTCCTCTCTCTCCCTAACACGTTCACACTGAGTCCTTTGCAGGGTTTCAATCTTTTCATTCACCATGTTTACCAGTAGTGTTTGTAGAGCTTTTTGGGAACTCTCGTCTGGATTATTCATTATCTGTTCTGTCACCTGATTATCTTGAGTGGGAATTGAGATACCCGGACTTGCCATTTTCCTTGTGTTTTTCTTGCTTGTTCTGCCCATTTGGGATGAAAGTAATGCCAGTTTTGTGCTAGAACACCATTTTAAGGCAAGCATCAACCAAAGTCCTGTAATTGCATAGTCAAATGTTTGAAGATACAATCTAGTTCAACAGATACAGTCCATTCAACATTAAACAACTATGTTTAAATGGGCTAAGAATACCAAAGAATAATTTGACAAACCAGAAATTATTATGTTTAGGGAGAAAGGTGGGGAAAACAGCGTTAGAGGAATGTGGAAAGGTAAAAGGAAAGTGAAATTAACCAAGTCCTAATCTCACAGAGGGAAATGGATTGGAAAGGATGATAGAAAAGAGAGAAGAAAAAATTTTTAAAAAGAGACAAGAAAAAATGGAAAGACAAATATTTAAATTTAAAAAGTGAAACTCTTAAAAGTAATGAAAATTTAAAGAAGTAAAATTGAGAGATGAACATGGATGAGAGGAGGGGAGGGATAGAAAGGAGACCTGAAAAACTAAAAAATAAAAATACTTCAAATAATTTATAGGTATAAATAAATAATACTGTTATTAAGGAATTTAATCCTAAGAGGTTTTGAATTGAGTGATACGTTTTTGGATTAAGAATGTACACAATTGTGGATAAGGTCTTATAATCAATGACAGGTATATAGGAGGTGAACAGAACAACAAATAATTCATGCAAAAAGAACAAAAGATGAAAAAGTAAAACGAATGAGAAAGAAAGAACAAAAAAGACCAACAGGTCAGTAAACATTTTTTTTTTAATAAAGCACACACACACACACACACACAGGTCAGTAAACATTTTTTTTAAAAAAGCACGCACACACACACACACACACACACACACACACACACCTAAAATAAAAGTTATATGAGGAAGAAAAAAAGATTAATGAAAACAATTTTTATCATTAAAAAGTAAAAATTTAAAAAGATACAAAAAAGACTTCTTTGATTTTGTTTTTGGGGGGTTGATGGGAAGATCCTGTATCTCCCTTGTGTCAGTAACCAGTCTCTTGGTGGAGTCTCTGGTTTGCTTGTGGTGTTTGGTTTTCTGTGGCTTGATTGGTTTATTAAGTCAGTTTGTTTGGGCAGGCAGAAAAAATTCTGTTGGTTTACCCAGAAGTTTGTGATCGCCTCCCAGGCTAGTTCAGTGGGAGGGAGATCTGCTTTCAGTATCACAAAAGAGGGAGGTGGCTGTTTCCTCTAGTTTGGAGTTACTGTAATAAGGCTGGGTTCTGGGTAAAGTTGAGGCCTTTCAGCAAACAGTAGCTTTACCCTGAGGGGCTAGCTTCTGAGACATTCACAAAGCCCAGCCTGGAGCCATTCTCAGGGTTTATTTTTACTGAGTTTCAATTGATTGTCAGGGCTGTTGTAGGGAGGGGCAGCCTCTGGCTCTGTTTACCCAGTGAAGAAAGCCACTCCTTTGTGGGATTAGCTTTCTCTGCCTTGTTGTTGTGACTTTCCCATGGGTGGAGTTGAGAATGGCAGGTCAGGGTAGGTACTTGTGACTAGCTAAATGACTCTTTTGTTTTCATCAAAGAACTGAGTTGGATCTAGCTACTTAGCCAGGCTTTTGTCTACATCAAAGGTGGATATCTCCAGTGTTTGGGTGAGGGGTGTCCTTCCCTCCTCTGCTCCCTTTGAGAAGGAGTGAGGATGTTAGTTTTGTACTCACGCTGGAGTGTGGGTTCCTGGGTAGCCTCTCGTCTGCTATCTGCAGGATGTAGATATCTGCTCCTTGTCAGTTCTTGATCGTGTTGAGTAAAATCTGCTTGCCCGCTGCATCTGGCACATTTGTCCCAGACTCTCTGGGTTGTAGTTATGGCAGCTATGGATGGCACCACAGCCACCACAGCAACCTCAGCCATGGCTGCTGGAAAATGCTCAGATCTGTCTCCTTACCTGGATTTTTCCTCTCTGCCCAAACTCTCTGTAATGTGATGGCACACTTGGTGTGCCTAGGACTGTTCATTGGAACATTAGAACTGCTTTCTTTGCAAGAGCTTGTTTAGCCACCAGATTCTCCTCCGCCATTTTCTCGAAATTTCTGAAGGTGTTTAAATATTACTGGAATTGTTTTGGAATAAATAATGTTCACCTTGACTATCTTGAGAAAGAAGAATTGGTTTCTCAGCACTATAGGTAAGAACTTGAGTGAAAGAAACAAAAGGAAAAATGAGGAACAACTCAACACATACATTCAAAAGAAACAAAACCCAAGAAAACACCAATTAATTCAGTACTCAAGAACCTGCAGGAAATGCAAAGATTTTTTTAAAAAATAGCTATGATAAGCTTATGAAAATCCTGACTACGAGGGAGTCTACTATTGTGAGGATAGTGGTTAAAGCTCAGACTGGACAGAAAGATCTGTACACAATGCCAGGCACTTGTTATTCTAAATTCCAGGAAGCATAACATAAAGTAGACTGAGCCCACGATCATACACAAGTAGGAAGGAAGATTCTATCTGAAAGTTAATCAGGATAATTTAGGGCTGGGGGCATGCCAAAGTGGTAAGAACAACCATTTAGGAGACACAAGACACTCAATTCAAATTCCAATCTTATGTGTATTAAAGAAAAAAAGCTATGACTTTAAATAATGGGAATAATTGCAAGATTTGAATATTTGAGTGGAGAAAAATCCATGAGAGAGGTAGAGTTTACCCATGTTGTAATACTTTCTACTTAAGTGATAATATTATGTGGTACTCCAGACATAACAGAGTTACCTTGCAAATGAGCATGGATGTGCATTTGGGTGAAGGAAATACTCTATTTACATAAGTGTAAATTAAATACTTTTTGGGGGTAGATTTTAGTTCTTGTACTAAGAGCCTGGGTGATATCTCTGAGTCTTTTCACTCAAGGCTATCACTCTACTACTATGAGTCACAGTTCCAATTCTGATTTTCTGTTGGTTGTTTGGAGATAAGAGGCTCATGGACTTTCCTGACCAGGATGGTTTCAAACCATGATCATCAGCTCTCAGCCTCCTGAGTAACCAGGATTCCAGGCCTGAGTCGTCCATGTTTTTAATAATTTAGTAAATTGTACAGTTACAGAAGTTATAATTTATCATTATAACCTTTATAATATATGTGTTTATATTTATATCAATGCATACATATAGAAATATTTTAACATATTTTGTATCTACAGTAGATTTATGAAATCATCCTTCATTATAAAATAACATGGAAACAAGTTTAATGAGGAGCAAAACAAAGGGAATTGTCACATGTTTCTTGTTGTTGAATGAAATATGAATTGTGAGAATCAGTTTGAGAAAACCATTTAACAAAATGGATAATGGCTATTAATTCCAATCCCTTTATTTGCCCATATTGTGCATCCTCACACATGAGTGTCAAAGTCAAACCACACTTTTTTGCCTTTGTATTTAAATCACACTTTATAATTTAGGGGATAGGTGAAGTAATCAAATAAAGATTAAAATGATACTAAGTGAGGCTATGAGTTAGAGCTGAAAATTATTTTAAATATGATAATAGCTAATTTAATCCCATATTTTTTACTTTTGCTCTATTGTCATATACCTCATTCCCACATTAGGAAAGTACATAGAAGGTTCTCACTAAATTATGTGGAAAATTATGAAAAATGTATTAAAAGAATATGGGCACATCGGGGCTGCGAAAGTGGCTCAGTGGTAGAGCTCTTGCCTTGCATGCCTGAGGCCATGGGTTTGATTTCTCAGCACCACATAAGCAAAAAGAAGAAAGCCAGAAGTGACGCTGTGGTAGATTGCTAGCCTTGAGCAAAAAAGCTGAGGGACAGCACCAGAGGGGCCCAGAGTTCAGGCCCCTCGACCGGAAAGAAAACAATAACAACAACAAAAGAATATGGGCACAGTCTGGTTTTAGCTGATTGGTACCTGTCGGGGGTAGTGTGTTTTTGAGGACCTGAAAAACGTTGTGATGTAGATGAATAAAGGGATGTGCTAATTCTGGAAAATTGGCTAGATGATTGCTCCCAGAAAAAAAGTGATGAATTTTCCCAAAAGGTTAGAGTAAAATCACTCTCACAATCATGTTCACTACTGCACTATTCACCGTAGAGAATTTATGGAAACAGCCCAGATGCACTTTAGCAGAGGGATGGTTGGAGAAAGTGTTGCACATATACACAATTGGATTGCACCCATCCATTATAAAGACTGTTACAGCATTTGCAAAGAAATGGATAGAACTAAAATTATGTTAAATAAATGAAGTCACAGCCAGACACAAAAAGAACGCGTATTTAGAAGCCAGAATTTTATGCAAGTTAAAAAACAGTATTAATCAAAGCATGCTATTTGTAGAGGAGTATTTAACAGGTGTAATTTCTTATAAAATTGAACTTTTAATCCAACAAAATGAATACCAGGAGTCTACCACTTGGAAAATATGAGGGAAAATCAAAGGGAAGAAATAAAGACACTTAGGGAAGTAGAGAGTGAAGCTATAATATTCAATGCAGATAGTATGAAACTAATAAAAACGAAAGTGGGTTGAGGTTTGGAAGGATGTGAGAAAGTTATGTAGAGATCCATTGTATTTATAAACTGATTCTTTGAATGGAAAACATTTCGTACACCTATTTAATAAAAATATAATTAAAAACAATGGAGACATCTGATCTTAAACCATGAGTCAATATTATACTTGCCTTCTCAGAAATTTTCTTTGCAGGTATTTTCCTCATAATGACAGAAAAGTGAACAACGCAATGTATATCAATACATCACTTTGCATATCCTAAATAGACAATATAAAAATCACAGTAAAAATATTAGAATATATCACATGATAAAATAAAAGGTAGAAAGTATCAAACTCTGATTGTTTTTCCAAGTACTTTACCTTTGGTATCTAATTTAATCCTCACAATAATCCCATAAAGTGAAACTATTTCTATTTTTAATTCTAAGATGATGATATTTAAGTCTTCAGAGTTGGAATTACTAGGACAACATTCTACACACGGTAAGTGTTAGCCTGCGTTCCATTCCCACTATATGAACTAACCTCATTCTATTTTATAACTAAATACCAGCACTCAGTCTACTAATTCTAGGAAAATTCCCAAAATTATTGTGCACACTCTAATAATATTTCCTTTATCTTTGTTAGAAAATAGGTAACTAAGACGGACACCGGTGGCTCACGCCTATAATGCTAGCTACTCAGGAGGCTGAGATCTGAGGATTGTGGTTCAAAGCCAGTTTGGGCAGGACAGACTGTGAGACTCTTATCTCTAATAAACCACTAGTAAACTGGAAGTGGCACTGTGGTCCAAGTGGTAGAGCGCTCGCCTTGAGTGGAAGAGCGCAGGAACAGCACCCCAGCCCAGAGTTCAAGCCCCATGACCAACAACAACAAAAAAAGACAAAAAGTAACTGTAAGAAGAAAACTCCATGTTCATAATCAATTTATACCTCCCTAGTGAAAGGAACTGCTAAACTATAACATTCTTGATTTCTAGCTCAAAATAGTAGAAATCATATTTTATGCCTTCACTCAACACTGCACTGCCTGGGGACCCCATCTCTGGTTAACACAGTCTTACTGAAAGAATGACCTGCCCAATTCCTGATGGAAACAGACTGCAGGCCTTTTGGAGCAATCGTTTCCACATTGTAGCTCACCTAAATTTTTTACCATTTGAAGTATTTTGATTGCTTTTTATACCCACCATTTTGAGAGAAATGTACTACTTTAAAATGTTATTAAAGAAAGAATGATATAAAATCACATTTGACCCCAGATAAATATTTTACCTTTCATATACCCAAAAATGCAGTCTTACCTATCATTAATGTTAGGAACGAGAGGTTAAAAATCATTGACACCAAGACCTAATTATGAATTAAAGACTCTCCAACTTGTGAATACAATTGGTTTAAAAAGACATCAATACTACTGCATTTTTAAGTCCCTATGATAATGATAATGATTCGTTATGATCATCATAATGATAAACTATTAACACTTAAAAATAACTCATTTTCTTGGGAGTAGGAAGAAAAGCACAAGGTTAATCCTAATTATTTTAAAAGACCTTTATTTAAAAGTTCACTCAAAACTATAAAGATTCTAAAACTAACTGAAATAGAGAGGAAATAATTTAACTGCATCATCTACATTCAATGGACTATTAATAGAAAACAAAATTATACTAATAATTAGCTTACCCAATTCACTTAATTCTTTTATTCTATTCCATTTACATTCATAAAAACTGGGTTTTCATAAAATGAAGCATAAAAAAGCATATATACCCACTTACTTTTTCAGATCTTCACAATATTTCAGAAATTTTAGCTCTACAGTCAATGAACTGAAATAATACTAAAATATTCAAAGGATTTTCAGAAATTGCAAGACTTGCTCTGAGATGTTATGTATATTGGAACAGATATTCAAAAAGCCTTATTTGTTAAAGTTGCCGTAGTTTCTCCCACAAAAAAGCCATTAGTAAAGATACCTGTGCATGTACAAAACACCTTCAAATGCATCCACAATATGGACATAACACTTGCTTTTTGTTTGTTCGTTTTTGAAAGGAATATCTAACAAGCATATCCACAATACTTATTTTCAATGAATAAGATGGGATATTCAAATATAATATGGGTTGGATTATCTCTTAGTGAGAATAGATATAATCTTGCAAAGAAAGTGATTTTCAACAGAAATCCGGAAAGAGTTTATCCAACTTGTGTTTCACAGGAATAATCAGAGAGTAATACCTGTTTGGTCAAGTCGGTCCAAATCACTCTATGAGTGTATCTTAAAAGTATAACCAATTTAAGAGGTCAAATACGTATTTTGTACTGACAATCATCTTATAGCAACAACTTATTAACTAATTATGTCTGTATCTTCTTACCTAACATACAATAAGAGCTGAAAGCTGTCTCTTTTTCTAACTTAATATTGTAAATGCTTTGATTATGATGTTATTATTAGACAAATAATATGTACAAAGGCTGGTTCCACTGAAATGACATGACAGAACACTGATAAATAAAAACATTGCAACACAGTTAGCTTTTTTCAGCCTCACCCTGTCCACATTGGCAAGCAACATTGCAACAGCACACGCACACATATACACATACACACATGTTCGCACATGTACACACACATATACACGCATGCTAAATTCAGGGTTTATTGTACCAAAAAGTCCACATAAAATATTAGTGATTAGGACAAATGATAATATGCCTTATTACAAAATAATACATAAACCATTACCACGCATGTTACATTTTACCTGCCTCTCCACATGTGACCACTTAATTTAGTTTTAATTAATTAATTACCTTATTAATTAATTTATTTGTTTGGTGCTACTACTAGGGCTTGAACTCAGGGCCTGGCTTTGTCCCAGAATTTATTTTTTGTTTCAGTTTTCTCAAGGCTAGCATTTTACTGCTTGTACCACAGCTCCATTTCTAGGTTTTGCTGGTTACATTCAAATCAGAATCTAATGGACTGTTTTTTCTTGGTCTGCTTTCAAACCACAATGCTCAGATTTCATCTTTCTGATTAACTACTACTAAAGACATAAGCCATCAGTGTGGCTTCTACTTTTTCCTATATAGTTATCTAATGCACATACTTAGATGGTAATTTTAAAATGAGAGTATAGAAGCAAGATGTACAGTGATGATACTGTCCTGTCAGAAATTCAAGTTAGTAATGTAAATTTATTCTTAAAACCATACACAAAAAATACCATGATATAGTGTAAGAGAACTCACTATTAAACATAGGAGCCTTAAGAGCTTTCTAATAGATCCATTATTTATTGGTACCCAACATTAGAAAAATGTATGCGGCATTGGTAAAATAGAAGTCCTTTGCATGACTACATACATTCCTTGTTTTTATAAGACACTTGCTTTCATCTAAAAAGTAGGCCTGTCTATTGTCTTCATGTGATTTTGATGATTGAAAGTGCTTAGTGAGAAGGTCAAAATGTATTAGTAGTCCTTCACTATCAATTCTCATTTTCTTCTTGGAGAATATAATAATCAAATCAATAGTTCAGAATCGGCAAGCAATACTTCAGAATCATGCTTCCAGTGCAAGTGGATCACCAGTAAGAAATCCTCAATACCAATTTCCACAAAGTTTTGTCACAGATACAATCTCCCTGCCTTCTCTAGCTGCTTTACTACCCTCTTATTCCTTCATTGTACAAGAAAAGTATGATTCAACTGATTTCAGTCAGATCTGTTACTAGAACTATCAAGGATTTATTTTACTGTCTGTAGTTTGGTAAAGTTATGTCTCTTTACGTAGGCTACTAAAAATGTATTTACTAACTTCAAGTAAATACATAAATTAGATTTCCATCTCTTTCAAAAAATAAAATTTTGTTTGCTCTACAAATTGATCAGAGGCATGGATTATGTGGCTAGCTACGTATTTACACATCTTTCTCTTTCTTTCTCTCTCCCTTTCATGGTTCTCATATATAACACGATTGCTCCATAATTATCCTAATTTATTTTGCTTTTATATTTTTGGTTGTATCATTTCACTTTTTGCTCTGCCATTTCCCCAATCATTTATATGGAAGGCATTATTTCCTATTTTCTCATGCCTAGAATAAGCTGCACATGAAGACATCACTTGTCCTCATTTTCAGTGTGTACATTTGAATATGGAGGAATATCTTTCCTCTGCTCTCCATCAATTCCCTACTCTCCAGTTAGAATAATTTCGAATAGTAAAATTGGAAAAAGAGAAAATAAATCATGGTGAATAAACAGTTGCAGAAAATTCACCAGATATTTCTGACCAGTTCAACCAATGTGAACTATTAGGGAAATACATGGACATCTCATTCCCACTGGCACTCAAAGTCTCTGGTTAGGCAATTCTTAGGAATATGGGGAACAGGATGAAAAAGTAAGGAATGTTATCACTTGCAAGAAAAAAACATTGGAGAAGCATCCAACCATATTTCTTCAATGGGCTGTCGAAAATATTCAGCTTACTACAGTGCGGAGACTTCTTTCTCAAAAGGCCACTTATGTGAATAGTAGGGATGATGATCAGTATATCCCTCTTCAAGAAGCCTACGGTGGACACTTAGACATTGTCAGTGAGTTGGTGTCTCAAGCGGCATATGCAATAACTGTAGATGACTGGACACCCCTGAACAGTGCATACACGTGGAATAATACCAGAGACGCTTCTTTCTTACTTCATCATGATACAGATACCAATGGCCAAACTAACGGACTTTTTAAAAAAAATTTTTTTTGGTCTGGTCGTGGGGCCTGAACTCTGGGCCTGGACGCTGTCCCTCTTCTCTTTAGCTAAAGGCTAGCACTCTACCACTTGATCCACAGCACCACTTCCCGCTTTTTTTTCTGCTTATGTGGTGCTGAAGAATCGAACCTTGGGCCTCATGTATGCAAGGCCAGCGCTCTACCACTGAGCCACTTTCCCAGCCCAAATATTTTTGTTTGTTTGATTTTTGTTGTTGTTGTGGTTTTTTTTTTTTTTTTTTTTTTGGTCGGTCATGGGGCTTGAGCTCTGGGCTTGGGTGCTGTCCCTGTGCTCTTCAGCTCAAGGAGAGTGTTCTACCGCTTGAGCCACAGTAACACTTCCCCAAACTAAAGGACTCTTGACACCCTTATATCTTGCTGTTGAGAATTGAGATAGCAAAGATACGCTGGATCGCCTTCTGTTGAACCATTATATAAATCCAGGCCTGAAGAACAACATAGAAGAAACTCTTTTTGACATTGCCAAAAGCATAAGTATGTATCACTACCTCTAAGAAGTTGTAAAAGGCTGTACAAATTGTTCACTGAAGTCCTAATGGTCGGGTTAAGTTTCTTAAATTTCAAAAATGCAAGTTCATCTTTTGTGTCCGTACAAAATATTTTCACAATCCAAATAAGAACAATATCTTTTTTTTTTTGGTCGGTCATGGGGCTTGAACTCTGGGCCTGGAGCTATCCCTGTGATCTTCAGCTCAAGGTGAGCCCTCTACCACTTGAGACACAGCTCCACTTCCAGTTTTCTAGTGGTTTATTTGAGATAAGAGTACCACAGACTTTCCTTCCCAGGCTGGCTTTGAACCATGATCCTCAGATCTCAGTCTCCTGTTTAGCTAGGATTATAGGCATGAACCACCAGTGCCTGGCAGCACCAATATTTTACTGTAAAAATTCATGGATTCTGCGGAATTCTTCCAAGTGAATTGCCTGCCTTGGATGGAAAAATGTATTCAATAGATTTTGTAAACATGTATAATAATTTCTTCAGAGTTTGTGATTTTTTAATAAGAAATAATTTTAATTTACCTGTTGAAATGAGTAGTAAAGAAACTAAAATATTTCTGGTGCTTCTCTGAAAAAGTATATTTTAAAATATTCTATATTCTATGTTTGTATAATGTTCATAATTTATTTTCTCCTAGATATGCATTGAATTCTATATTATTTTATAATATATACGTTCATTAATGTGTCCTTTCCGATTGTATTCGATATAGAAACAGTTTGATTCCTTTTTTTCTAGGTCTTAATATTATTTTTCTTTGGGATAAAATGACAATGTTGTCTAATTTGAAAAGTTTTGTAAAGTTTATGCTATGTAAATGCCTTTCTGAGGTGATTTAATACACTGATGTCAAACTAAATTTAATTATATGAATTACGTGTATTGTTACACTTTTAATTTTGTAATCAACTTTTTAATCACTTTTTTCATTTCTTGCATCTGAAGAATGAAAAATATGGAATATTTCTCAAATTTTCATATTATCCTTGTGCAAGTGCCATGTTAATCTCTGTATTGTAATTTGAGTATACGTGCTGCTGAAGCATGTAGTATCCTCTAAATTTAATAGTTAATGCTGCAATCTTTATACAGGCTTATATCTATGGGTGCCTACTTGTAAGAAGGAAACCTTATTGTTCCTAACAATGCTATCGATCTTATTTCCCTAAAATTCTGTGAATATTGGGAAAAATTATATTGATCAGTCGATTGCTCACATTTGCAAACTTTTTTTGCCAATGAATATCTTAAGTCTTTTTATTTGGAATTTGATCATACTCTCTATTATTTATAGTTAGGTCCAAAGGTGATGGCTTTTTCAAGTACTTATTTATCCAGCTTTGTGGACCTAATGGATTCAAACTAAGCCTTGCTTAAGCGCTACTTCTAAATTTCTTCAGCTGACATTTTCCCAAATGAGGTGTTACTGGAACAAATGTCTACCTGAGCCTTTACCCTTCTTCCATGTGGGAACAGACCAACCAGAATACCTTACCCTGACAGCAAAGATTTTCTTACTAGAACAAAACTAATCTTGGTTACAAGGGATCATAGAGAGATGAACAGTTCAAACAGAACTGTTCAGACGAGAAGGTATTTTATCAAAATATAATTGTTTATTATACCTTCCATTTAAAAGTAGCTAAAGCCAAGAAGTGAAAAAATTGTTCGTATGCATGATTACTTAATGTCCTGGCCTGTCTGTAAGTTCCTGGCAGGAACTTACACTCCTGCCTTTTTATCACCAAATATTTTCATAGTTGCAGGAGAAGTGCATATGTTTCTCCTCGTTATTAGGCATTAAATTGATAATGTTTTAATCACAGTGTTTCCTCTTGCCTCCATGCTGTAAATCTACAAATGATAAAGCTTTAGATCTAACTCTATCAAGCACAGAAGTAGAGATAATGGAATCATACTTTAAAACAGAGTTGCCTTTGATACAGTAACTACAACAGAACAATACAAAATGTGTGTCTTTTAATCATATTATATATAGTTATATGTGCTGATTTTATATTTCACACAATGAAACTTACTAGAATTAGTTGATAATTTGACAAATAAATTGATATTTATTTACTTCAATAAACAGAATTGGAATATAAATATTTAGGTTTCAAATATGTATTAGACTAGAAAACGTATCAATGCAATCTTTTTAGTATAAACTTGTGATACATTATAACCCTTCTTGGTCTTCTGAATCCACATGATAATAAAACAATGTTTTCCTCTAATCTGTAATGGATTTTACTCTGCTGCTCTGTTTATTGTTTTAACTCGCTTGTTCCAAACTGTTTTTGTCCATATTTCTGAAGCATTCTTACTGATTATGCCCAAATTTTGCTAAGATGTCTAAAAAATATTATTCTTCTGCAGTACCCATGGGTCCTAGGATCCCAAAGCCCATTTACCTGCATCATCAGATAACAGGGGCAAGACTTTTCACCAAGGCCCATGCAATATATCAACACAAAGTAATTGAAGACCAATCTCAATTTCGCATTTCCTATATTTCAGGGCCCCAATTCCTTGAGATGCAGGAATTAGCAGTAAGCAATTGTGAAATGCAAGGCAACTTAAAATGAAGGATGAGATCACAAAATTTGAGAGAAAGTACTGTAATTCAAACATTCAACTTACAGATAACCAGCCCATATGAGTGAAAAAGTTCACAAATTGTCATAAGATTATTTTTAATATCCCTCACCTATGATTAACGAAAGATTTTATTCCAACATAAGTGGGCCAAAAAAATAGTTCCTAGAAGGATAGATCTATAATTGGTCTAACAAAGCCCGAAAACTTGATTTAGAGGTCAAATGTAATTCAGAAAAACATTTGAAGCACTAAGGAGTGCTTCAAAACTCTGGGAGTTCAGTACAACATGGTTCTGTGGTATAAAAATGTCACTCTCAAACCAATGATAATCTACATTTAATCTCCTGAAAGTATATTCCTTTTCAAATAAACTTTAAAAAACCATTTCGCCCTTACTTCATTGTTGGTGGGAATGTAAAGTTGTTCAACCACTTTGGAAAGCAGTATGGAGGTTCCTCAAAAGACTTCACATAGATCTCCCCTATGAACCAGCAATCCCACTTTTGGGCATTTACTCAAATGTTTACAAACAAGACAACACTAAAGCTACCAGCACAACAATGTTTATTGCAGCATTATTTACCATAGCTAAGATATGGAAACGACCCAGATGTCCCTCAGTAGATGAATGGATCAAGAAAATGTGGTATATATACAGAATGGAATTCTATGCCTCCATCAGAAAGAATGACATTTCCCCATTTGTTAGGAAATGGAAAAACTTGGAAAAAATTATATTAAGTGAAGGAAGCCAGGCCCAAAGAAGCATAGGTCCCATGGTTTCCCTTATTTGCAATATCTAGTATATGTATGAGTCAAGCGGAAAAGGTCAGATAATGTGAGGTCAGGAAAATGAACCCTTAGATATGTATTTTAATGTTTTTTTCTTTCATGCATGTGTTTCTAACGCATTTATAAGATTATCTCTTTGTTGCTTTGTATGTCCCTCCCCCACAGTATAACCCCTGCTTTCACTATGCTTGATGTCAGTATAACTTGTGGAGGAGATGGAGAAAAACCAGTGTTTAAGGATACAGGTGGACCTCTTGCAACAATGAGAATTACAAGTTGTCATGTCCTAAACGAGCCTTACAACGTCGGTGCGGGGGGGGGCAAGGGGGGGGAAGGAGAAGGATTGGGATTGGGGGGAGAGGGGGGAGGCTGGGAAGGGATGTAGAGGGTAAATCAAAGGAGGAGGCTGCAATGCTTGGTAAGACATGTACGCATTATCCTGCCCATGTAATTGTAACCCTTCTGTACAGTATGTTCACAAATAAAATTAAATTAAATTAAAAAAAATCACTTACGCCAAAATAACATTTGACAAGTTGATGATACTTAGTGACATTACAAGTTTTTCAAGTGTAGGGAGCAAGTTACAATAGAGTTGAATTATTTACACAGCACTAATGCCAAACATGTTCAACCATTCAATAAAGTGTAGAATAGTACCACCCACAATTTGTGTTTTTCAGTATGGGCCTTTCAGAAATGTGTTTAATATGTCAGCCTCCTAAATTTCAAACCCAAACTTAGCTGATAAATTTCATCATTTAATAAGGTACATTTTAAACAATCACAAATAGTTGCCTCATCATATGTTATTTTATGTTTTCCCTCTGTCTAACATAGTAAGAAATACGACTTTAAGTCTTGAATATGGGTACTAATCAGAGATATGACAAACATAATATCTGTCTTCTATTTCTATCATATTCCTATCTAGGAATAAATTAAAATGTTCTTTTTCCAAAACTTATAGGTAGTAGAAAATATTATTCCATGTAAAATAAAAGAATTACACGATTTTACAAAGCCATTTATAAAAATGCATAGTTAGGAATACATTCTAAGCCATTTTTAACTTTCTTTTTGACGAAAGATTAATCTTTCAAACGGTTGAGAAAAAATCATGTTTAGGTGCTTCCCGTCTCCAGTCATTCAAATTGTTGCTGCAGATGAATGAATTATGGAAATATAAGCTGACATCATTTCAAGAATATGCAGGATTGAAACTCCATGGAATGTATATAAACCTTTCAAAGTATTAATAGACAGTTTAACAGAATGAATATCAGAAGTTGAAACCAAAGAGGAATTATAGTAAAGACATAAAATGAATGAAAAATGAACAAGGAGCAAATACAGCTAGAATACTGAATGTACACATATGATGAAGGAAGTGGTAAATTGGAAATAAATCTTGGAGAAAGGGTTGGTTGAGAATGATAGAAGGAGTGACTCTGATCTAGGAGCATTGGACAATTAGATGGATATATTTAATTGTAACACAATTGCACAAACTTTTAAAATTCAGTTAAAAACACATCTAGAAACAAAAACACAAAACTCACAACCAAACAGCAATCTCTAGAGAGTATGTATATGACCACTCAAAATTTTAATCAGTTAATGAATGGCAGTCGGGAAAAGCAAACAAAGCTGTTCAAAGAGGGAAGTTTGGGATAGGGGAGAATTTTCAACAGAATTAAATAGATTGTCTAAGGTTATAAATCACCTATATCTGCTGCATACAGTATCTTACTTCTACGAGATTTCTGTCTGATCTGGATAATCCAGTCCTGAGAAACACTTGGTAGCTTGTGAGGTAGAATGGAAGAAACAAGATCAAGAACGCATTACTCCACTGGAGAGAAAACGATCCTCTATATTTTCTCTAATCTCTCTTCCCTACTCTTTCTTCATACTTTTAAGTCAATTGATTTTGAATTATATTTTTCCTTCTTTCTTCTGGCAAAGTAATTGGTCAAAGTAATTTCATTAAATATTATTTGCCATTTTCTTCTTTCATGCTGTTTAATTGGCCAAGCGAGTCCATAAAACTCCCCTCTTGTATTTGGTTGCCATGAAACAACATCTATGTTAATAAGGAGAAATCTAATGTAAAATTTTGTATCCAGAAAACAGTCCAAGATGCTGTGATCACAAATATTTGGCTATATATTTTTTTCTTTTACCTTGAAAGACTTCTTGTGTCTAAAGTGCCCACAAAATAAGTACTCCATCACTTGTTGGTTCAATCAGAATTGTCTAACCTCAAAGATATATTTTGCTAAGAAGATGCTTAGAGGAAACCACAAAATACTGCATTTTTTAATCTTCTCTCTTAAGATTCTCCTTAGATACCATATCAGGAACAGTGAAGTTATTCTATGCAAAATTATTTTAATAGATTATTTTTCTCTTGGTCTTCATTTGTTCACCAAGATGTATGGAGGAGAATAGAGTTAAATCACCCATACCTTGGAAGAAAGTGTCTGTTACAAAAGGAAAATGCTTCTATGTCCTACTTCTATGTCCTACTCTTAGCTCTTGCCAGAGTTCCAATTAATCACAGCTTCTTGGCTTCCAGTCTAGTGAAGCTGAAGGACCATACGGGCTCCACCACTGCTACATCTTCATTATTTCTCTTTTAAAACTCTTCAAGTTGCCTCATTTGGATGTGGAATGTATTTTCATGTCTTCATTCAATCAGTTCTGCATTGTAGTGAGCCAAATGGGCTCTGTAAAATCACTTTAGGGAGTAAAAATACTAACACAATTTACATCAAAAAGTTTTGGCCTCCCTTCACTGCTGAAGTCAATATGCTTAGCTAAGGCTTCTAAGAAAAATTTTATTATTAATTTTTCCATTTGCTCAATTCTTTTCTGAACTTTTTGGCATATGTAATAAAAGAAGTCTAGACTACCTCATATTAATAAGAATATTATTTTTTGTGAGCCACTTAGAAATGAGAAATCATTGGTTTGAAGTATCCAATCAAATTTTTTTTCTGTGTTTCACTGCTTCATGTCCAAAGACATTGTGGAAAGTGTTACAAACAGAAATGTGTAATCCCAACACCTTCTTTCATTGTGGAGGGCACTTTCTCCCTAAATATTTTGACTCAAATTATCTTTTTCAGAGAATTACTATTTGGTAATTGAAGGTACATTCACAAATTTTGATGCCTTATTTTTTAAAGAACTTTTAATTTAAATTCCAATACAACCTTCTTTCAAACAGTGAGAATATAGTTCCTGGGTAAGGACAATTCCAAGGGAACCTACAGGAATTACAGCAAGGTTTCTGAGGTTTGTTTGTTTAGTTTGAAAAAGAGCCATCTTCATCCATATTGCTCCCTCTCTACTAAGTCTCCTTGGATTTCTTTGCATGAGAGCCTATTCTTCCAGGCAATTTTAAATTTTCTTAATAGGCTAAGTTATTAAAAATTTTGAACTATTGAATTTTACCTGTCATAAATTTAAAACTGTTGAAAATCCTTTATCAGAACCGCAAATTCACCAATCCTAATTCCACCTTTACCATCAAAATGTTAACATGCTGTTTTCATGATATAGTATCCATGCCCCTATTATTTTCCAGTGGCTTTGTTTTGCATATATGTAACCATATTAGCTGATGCTTAGCAAAATGAATTCCAAGATATGGAACCAGATTTTTTTTTCACTTGTGGATGTTGTTTTTGATGAACTATGTGATTTCTGTTTTCTTTGGGGTTTTCCCCTATGGTTTATCCCTGCTGTATGGTGAGACAATGGTGAGACAAAGGACAAAAGGCAAACCAATGCAATAGCAATACTCACAAGACAATATGTTAGAAATGTACTTTACAACTTGTGAGGGGTGAAGGGGTGAAGGAAAACTGAGAAAAATGAGGGAGGGGTAACAAGTTTGAAATGTTTTTTATTCACTACCTTACAATTAGTGTAAAGTCACTGTACATCAATTTGATAATAAAATTGAAAAAATAAGCTGTGTAAAATGTAATTTTACTGTATTGGCACACTAAGTATTATTCTTTATGTAGTAACATTTTAAAAATCAATAATATTTGGCTTCTAATTTGAATTAATTACCCCTTATTTATCAGAGGTTCATCAACTTGAATGTTATCCAACTAGACACTATTTTCACAATATACTTGCCAAATTTTTCAAAAAAGAATAAATTTAGTACTTTCTCATTCTAAAACAGAAAACAGGGTCTGGGAAGATGGCTCAGTGGTAGAGCGCTTGCCTTGCATGCCTGAGGCCCTGGGTTCGATTTCTCAGCACCACATAAGCAAAAAGAAAAAAAGCCAGAAGCTCAAGTGGTAGAGCGCTAGCCTTGAGCTGAAGAGCTGAGGGACAGCGCCCAGGCCCAGAATTCAGGCCCCACGAAAGGACCCAGTTTAATACTATGGAAACCCATAATTTTAAAAGTAAGTAAGTTTTTAAGAGGACAGAATATATGTGTTCTTCAAAATTCCTATGACTAACTACTACTCATTTTTAAATTCTCAACATTCCTAAGAGATTCAAAACAGTACCTGTTTGCATGTTAATTAATTCTGCAATAGATGCAGTTTCCAATGGGGTGTCCAGATTGAGAAGTAAACAGAAAAATAGCCACATTCTTGTAGAGGATAAAACTGTGAAGCATGTGTAATAATTAATTCTTCAAGAGTAAGCAATTGTTTATAAGAGTAAGCTATTATGTCTATGACCATCAATCCCAAGATTTATGCCATAAAGTCATCCTAGCCCAACAGTTTCCAACTTGTAAGGGATACCTTAAAATTCCTTAATTCACATTATGAATACCTTATCTCTATTTTGAAAAAATACTACACCTCTGCTAATGTGACACCCTCCTTGTTCTGAAAAGAACACCACAATAAACAGAGCTGCATCATTTTTCCTCCACTGGTATTCTTGAGATCAGAACACTTGCAAATATTATTTATATTTAGACTTTTTAACTATAATAGATATTCAGTATGCTAAGATAGGAAAATTATGATTCAAAGCCCACCCAGGCAGGAAGGTTTCTTAGAATCTTATCTCCAAAAAACTTCTCTGCAAAAGCCAGACCCAAGTGGCACTGAGGTTGAAGTGGTAGGGCTTGAGCCTTGAGCATAAACAGGATCAGAGACCCTGTCCATGCCAAGAGTTCAAGTTCTAGGATGAACCAATAAAAAAAACTGAAAAAAAAAACCCAAAGCTAGCATTTCTCTCCATGTATACAAAGGCACGTAAATAAGGAAATGGCTTCCTGTGGTACATATAGGTAGAAGAAAGAAGATGTCACACAATTACTCTCTTCATACCATATTAAACCAAACCTTTAAAAATTGGTTGTTCTCAATGTATAAATTAATGTCATCCATTTTTGGCAACTCTGTCTAGATTATTCATATTAACATGGTATACATGAACTCTGCGAATTATCTATTAACTATGTTCTAATTATAACTGTCGTGAAAGAATATCTAGGCAAATAGAATGCCAGAATTATTTGTGAATTTTTCAATTAATTCCTCTACTTTGAAAGAATTTTGTAGTATCCTATAGAATATGAAATTACAAACAAATCCAAAAAATATATTTTAAATCTAAATTCTAATTTAACAAGGTCTACAAAATCCTACATTAGACGAACTTTGCTATTTCTCCAGTCTTAAGCTTTTGTAATCCTTCAACATTTATTTGGAATCCAACAGAATGAGGGATGGGAATTATGAGCTCTTTTGCATCTACGAATGTTCTGTAATGATGAGAGCATTTAAAACACAAGTGAGGATATATATGAGGTGCATTCAATAGGAAACTTGACTTCTCAAAACATAATGACAAAATTAGGCCAAACTTCTAACTGTGTATTCCTTTCTTGTTGTTTGGTTAGTTTTACTGAGACAAAATTATTCTATCTGGTCCAGGGAAGGTATCATTATGTAATTCCACTCTCTTATCTCTTGTCTGAGTGCTAGAATTCCAGGCTTGTATCACATTGCCCTGGCATAGTTTGTTTATTTAATCTAGAAACAGAGTAGAAATTCTGAACTTCTCCTATGATTTTATCCACTAGACTGACTGCTCAGACTGTTTATGTACTATTTTCAAAGGTGTTTTAACATTTGACACAGGATATGAACATTTTTTGATGCACCTGCAGGCTTCCCTGATTCATTCCACTATGTATCCTATCCCGTTAAGAATGATTGCTTGACTCTCTTACTATCTCTGGTCCCTACCTATGTAATATTCTCAACTTCTGGGGGAAAGTTCACTTGAGGGCTTTCTAATATTAAAAATTATCACTTGATTCTAGTCTTACTCAGGACCAATTTTCTATTGTTTTCTAACTTTTCTACATATTCTGAGAGTTGTTTCATTTGTGTATTTTTGTGTGCACCTATAAGTGCCTTTGTGTGTATGTGTATGTTTGTATGTATACATGTATGCAAAAACTTAAAGCTGTAATTCAGCAATCTTGCTCGTGACTGGTATCCCAGCTTTGGCTGGTTAATTATAGGTAGTGTCTCAAATCCTATACTGTCCAAGCTGGATGCAAATTGAACCTCCCAGACTCCTTTACATTCTTAGGTTTTAATTTTCTAGGAGTATCAACTTTTAAACTTCAAACACTTTTGTGAGTGTAAAGTCTAACTGTAGCCCAGATTTTTAACTCAAGAATTCATATAAAGTTAGATGAACATATACAATACATATCCTGGGTGTACACTGTTAGAAATGTGATCATAAACCAAGTTGTTGTGAAATCTGAGGATTGGGTTTTAATGTCAGCACGGGTAGGAAAGTCCTGGAGACTCTTTTTCTCCAATAATTACCAGAAAACTGGAAGCGGCACTGCAGCTCAAGTGGAAGAGCACTAGCCTTGAGCTGCATTTCAGAGGGACAGTGCCCAGTCCCATATTTCAAGTGCCACGAAAAACAACAATAAAAAGGAATATAAGAAAAGGAAAGAACAAGAAATGTGATCTTAGCCACCAGGTTCATTGCTAGTATAATTCCTGTTCCCTCAAGATAGACTCTTTTTTTTCCAGTTAAGTCTGTTCTCACATATGTGACTTGCATTGGAAAAAGAATCATTCTTCCATTCTCCTTTTTGCACATTTATATGATTAGCAAGCGTGATTTAGAAAGGGAGTGGCCTCATGCTTCACGTTCCACTTAGGGGTAATGCTTTCTCTATATCACTCCCATAAATCTACATATGGGACTTGGCTTTATTGTTTCAATTTTTTATTTGTAGAGTCTTGTATATTGTATTGAACACTTATACATAAACACAGAACTTCTTTTTCTCCTATAATTGCTATTGTTTCTTTTATGGTTAACTCATGTACAGTTGGGAAATTAATGCACAGCATATAGACTCACAAAAAATTATCTGAGAACCTTCTTACCATTTAAAATTCACCTTAATTTACAGAGCACATGAGAAGTTTGAACAAAATATTCTCATGGATAATGTATTTATAAGCAATTTAAATTGCATTTGTCTTTACTAAGATGTCTCTGAAACATGTGTTACCTCATGTCCAAAAGTGTCTTTGTGCTATTTCAATGAAGCCAGAAAACATTCATTTTTTTCTGGAGCAGCACCATAAATTGTTACTGGAAGTAAGTGGAAGTAACTGTTACTGGATGTGGAAACTGATCCCAGGAGAGGAATTTAACATAGAGAAATGACAAAGTTCAAGTTAACTATTGCTTTCCTTTGTACTGTACAAGAAAAGAATCCAAGGCTGGAAGGAAATTCTGTCCCTGACTTTTGTGAGTGTGTCCTTTACTCATATAAAACTTGTCTGTAAACTTCTGGTTGAGAGTTTTGCAAAAGGAAACAATATGCCATTTGAAGGCAGGCATAGAACAAAAGGAAATAACTTTGTTTTAAAAGTGTTCTACTGCAAAGAAGCAAAGACCTGGAGGTTTTAAAGTGTCTTATGGATGGATGTTTCACTCCTGAGATGATTCTCTTGTTGCAGGAATCAGTTTTCAATTCCTTTAGTCTGATCTTGAGTTTTCCATAGCAATAAGAATTCCAAAAAAGCAGGATCCAGTGAGTATGATCAGCAAAAGCAGCCTCTTCTCAGACCACCACTATTTTAAGGAGAGTCCCAAAGAAATACCCAGGGTTTGTTCGGTTTGCTTGTTTGTTTAGTTTGTGCTGGTTCTGGGGCTTGAACTTAGAGACTGGCCCCTGTCCCTGAACAGTTGTCTTTCTTTCCTACCTGGCCCAAACCTAGTACTCCACTGCTTGAGCCAAAACTCCACTTCTGGCTTTTTTGGTGTTTAATTACAGATAAGTGTTTGACAGACTCTCTTGCCTGGGTTGGCTTTGAACTAAGACACTAAGAAAGCTAAGTGACATCAACTCTATGGACTTCTCTTTTGAACCTAGAAATATTAGATGAAGTTTATTATAAAGCTAATATTTGACAATTTTTAAAGAAGAGAATATGTTTAGCAAAGAAGCCATAACAAATAACTCAGTAAAAGTAGGTGCACTACTAAATCATTTGGGAAGATTACAATTGATTTCATCATTCCTTTGGGGGAAACTTAAACCTATATTTGCACTTTTTTGTTGGTTGTGGGGATTGAACCTTAATCCTGGGCACTGTCTCTCAGCTCTTCAGCACAACTTGAGCACTCTACCACTTTAGCTACAGCACAACTTCCGGGTTTCTGGGGTTAATTGAAGATAAGGGTTTCATGGACTTTCCTGACCAGGCTGGCTTTGAACCACAATCCTCTGGACTCAACATCCTGAGTAGCTAGGATTACAGGCATGAGCCACCAGCACCCCACTCATAATTGCATTTATGTGCACTTAATGTCACTATGTAGACAAAGAATGGAAATATGAACCATATGATGTGACATTGCAGCTTTTCAGAATAATTAAGGTAGCAATAAATATGTCCTCCTTTTCCATTTTGTTACATAAATGACTCATGAGCTATGGGACTCTTACATTAGCATCCTCTTTCATCTTTGTAGGTGTATTTAATATTAGGAAATGTTCATAGATAAATACAGCAAGACAGATTTTTAGAAAGCAAAGATCAGGTATGAAAGATCAGCATAGAAGGAGATACATTCATCACACAGAGATTAAGAACTAGCCTAGGAGATTTTGAATGCCAAAGGCAATGAGGAATAAGCCTAGTTGATAACTAGTTCTTTAATAAGCAAAAATGGTTCCCTAGAACGGTTTCTACTATACTTTAGTTACTATCATTTATTCTTTCCATCTGGCGTTATTCCTTCTCTTCTGTCACAACTGTTAATTAGCCTCTGCCTGTTTTGTAAGATGACTGGCCAAAATAGTTTCTGAATCTCACTTACACTATATCCTTCTCATTGTGATTAGCAGTGACCCCACTAAAAAGCCTGGAATATTTGAATTTCCAGAATTAATCTTCACCTGACATCTAAGCACATTCCTAGCATTAATTGGTATGACTCAATGAACAAAACATTTTTTTCAACACAGTATCCTTACATAGATAAAGTACATGTATTAGGAACTATTGTCAGGTATCAGTATGGAAGGAGCAATTATATATTCCAAGTATGGGTTCTTTATTTCGCATTTACTAACTAAATGTTCATTGTTGTTGTTGCTGTTGTTTTGGCAGTCCTGGGGCTGAAACTCGGTGCTTGGGAATTATTCTTCAGCGTTTTTTTTCCCTCAAGGCTAACCCTCCACCACTTGAGGCACAGGACCACTTCCAGTGTTTCCTTTTCAATTTATGTGGTACTGAGGAATTGAACCCAGGGTTTTATGCATGCTAGGCAATCACCATACCATGAAGCCACATTCCCAGAACCCTAAATGACTTTCTTAAGATGGCATTACATTTTCATTCTATAACTCTGTATCATAATTACAGCCAGGAATTTTTGCTAGAAAAGAGCATTGAACACAGTACTTGAGTCCAGTAAGTCTAGATGGACAATGGATAACTGTCACAGTGTAGCCAGGGCACAGAGGGACTTACCTCATGGAGCTGGTACAACAGACTGAGCGAGACAGCTCCTGACCCACAGCCTACCTCGAGAATGAGAGGACCACCTTGGTTCCAGCCACATGGGGTTGCTGGACCACCTCCTCCAGCACCCATTGAATCAGTTCCTGAGAGAGAAAGTGAAAAAAAGAAGGTCAAAATTACACTTAAGCCAGGTGCTGGTGGCTCAGGCCTATAATCCTATGTACAATGGAAGCTGAGATATGAAGAATGTGGTTTATAGCCAGCCTGGGCAGGAACACCTGTGAGACTCTTATCTCCAAAGAACCACCAAAAAACTGGAAGTGGTGCTGTGACTCAAGTGGTAGAGTGGTAGCTTTGAGCTGAGGAGCTCAGGGAGCTGCCCTAGGCCCAAAGTTCAAGTCTCATGACTGAAAAGAAGTGGACTTCCCACCACAAGAAGTGGACTGAATAGCACCCATTGTCCTAGCGAGCATGGCAGAGAAGTCAGGCTGAGCTTCCTGTCAGCTGGGAGTCATTAGTAGGTCACCCGGCTTCTCTATGCCTCAGTTTCCCCAGCTTCAAAACTGAACAAAGTGAATGATCCCGTTACTCATGGGGATAGAGTAATAAAGAAAGAGAGCCATGTTTTGTTTCATAATCCCATAACTGTTGCACTGTTAATAACACACACCATTTGAGATCTTTCCGGGTATCTTCCTATCATATGCTCACAGAATTGCCAAGAACAGTATCAGATGGCCCCTCCCTCTGTGCCTGTCCCTGCTCCAGAGATCCCTCTGTATCAATCCCTTGTTTCCTCACAACTGTCCCATGAAGAGATTGAAGTCCAATGGTTGAGGCCCAACCCAGAGATTCACCTCTGGTCAAGAATTGGCTGCCGTGGACTGAGTTTGGAACAATCCATCTAAACCAATGACTGAGCATGTCGCTACATATCTACCATCCCAACTACAGAAGAACAGGCCTCGTGGCTCAGGCCTGTCACAGATCGGAGGACCATGATCCAGCCCAGAATGAGCATATATTAATTCTCCATCTCAGAAATGCCCAAGACAGAAAAGCTTGACTCGCATGGTAGAAGACTTGACTGGCAAGCCTAAGGCTATGAGGTCAAACCCTAATATACCAAAAAGAACCAGAGTCCCAGTGCCAGAGGCTCATGCCTATAATACTAGGTACTCAGGATGCTGAGATCTGAAGATCACAGCTCAAGATTTAAAATAGGGTTGGCCTTGCCCATCAGACATCATTATGAGAAGACCCAGAGACTGACCTATGCTGTTGCGCTCCATACTAGCAGAACTCATATCCGTACTAAGAGTTGGCCATGCTCTCTGTCCTCCTGGGAAGCCATCACCTGCAGGCCACACTCCCAGATCCTCCCAAGCTCCCACTGCCACCAACCAGGCCCAAGGGAGTACACAGCTCCATTGCACACAGATCCCTTGTTCTTGTAATTTAACTGTGCTGTGTCCACTTCAAGCCTCTCACCCTTCCAGGCCCCCAGACCTCAGCTGTGAAGCCCATACATGCCCCAAAGATAACAGGTAGAAGTTACCAAAGCATTCGGCCTCCTTGTTACAACCCAATTCTACACACACACACACACACACACACACACACACATCCAGACAGGTGACAGAAGACTCCTGCATGCAGTACCTGCAATTTGCCAATGGATCACTCACCTGAGCACAGTCAGGCTGTACAAGGAAAAAGATTATCTCTCTGTCTCTGTCTCTGTCTGTCTCTGTCTCTCTGTCTCTCTGTCTCTGTCTCTCTGTCTCTGTCTCTGTTTCTGTCTCTGTCTCTGTCTCTGTCTCTGTCTCTGTCTCTCTCTCTCTCTCTGTCTCTCTGTCTTCAGGTGAAAGTTTGACTGAGCACAGAAGACAAGGGCTCACACAGCAAGGGTGTCTATCTTCTGCATCCAACACCTCCCATCCCAAGAAAAAAAGGAAAAAAACCCAGAAGGCAGGTGTAGACATGCTGCTCCCCACCTCTGACTAAAGCCACTAGGCTCCCACCAGGGAGTGGAAGGGCGCAGATGTGCTGCTGTGTGGCTCCCACTGCTCCAGGCCAGGGGATCTTTGGCGCCCACTCCTCACCCAACCTGCATCTCCCCGTATCCTGGACACTAGTCGCTGGGGATGGGGGTGGCATCCTCGGGTCAACCCCCACCCCCACCCCTGGGGCACATTTGTGGCAGGGCGTGGGCCAGACTATGGGGCACAGGGGAGGCGAGGTCAGGGTGGGAGGGGAGGTAGTGGTGTCAACAAACAGAGAATCAAGATGCTACTGGGCAGCAAGGAATGTGGGCGTGGCCACCATTCTTGTATCCCATTGGTCAGAAAGAACCATGAAACAATAGAGGTGTGGCTGGAATCTTCTGATGCAGGCAGAATGGGTGGAGTCAAAATGACGGCAGCCCCTTTCCCAGGGAACTCTCCAATCCAGTTGGGGACAAGAGAGTGACCCACTTTAGCCGGATGGCTGCACAGATTGTTGTGTATGTCTGTTTGTTCCCAGACCTTGAACTCAGGATCAGGGCACAATCTGTGAGTTGTTTTTGATCAAGGCTAGCTCTCTACCACTTGAGCCACACGGCTTTACTTCTGTCTTTGATGGCACAAGTTGGACAGGAGTCTCAAGGACTGTCCTGCCTAGGGTGACTTTGACCATGATCTTCCTTTCACAGCCTTGTAAGTTTTAAGGAGGACTGCTGAGAGCCACTGATGCCTGGTTTTGCTGATGATCTTAGACAGACCTGTGAGTTCCCTATCCTCAGGTTTAAGTGGTAGGAGCTGGAGCCCACAGCTTGAATCCTGGGCTGCCACCAACAAATGGCAGGAGATCCTATGAAATTCATTCCTATTCATATGATTACCAAAGGAATGTGATATATGTCATGATTAAATGGGCAGTACTTGAATGATTCGAGGATAAAATTATACACAATTACATAATAGGATACTGGTCGATATTAATTAATACTTTATGAAGCATTTAAACAATCACCTTCATTAAATGGAGGCCATTATGTAGTGCTCAAAAAGCACTTTGGGGTTAAGGGATGTATGTCTGAACAGCTGTACAAAATTCTATACTGATTTTTTTTCAGTGTTCATTATGTAACTGAATAAACATAACTGTTTCTGTTACAAATATTAAGTCACTGTCTGGGAACTGGGGCCAGTATTTCTGCCATTGCTGGGATTTGAGCTCACTGTCCATGTAACTCTTTTGCACCTTGGGTGAAGGCTAAGATCCCTGTCCTTGAGGAAAAAATTTTCAAGCTAGAGTTCCCAGGGCCTGAATTAAGACCCTGCAATAGAAAAAATATTTGTGTACATGTGTAATATAAGATATATAGGTAAAAGCCGGGCGCTGTTGGCTCACGCCTATAATCCTAGCTACTCAGGAGGCTGAGATCTGAGGATCGCGGTTCAAAGCCAGCCCGGGCAGGAGAGACCGTGAGACTCCTATCTCCAATAAACCACCAGAAAAACGGAAGTGGCACTGTAGCTCAAGTGGTAGAGCGCTCGCCTTGAGCTGAAGAGCTGAGGGACAGTGCTCAGGCCCAGAGTTCAAGCCCCACGACCGACAAAAAAAAAAAAGATATATAGGTAAATATGTATGTATATTTCATATTATGATTATTATTATTAATTTTGTATTTAATTTTCATTTTACTCATTTTATTGTTTATTGTATTCAGTATTATTATACACATAATATTTATTATGTTGTGTATATATATTATAAAATTATACACAATAATTCAGTACATTGACTAATTTTCATTAATACTTTATTAAGTTTTGAAATATAATAATTAAATGGAGGCATTTGTCAAGTCATCACATGGTTAGAGTCTGTCCCCAGTATGAGTTTTATCTTATTTATCTTTGGACAACTTCCCACACGGATTTGTTTAGATGATTTATACTCAGAAGCCTTTTCTGGTGGACAGGCAAGTTGAGGGATAAAATCGTAAGGTTGGGTCTGGAAATGTGGCTTAGTGGTAGAGATCTTGCTCAGCATGCATGAATGCCAGGGTTTGAATCCTCAGTGCTACATACTCAGAAAAAGCCAGAAGCTGTGGTGTGGCTCAAGTGATAGAGTGCTAGCCTTGAGAAAACGAAGCTCAAAGACAGTATCCAGGCCCTAATTTCAAGCTCCAGGTCTGGCAAAAACATTACTCCAGATTCCAGTGGCTCTGGAAACCTACTTTCTCAGGAGGCTGAGATCTGAAGATCACAGTTTGAAGACAGCCTAGGGAAGGAAAGCCTGTTAGATTCTTACCTCCAATGAACCATCAAAAAACCCCATGTGGCACTGTGGTTCAAGTGGTAGAGTGTTTGCCTTGAGCTGAAGCGCTCAGAGACAGCACCCAGGCTTCAGTTTGAGACACACAACTGGAAAAAGATTGAGGGATAATCAAAATAATTTTCCTATTTGCTACTTATGAAAATAGTTTTAGGAAAATGAATGCTGATGTACACCAGAATTGGAGTCAGACCTCAAGGTTCAAGTGTAGAACATCCATAAGCCCAGCCTCTCAGACTCTAGCATTATAAACTTATGTCCTACAGGGTTCTGAAAGGCACATTGTTGAAAGTCTTAATATGCTCCCCAAGCACTTTGTGATAAGCAGTTGACTTGTATTTTCAATGTCATTACAGTTCTGACCCTAGCAGAGAACCAATACCTCACGCCCATCAAGCTTGCTCAGGAGGCTGAGGTCTCTCATAGGGTGAAACCAGCCAAGGCAGGGAAGTCTAGGACATTCTGATTTCCTGTTCTGAAAGGTCAGATGCTTAAGAAATTCCTGTTTCACTTGGTGATGAGAAGTTACTTGCACTCTAAATGTTCTTGGAGTTCTTGAGTTACAGAAGAAGGAAAGAAATATTATTGACCCAATCAGGGTTCAAATGAAGTTCTCAGGATCCAAGCCCTAACTCTGATAGCAGGAAGAACTCCAGTGTAACACTGTATTTGAAGGACAGAAAACAGTTTCAAAAGCCAGGCTAGGTACAGAGAACTAGGCCTCCAGGATTAGGAGGCAGAATATACACATTCATCACGGAAGTGAGCTGCAAAACCACTTCATTCATTCCAGGCACAGCCAGCAATGGGGGCAACCTGAAACATTTGTTAGAGTTACAGCAGGATCAGGCTTTTCTCACTCTCTTCAAACAATGACTAATTAACCTTCCTTCCTCATGTGAAGGGAGCCTCAGGCTATCTTTAGATTACCAATAGAGAGCCAGTCTAGGGCTGGAGAGGGGAGGAACAGAGTAGAAAACCCTGCTCTCTGGTCTTAGGTAGTAGGTTTTTGACTCTCAATTTGTCAAGTTTGAAGGCCCTTCTATCTCTCCCAGTCCATTCTCCTTACTTCATTCTCTACATCATTAATGCAAATCCCCAGTCCAAGGAGGGGCAGGGCCATTTATCTTCTGTCTCCAAGCACCTGAGTTAGAACCTGTCTCTGCCCTCTTGACTCTGGGGCTCTTGGATGCCTGAGAAGTCGGACAGAGACAGTCATCCTACTCTGCATTTGTGTGAAGGCGATACTGGTGTCCTGGCGCACTGCAGAAAGCCTTATGACTGGGAATGTTCCCTTCTTTCCTTCTGACGTCAAAAACAGATTCATCTATCAGCTTTCTTTCCTTCCTTCCTTCCTTCCTTCCTTCCTTCCTTCCTTCCTTCCTTCCTTCCTTCCTTCCTTCCTTCCTTCTTTCTTTCTTTCTTTTCTTTCTTTCTTTCTTTCTTTCTCTTTCTTTCTTTCTTTCTTTTCTTTCTTTCTTTCTTTCTTTCTTTCTATCTTTCTATCTTTCTTTTCTTTCTTTTCTTTCTTTCTTTCTTTCTTTCTTTCTTTCTTTCTTTCTTTCTTTCTTCTTTTCTCTCTTTCTCTCTCTCTCTCTCTCTCTCTCTCTCTCTCTCTCTCTCTCTCTCTCTCTCTCTCTCTCTCTCTCTCTCTCTCTCTCTCTCTTTCTCTCTCTATTTCTTTTTATCTATCTACCTACCATCCTACCTAGGTAGTTATCTCTTTGCCAGTTATTGGGATGAATTCAAGGCCTGGGAATTGTCTCTAGCACTCTGGTACTTGAGCCACAGCATATATTCTGGCTTTGTCTGTGTACAGGTGCCTGAGGAATTAAACCCAGGGCTTCTTGCATGCTAGGCAAGCACTCTCTCATTAATCCATATTCCCAGCTCCTTCATTTTTTTCTTAATGGTAGTTTTTACATAAGTATGCTACCATTTTATGTTCTCAAGTTTAATTTTCTGAATACCGGTTACTTCTAAGAAACCTGATCTCTTCCCTTGCCATATTTGTGATTTTTCCTGGATTGCCCTCATAATAAAATGTAAATAAAGGCTGTTGAGAGCTTCAGTGTGCATCATATAAAGACACAGGCCTAGAACCCTGGAAGAGAAAAGCAATGGGCCTGAAATGAAGAGAATGATGCAGTATGTACAACTAGCATATCTGAAAAATAAACCAGTAAATAAAAGCAGAGTTTGCACTATGGGAGGTAATATATATATACACACATATGTAAGTAGGGCACTGATACATAAACTTGGTCTTCTCTTTTTGAATGTTTTTGTGGCCATCCCAGGATTTAAACTCAGGGCCCGATGTGTTCCTGAGCTGTTTTGCTCAAGGCTGAGTCTCTACCACCACCACAGCTCCACTTCCCGCCAGCTGGTAGTTAATTGGACCTAAGCAATTCCCAGGCTTTCCTGCCTGGTATGGATTGTATCTCCTACTCAGTTTTCTCTCTTAAAGCTGGAGCTCTACCCTCTGGGCCATTGCTTCACTTCTGGTTCTCTGGTGGTTTATTGGAGAAAATAGTCTCAGAGACTCTCCTGCTCTGCTGGCTTGAGTGGCGTTCTCCTGAGAAGGCTTCAAATGGTTTCCTCAGGAATTCACTGAGGAGCCACTCCACACAAACCCTTAGTCTAAATCTCGAGGAGTACTAGAGAAAAATGGAAACATTGTTATACCCCAGTCGCAGGATCCCCACCAAAAAGACCACCGAGTGTCAGACTTTACAGCTGTTTTAAGGTTTTATTTAAACGGTCTGCAGCTCGGGTCTCATCCTACACTCCAACACAGCAGCACCTAGGAGAAGAGCCCAAAGGTAAAGATTTGCAGAGTTTATAAAGGCACACAACCAACCAGGTGTTCTAGACACTTAACGTTGGAGACAAAAAACACTCATAATTATTAGATCATTTTATAGGTAAAAGGAGCAATGCAGACTGTATGAGGATCACTCCAGCTTTCAGTCCTCATATCCTGAGACAGTAAATTCACAGCAGCTCAATGCTAAGTGACAGAACTGGCATGTACTGTGGATATTTGCTTCCAAATCCTGTGACACTCATTTCCCACTTTTGGCCTCAAACCTGTGACCAGAGGGGAAGATGACGAGAGAAAATCCTTCTAAGGAAAGCAGCTATAAATAACATTGGATAGTTTGCTTATAAATTAAAACCTTGGGAATGACCCTGTTAAGAAGTCAGATTGTCCAGATTAAAAAATGAAGAAGAGAAGAAATAAGGTGCCAGTGGCTGCTGTCTGTAATCCCAGGTTCTCAGGAGGCTGAGATGTAGAGAAACTGAGTTTGTAGGAAAGTCCATGACACAGTTATTTCTAAGAGATCACAGAAATACCCAGAAGTGGTGCTGTAACTCAAGCTTAAGCAAAAGGAGCCCAGGGACCATGAATAGGATCATACTTCCACCCCAGGACCTGCCCCCTCAAAAAGAGCCTGTACTTACTTGTCTTTGTATTCTTATAGGTGAAATTCCCGAGTAGCTATACTGAATGGCACCAAACTAGGAAATTTGTATTCAGTACAATGAGTTCATAACAGAGAGACTTCTTTCAAGATAGTGCATGTTCCAGGGCTCCCCTCACTGTTCACAGTGTAACCTGAGGGTTTCTCTGCAACACAGGCCTGCTGGAGGAAGTCTCTCTCATTGTCTGGACAGGCACACAAAAGTCCTCACTCCTGTACAGCTGGGTAACAAACAACTCCATCTGGGCCAATTAGTGAGGATGAGTGTGAGTTGGCTCTGAAGGTCAGGAAAAAATGGCCTCTTTGTACCCTTAGCTATCTCTCTCCGCAGTGCTCTGTTTTAACAGGAGACCTTCATTTGTGCCACCTCTCATGGCAGGCCAAGTTCTGTGGACTTATCCTGCCTTTGTGAGACTATATTCTGTTGTTCAGTTACAGTGCTCAATATAATTCAAGAGTCATTCAGGCAGACAACTAAGGCACTGAACATAATGAAATGATTCATTGCAAGCAATGTTGGGTCTATGATGCCTTTCCTATATTTCCGGAAGCTTGGGAAATCCAAGCACATGTTGGATATCACAAAGCTTCCTGTCATCTAGGACTGGTGAAGCTCATCAGGTTTTGAAACCTTTGACTTCTCCTAGCTGGTCCCTGGGTGGCCAGGTTTTGGGGTTGAACATAGGGCCTGAGTGCTGACCATGAGCTCAGTACAGAAGCCCAGTGCTTTCCCATTTTGTGTAACAACATCTCTTCTGGTCTGTGAGTGTATGTGTGGGTGTGTATGTGTGTACACCACGGTGTGTGTGTGCGTGGGTGGGTGTGTGCATGCACACATATACATGAGTCCTGAAGCTTGACCTCAGGACCTGAGGACTGTACCTAGTTTCTCTTGTACAATGATATCCCTCTCCCACTTGAGCCACAGAGCCACTTCAGGCTTTGTCCTTGTCATATGGTCCTGAGAAATGAAGCCCACGATTTTATATATGCAAAGTATTCTACCACTAAGGCACATTCCCAGCCCTCTATTTCAGCTTTGTTAGTTTAGTTCTGTCTTTTTTATTGTTGTTGTTGTCAATTGAAGGAGTTGAAGTCTTGGTGTGGGTGCTGTCCCTGACCCCTTCAGCTCAAGTCTTGTGCTCTACCACTTGAGCCACACAGCTACTTCCGGTTTTCTTGTGGTTCATTGGTGCTAAGTTTCTCAAGGGCTTTCCTGCCTAGGCTAGCTTTGAACCATGATCCTCAGCTCTCATCCTCCTGAGTAGGTAGGATAACCAACATGAGCTCCAGCACCCAGTTTCCCCTTCAGGTTTTTAGTAGTGAATTGGAGATAATAGTCTCATAGTACCTTTTGTGTCTGAGATAGTTTGGAACCCAGATCTTTAGAACTCAGCTTCCCGAAAAGGCAGGATGACAGACTTCAGCTACTGACCCCTTGGCCATAGCCTTTGCTGCAAGGGGGTCCATGGCTCCACGTGGTGGAGTGCGAGCCATGAGCCCAAGAGATAAGGGTCAGTGCCTCAGCCCTGAGTTCAAGGTTCATGACCAAGAAAAAACAAACCAAACCATTATCTGCTGCAGACAACTCACGAGTCTTCAGTAATACATAATTTTGTCCCTGACATGGGGGCCTATCTGAGCCTCAATATTCTTGTCTATATAAACATCTAAGTTGTGGAGCTCTTACATAGACAAGATGTAAGAATGCACCCGGTTAAGGACATAGCACATGGCACTCTTTGCACCACTCAGCACACAACATCCTGTGAAAGATTCAGCACCCAGCACCCAACGCAGGACTCAGTACACTGCATCCTGTGAAAGACTCAGCACATAGCACCCTGTGCAGGACTCAGAATGGAGCACCCAATGGAGGACTCAGCACATAGCTCCATTCCACAAGCTGTCATTAGAATTAGGGTGCTTTCATCAGTATCACCATTCTTTGAGGAAAATTTACAAACCATAAAAGTTCACATTTAATGGTTTAGTGAGGTGTTTTTCTGGGGAGAGGGTGTTAGCCATGGGGCTTGAACTCAAAGCTCCACCACTTGGAGCCGCATTTGAGGTGTCTCTCAGACTTCCTGCCAGGACTGGGTTTTAAAGCCCCTGAGCAGCTAGGATTACGGGCATAAGCCAGGATGACATGGGTAACCCGTGGAGCAGGGTTGCAGCAGTTTACATGTGACTAAGTCAGGTTAGGTGGCAGCTGTCAGCACCAGACTCCTAGCTTGCTCTGTAATGAAGTATTTGAAGTTCTGTCCTTCTATAGAATATCCTACCCTTTTTTGGCATCATACCTGGGGCTTGAGTAAGAGCTTAGACACTGTCCCTAAACGTTTGTGCTCAAGGCTAGCACTCGATTGAAAGACAGCAGAACTTCTGAGTTTTCTGTTTTGTGGCACTGAGGAATCAAACCCAGGGCTTCGTGCTTACTATGAAAGCACTCAACCACCGAGCCTCAGGAGTGAACGAGGTATAAATAGAGAGAGACTGCTGTATATAAATATTATATACACAAAAAGAGATTTCTGCATAATATGAAATTATAGATAATATTGCTACCAATACTTAGGTATTAAATTATGTCTCCATTTAATGATGTGTCCCAGTTAACAATTAATAAAGCATTAATTAATAATTACTCAATATCCCATAACTGTTTATCATATATATACATATATCCATACATATAATTTGATATTTCATAGAATGAGAACAATGTCTATATATTATTAAATTATGCATCATGTGTTACTCCCAATTATTAGTTGTTTAATTATGTCACCTTGTAATTTTTATTTTGTTAATGCTTAATAAAATATTAATTAAACTTAGTGCACATCCTACACTTATTGCATGTAATGTTATCCTAGAAAAATTCACTACTAATTCAATCTGTTTATCATTTACTGTAGTGGTAACTCTTCTACCTATGATGTTTTCTACCTTTATTACATCCTATTACATAGCATATAGATTTGCATCCAAATTATACATCCTACCTGACACTGAGCACTTTCAAAGAAAAGGAAAACATGTGTCGTGCTCAGCTTCTAACTCCAAGATTACATTTTTGGGAATGCTGGGATCTAAAATCAGGGCAAAGAAGGCTCAGTTCATGAATGGGTGACTGCCAGCACAGCAGCCCCTAGCCAATTCAGCTGCCTGGCAGTGCCCAGGCCCTGAGATTGAGCCCTGTACGTTGACTCAAAATTGTGCTTAGAGTAGTTATTTTTATTTTTTTATTCATTTACCATTAATTTTATTGACTGCTATAACACATGGAATATTTACTACATTTATTACATAGGATATAGAATTGCCTATGTATGAAACTTTACACCTGACACCCAGGACTTTCACAGAAAAAGAACACATGTGTCACCCTGTGATTCAATTTTTGTTAGTGCTGGCATCTGAACTCACAGCCTACAAGGCCCAATTCATGAATGGGTGAGTGTCAGCATGCCAGCCTGGGGCATATTGAACCGACAAGCAGTTCCCAGCACCTGAGATTTAGCACCAGGGGTTGACAAAACAAGAACAGATGGACCTGCAGATGGTAGTACACAAATAAATATAGATCTTTATAGAGTACCAGAGATGTCTATATATTATTTAGTTATATAGGCTACATTCCTACCAATCCTTGGGTATTTATTTTGCCTCCATGTAATTAATATTACTGTTTTCATCCTTAATGAATTATTAATTATATCGACCACTGTCCAGATACTGTTGTGTCCATGTAATTAATAGTATTCTTTTAATGTGTTAAAAATATTCATTAAAATCCATCAGCCTCCTAAAATCACTCTGTAATTTTATGCTAGTATCATTCAGGAACAAGTAATACAACCTTGACATTCATAACTTTCCATCGGTATTCCTATGAATAGGAATGGGAATCTTAGGATCTCCCTTCATTGGTAGGGGTCAGGACCCAGCTTCAAACACAGGGCCTATGTTGTCATGTTGGCCCATGGTTTCTCTGGAAGAACGACAGCATTCAGCAATGCCAGGTTACCAACACTTTTCAGCCCTGTCATTTAGACCCAGGATGGTCACCTTGAAAATAAAACAAATGTAAAACTGGCAGCCATCTGCAAGTTACTGGGTTTTTTTTTTCTGTGTCTTTTCATTTATTTATTTTTCCTGTCAGCCTTTGAGGCCCAGGAACCTAGGTTCGGCTGTGGGTCCAGTGGCTGCAACCCAGGCTAGAGTGATCAAAGCTGAGAAGAGTTGCCATGCCCTGAGTTCAAGCCCTGTGCTTGGCAAAATGAAAATACGTAATACATACATGCATACGTACATATATACAATAAAAATATTTAGCAATTATTAGGCTACTTGGAGTTGTATTCACGCCATTTTTTCTGCCGGGCCTGGGATTTGAACTCAGCGTCTGGGTAAATCTGCAGTACTGTGGGGGAAGGGAAAGCTCACAGTGCTGGAAGATAAGAAAGACAGGCCTGTTCCTAGCACTCATAAAAATAATATTTGTATACATTTTAAATACATGATTTATACCTACATACACATATTTACTGCATATTGCAGTTAGTATAGTTATTCATTTTATTTTGTTTTTTTTATTCATTCATTATATATTTTAGAGAGTATGATTACATGTATAACATTTTTTACATCCTATTACACAGAACATAGATTTGCCTATGTATTATACATCATTCCTGAGACCCAGGACATTCACTGATAAGGAAAACAAGTGGGACACTTGCCTTCTTCCACCAGGATTAAGCTTTTGGCAGTTCTGTGATTTGAACTCTGGGCCTAGAAGGCACACTTCATGAACGGGTCAATGTTAGCCCACCAGTCTAACGCAAGTGAAGTTGTTGAGCAAATTTGAGGACCTGAGATGAAGCCCTAGGTGTGGCCAATATATAAACAGATATGTGTAGATTGAAGCGTGTGTGTGTGTGTATTTACATATGTATATGAATCTATAAATAAAGTTATATAGAGAGACAGATAGACATTTATGTAGATTCTAGTGTATAACTCTATACAAAGAATGATGACCTATATCTTATTTTTATATATTCTATTAATATGAATTATTTGGTCTAAAATTATGCCTCCATTAATTAATCACGGTAGGAGACTTAATAAAGTATTAATTAAATTAATCAATGACCTATATTTATTGTGTACAATCTTAGACTACAATGACTAGCTAATTAGTAGTTCAATTGGTACATTACAAAGATTCTATCATTGTTCTTATAGATAGGAACGAGTAGGTGAAAGTCCCAGGATCAAACTGAGGGCCTAGGTGTCTTGGTTGGGCTCAGGCTTCACTGACAGCCCACCAGCCTTCGGCCATGCAAGGACATGTACAATTTTCAAGCCGAGGCATTGAGAGCCAGGGTGGTCACCGTGCAAAGGAAACAAAGGTAAAACTATTGTCTAAAACTTCCTGGTTTTTCCTCCTCCATCTTGGTTGCTTTATTTTTTTTGCCAGAGCTGGGAGTTGAACTCAGGTCATAGGATCCCTGGATCATCTGTAGGTGTAAAAGCTGCAACCCAGCCTAGGGTAATCAAGGCTAAGGCAGAGTTGTGGTGACCTGAGTTCAAGCCCCGTGCCTGCCCTCCCAAAAAAGTTAAGGTCCTGGTTAGGAGTTTGGGCCATTTTATCTGCCATACCTGGAATTTGAATTCAGGGACTGGGTAACACTATCGTGTTCTGAGTGAAATGCAAGCTAACCTCCTAGAAGAAAAAAAAATCCGGAGCATTTCCCAGTGTGTGAATTCCAGCCCTAGAAATGGCAAAAAATATAATATTTATACACATGTATAATATCTATCATATATATGTATTTGCATAGATATTACATATTGTATCTAGGGCACAATATTTCCACAGAAAGGAAATCAGGTGAACATTGGCTTCTTACTCCACCTATTGACTTCAGCACTCCTGGGATTTGAACTCAGGGCCTGGAATGTCTAAATCATCAAGGGGTCAGTTTAAGGACAGCAGCCTCAAATAAATTCAATGCCAGGCAGTTCTCAGGACCTGAGTTCTAGCCACATGAGTGTCCAATATATAAATAGATAGATGTGTAAATTGCTGCAAATACGTGTATATAAGTATATATAGTGAGAGAGAGAGATGTATATGTATATTCCACTGTACATTTAAATATAAATATATTTATAGAATGTGAGATGTCTATATATTATTAAATTACAAGTAATATATTACTAATAATTATTAGGTATTAAATTATGCCTCCATTTAATGAAGTATCATGGATTAAGGCACAATAAAATGCTTCCTTGTGTAAATGGAGCTCTGGGACAATTTCTAGGCTCATAGTTCAAGCCTCAGGATCTGCACTAAAAAAAAAGCCAGTAATTGCATGTGTCTGTGTATATATGCATGTATTTCTATCAGTGAACATCCATAGTCGTTATGAACAATAGCACCCAGCTAACAAATTTGCTTTGAATAGAATGATTTCATAGCACAGAGAGTGCTTTCAAGACAGTGCATGTTCCTAGTCAAAAAAAATTTAAGACCGTGGCTTGGAATTTGCACCATTTTCCTGACAGGCCTGGGATGTCAACTCAGGGTCTGATTATCTCTCTGGCACTGTGGGGGAGGGGAAACCCACCATCGTTGAAGACAAGAATTTCAGACCAGTTTTCAGGGACTGAATTCAAGCCCCAGTACTGGAAAAAACAATATTCATACATGAGATCTATTTACATACATGTGTTTACTCCACATGACATTTATAACCCTTATTTATTTTTTATTTATTTTATTTAGTATTATTACATATATGGCATTTATTTCATTTATTACATCTTATGACATGGATTTATTTGCATACAGATTATACATCATACAGAGACCCAGGACTTTCACAGAGAAGGAAAAAAATGGGTCAAAATTGGCTTCTGACTCCACATATAAACTTTTGGCCATGCTGGGATTTGAACTCACAGCCCACAATACACAAATCATGAATGGGCCAGTTGTAAAACAAAAGCCTTTGGCAAACTGAACTGCCAGCCACTTCTGAGATCAAGCGATAGTAGTGGCGGATAGATAGATAGATAGATAGATAGATAGATAGATAGATAGATAGATAGATAGATAGATAGATAGATAGATAGATAGATAGATAGATAGATATGTAGTTTGCTATGAATATGAGAGAGAATGTGAGGATATTAAATTATATATATTATGGATTATTAGTTATTAAATTATGCCTCCTTTGAATGAAATGAAGTATCATGGTTGAATACTTATTAAAGCATTAATGTAAAAGTAGTCAGTATTCCTTAATTGGGAGAATCATACCATGGTGCTAGAATGGAAGACAATACTTTTTGTGTGGCATTATATAAGAGAATCATGAACTAACTGCAAATTTAATTGTTACTTTTATAACATTCCATTAGGCATTCCCATGGATAGGAATGATTTCTCAAGATTTCCCTCCATTTGTAGGTGGCAGTCCAGGCACTTCAACTCCAGGCCTGGGTATTTTACTTCAAAATGCAAACCATTGGAATGACACTGTGAAGATTTCAGATTGTCAGGATGAAAGAAAAGAATGAGAAGAAATGAAAGCAAAGTGTCAGTGAATCCTACCTGTAATCCTAGCTGTTCAGGAGACTAAGAGGTAGAGAATGCCAGTTTGAATTCAGCCAGGACAGGAAATCCCACCACACTCTTATTTCTGAGGGATTACAGGAATAAAAATTCCCATGAATGGGGCTATGACTCAAGGGCAAAGCACTACCCTTGAGCAAATGGAGCTCAGGAACATTGCCTAGGCTCATAGTAAAACCCCCGGACATTCCAATAAAAAAAAGCCAGTAACAACATGTCACCCCTTGTAAGTATGCATGTATTTCTATTGGTGAAGGTCTAGAGTTCCTATGATAAAAGGTATCCAGCTAGGAAATTTACTTTGAATAGAATGATTTCATAGAACAGAGAGAGTTTTCAAGACAGTGCATCTTCCAGGGCTCCTCTCACTGTTCCCATTGTAGCCTGAGGTTTTCTCCACATCAGGGACTGCTGGAAGAAGTCTTCCTCATTGTTGGAACAGGCCTCACTCCTGTACAGCTGAGTGATTTAAAAAAAACTCCTTCTAGGCCAATTAGTGAGGAGTGTGGGTGGGCTCTGAAGGCCAGGAGAAAAAGGCCTCTATGTACCTCAAACTATCTCTCTGCCGAGAGCTCTGTTGTGACAGGAAGACTTCATTTGTGCACCTCCCATGGCCAAGTTCCCTGCAATTATCCTGTCTTTGTTAGACTATGTTCCAGTGTTGAAATAACCTGCTACAATTAATTCAAGGGTCCTTCTGGCAGACAACTAGGGAGCTGAACCTAATGAAATGATTCATTATTGGCAATGATCCTCCCTGCATTTTCAGAAGCTTGCTAAATCAAAGTACATGTGTAATATCACTATGCTTCCTGTCATCTAGGGCTGGTAAAACTCATCAGATTTTGAAATTTTGACCTCTCCTAGTTGGACCCTGGATGGCTGTGTTTCAGGGTTGAACACAGGACCTGGGTACTGACTATGAACTCATTGCAGAAGCTCAGATCTTTATCATTTGGTGTCACAGCTTTACTTCTGGTATCTGTGTGTGTATGTTTGTGTGCATGTATGTGTGTTCATATACTTGTCCTGGAGCTTCAACTCAGGACCTGAACACTGTACCTGAGTTTCTCCTGTACAAGGATAGCACTCTACCACTTGAGGCACACAGCCACTTCACACTATTTTCTAGAGATATAGTACTAAGGAATCAAACCCAGGGATTCACACATGCAAAGCACTGTACTCTTAAGACACATTCCCAGCACTTTACTTCAGGTTTCTTTCTTTTGTTGGAAATTGGAGGAATTTAAATCTAGGCCTGGGTGTTATCCTTGAACTCTTTAGCGAAAGCCAATCGCTCTACCACTTGAGCAACAGCACACCTTCACGTTTTTGGTGGGTCACTGGAGAGAAGCGTCTCAAGGAATTTCCTGCCCAGGCTGGCTTTGGACCGTGACCCTCAGCTCTCAGCATCCTGAGTACCTAGGATGACAGGCACGAGTCAACAGCGACTAGCTTCCACTTCAAGTTTCTAAGTGGTGAATAGGAGATAATAGTCTCATGGGACGGACCTTTTGTGTCTGGGAAAGTTTTGAACCCAGATCATCAGATCTCAGTTTCCTGAGTAGGCAGGATGACAGACTTCAGCTACTACATGACTAGACTGTAACACTCTGTTGCAAGGGGTTCCTTTGCTCCACATGGTAGGGCGCTAACCATGATCCCCACTGGTAAGTGTCAGTGGCTAGGCCCTGAGTTCAAGGATCATGATCAAGAAACATAAACCAAAACAATTGTCTGCAGGAGACAACTCACTAGAGTTAGGTACATACATAATTTTGGCCCTGACATGAGGACATATCTGAGACACAAATTTCTCATCTGCACAATCATCTTACTTGTGTAGCTCTTAAAAGAACGAGATGAAAAAATGAAAAATTGCACCCCATGAAGGAGTCAGCACACAACTCATGAAAGACTCATCACATAGCTGTAACCCACATAATGTCATTAGAAATAGGGGGCTTTCATCAGTATCACCATTCTTTCAGAAACACGCCACATACAGTCCAAATGTAAATTTTAGAGGGGTGAGATTTTTTTGGGGGGGAGTCAGCACGGGGATTGCACTGAAATGTTGGGGGTATTGTCCTAAGATCTTTTGATCAGACTAGAACTCTAACACTTTAAGCCACAGCTCAGTGTTTTACAGACTTCCTGCCAGGTCTGGGTTTTTAACCCACCAGTGTCAGATCTCAGCCCCCGAGTATCTTGGATGACAGGATGAGCAAGCCAGCAGCATCTGGTTCATGGAACTGGGTTGCAGCGGTTTACCTCTGGCTAATTCAGGTTAGATGGAAAATGTCAGTACTAGACTCCCAGCTTGCTCTGTGATGAGGTATTTGCAGCCCTATCCTTATATAGTTGCAGTCAGAACATTCTCTTTTCCTTTTTTTTTTGTTTTGTTTTGGTGCCAGTCCTCGGTCTTGAGTAAGGGTCTAGACACAGTCCCTAAGCCTTTATGCTCAAAGCTAGTCCTCGAATGTTTGAGCTACAGCAAAACTTCTGGATTTTTCTATGCACATGCTAGTGAGAAATCGAATCAAGAGCTATGTACTTACTAGGTGAGCACTCTACCACTGAGCCCCAGTAGTGACAAGTGTATAAACAGATAAATGTGTAGATTGGTAGATAGACAGACAGACAGACAGAAAGATAAATAGATAGATAGATAGATAGATAGATAGATAGATAGATAGATACATACATACATACATACATACATACATACATAGATGTAGATATATTTAACGAGAGATGTCTGTAAATTATGAAATTGCATATTTGATATTTTTAACAAATATTGCCAATTAAATTATTCCTTCCTTTTTAAAGTATCAGGATTAAATGCATAATAAAGTATTAATTGAAAATTAGTCAATGTAGTATAATTGTTGTGAATAATTTTATAATATAATCGTACACTACTAATGTAATTGTTACTTTTACAACATTCTATTTGTACAGATGCCTATTGGAAAGCATTTCTTTTTTTAATTTTAATTTTAATTTGTTTTAATTTTTTTGGTGGGTCCGGTCGTGGGGCCTGAATTCTGAGCCTAGTCGCTGTCTCTCAGCTCTTCAGCTCAAGGCTAGCGCTCTACCACTTGAGCCACAGCGCCACTTGTGGCTTTTTTCTTTTTGCATATGTTGTGCTGAGTAATCGAACCCAGGGCCTCTAGCATGCAACACAAGCACTCTACCACTGAGCCACCTTCACAGCCATGGAAAGCGTTTCTTAGAATCTCCCGCCAGCCGTTCATTATTGGGAGTCCCGGGATTCAACCTTCAGGCCTAAGTTGCTGATTTCGGCTTGGCTTAACTAATATCCCGCCAAACATCAGCAAGGTAAGGTCATGTACATTGTCTGGGCATTGTTATTTAGCCCCAGGATGGTATAATACAAAGGGGAAAAAAAGTAAAACCACCTTATTGAACTTCTCAGTTTTATCCTTTTCCTTTTTATTTATTTTTTTTGCCAGTCCTGAGATTTGAACTAAGGACCTAAGATCCCAGGATCGTCTTTGGCAGAGATGCCAAGACTTGAGTTCAAGCCCGGTACTTGGACTCTGTAAAACCATCTGGTCCTGGACTTTTATTAGCTAGAAGGTTTTTTATTGCAGTTTCTGTTTCAATGCTTGATATGGGCCTGTTAAGATGGTTTAACTCATCTTGGTTTAGTTTTGGCATGTCAGTATTTGCTAGAAAAATGTCCATTTCTGTCAAGTTCTCAAACTTATTAGCATAAAGTTTTGAGAAGTATTCCCTTATAATGTTCTGAATCTTGTTTGTTTCCATGGTGATGTTTCCATTCTCATCTCTGAGTTTATTTATTTGGGTGCATTCTCTTCTTTATCTGATAAGATTTGCTAAGGTTCTGTCAATTTTGTTAATTTTTTCGAAGAAACAACTCTTTGTTTTGTTGATTCTTTCTATAGTTTTTTTGGATTCTAATTCATTTAATTCTGATAAGTCACAATTAATAAATGAATTAATTTCCATCTACTGGATTAGAGTTTATCTTGCTGCTCTTTTTCAAGGAGGTTTAGATGTGTCATTAAATTGTTGGTTTCAGATCTCCCCAATTTGTTGATGTAGGAGCTCAGAGCTACAAACTTGGCTCTGAGTACTGCCTTTGCTGTGTCCCAGAGGAGCTGGATAATTTTGTGCTCATTTTTGTTGAATACCATGAACATTTGAATTTCCTTTCTAATCTCTTCCACTCGTGATTTAGCAGTGTGTTGTTCACCCTCCATGTGTTACTGGGCTTTTTTGGTGGCTTTTGGTGTTGAGTTCTAATTTTGTTCCCTTGTGTTCCGAGAGAATGCAAGGTATAACTTCAATGTTTCTGAATTTAGACAAGTTTGCTTCGTGGCCTAAAATGTGGTCTATTTTAGAAAACGTTCCATGTGCTGCTGAGAAAAACGTGTATTCTGATGCTGCTGGGTAAAATATTCGGTAGATGTCTGTTAAATCTAGTTGATCTATGCAGTTCTTTAGATCTGAGGTTTCTCAGTTGAGTTTTTGCTGAGTTGATCTCTCTAGTGGGAAGAGTGGTGTTTTAAAATACCCAACAATTAATGTCTTTGGATCTATGTGGGATTTGAGGGAAAGTAGTGTTTCTTGGATAAATTTGAGTGCTCCATTGTTTGGGGAATAGATATTTAGAATGTTAATATCCTGCTGAAGGAGAGATCCCTTAATTAGTATGCTCCTGAAGGCAGCAGATAGAAGGAACTTGTTTTTTAATCCACTAGACAGTCTATTTGGCTTAATTGGAGAGTTAATTCCGTTAATGTTGATAGATAGGATTGAGTGGTATTTGGGAGTTCCTGCCATGTTATCCACCTTCTTGGGGGTTTTGAAAACTGGGACCTTCCTATGGTTCTTGGATTCTCAGTTTGGGTGCAGTTTCTTGGTCTTTATTGTGATCTTGTTGGTTTTCTATATGCAGGACATCTTTAAGAATCTTTTGTAGGGCTGGTTTGGCGGACATGTATTGTTTCAATGTTTCTTTGCTATGGAAGTTTTTTATTTGGCCTTCAGTTATGTAGGAGAGTTTAGCTGGGTACAGTATTCTTGCTTGATAGCTGTTTGATTTTAGGGCATGGCATACATCATATCAGACTCTTGTTAGTTTGTCTCTGCTGAGAAATGTGAGGTGATTCTAATTGGTTTCCCTTTATTGGTGATTAATCTTTTCTCCTTCACAGCTTTAATGATCTTTTCCTTGGTCTGAATTGATCCTGTGTGGATTATAATGTGATGGTAGGATGTCCTATTCTAGTCTTGTCTATTTGAAGTTCTAAATGCTTCTTGTATCTGAATAGGCCTATCTTTTTGCATGTTTGGGAAGTTCTCTTCTAGGATCTTGTTAAACAAGTTTCCTAGACCATTCACTTCTGTTTCTAGGTTCTCCTCTGCAACCATTATACTTAGATTAGGCCTTCGGATGGTGTCTTCCAAGTTTTGGATATATCTATCATATTTCTTGGACTTGTCTTGGATGGTTGTATGTTCTTTCTCTATAATATCTAGGCTGTGTTCAATCCCTGAGATTCGATCTTCTGCATGGTCTAACCTGCTGTCAAAACTTTCTACTTTGTTTTTTATTTTTTTCCTTCTAATTGGGCAGCTTTGATGGCTTTAAATTCTTTGTTGAAGCATTGTTTTAGATCTTGTATGAACTTCTTTACTTCCTTAATTTGGTGTTCAGTGTTTATTCTCAAATCACTTAGTTGATGGACTATGCTTTCCTTGGGCTCCGATTCCTTCTGTTGGTTTCCATTCCGTTTGTGGTCTCCCTGACTTCTTTCAACTCTTTGTTAATGGATCCCATGAATGCCTTTAGTGATCTTTGTGTATTCTCATCCTGCACTCTCAATTCCTGTATTACTCTTTCCTTAGGTTCCTCCCACTCCCATTCATGCCATTCCTGTAGTTCTCTTTGAGTGTTCTCAGCCTGTTCACGCCATTCCTGCCTTTCTGTTTGAGTATTCTCAAGCTGCTCATACAAATCCTGTATCAGTTTTTGAGTAGCTTCCTCACACTCATGATATTCTTGTATAAACTTTGGATTGCCTTCTCTCTCTCCCTATCACACTCTTACAGAGTCCTTTGTATGTTTTCAACCTTTTCCTGCATTGACCTTTTGTTTGCCCCCTCTCTCTCCCTATCACGCTCATACAGGGTCCTTTGTATGTTTTCAAACTTTTCATTTATCATGCTTGCCAGCAGTGTTTGTAGAGCTATTTGGGAACTCTCCTCTGGATTATTAATTATCTGTTCTGTCCCCTGCTTATCATGAGTGGGAGTTGAGATACCCGGACTTGCCATTTTTCTTCTGTTTTTCCGGCTTACTCTGCCCATTTGTGATAAAAATAGCACCAGTTTTGTGCTAGAACACTAACTTAAGGCAAGCATCAACCAAAATCTGAATTTGCACAGTTAATAGTCTGCAGATACAATCTAGTTCAACAGATACATCTATTCAACATCAAACAACTATATATCAATGGGCTATGAACCACAAAGATGAATTTGGAAAACCAGAAATTATTAGGGTTAGGGAGAAATGTGGGTTAAAAATAGGAATAGAGTGATGTGGGAAGGCACAGGTAGAGTTAACTAAGTCCTTATATCAAAGCAGGAAATAGGTTGGATAAGATGAAAGTAGAGAGAGAGAAAAAAGAAGAAAGAGAAAGGAAAAAGAAAAGAGACCAGAAAAATGGAAAATAATAATTAATAATATTATGTATATCAAAAACAAACTATTCAGAAGAGAACATGAATATAATGGGAGAAGGGAAGGGATATAAAGGAGAATGTGAAAAAATTAAAAATAAAAATGCTTAAAATATTATATAGGTCAAGCGGAAAAGGTCAGATAATGTGATGTTAGGAAAATGAACCCTTAAATATGTATTTTAATGTTTTCGTTTCTTTCATGCATGTGTTTCTAATGCATTTATAAGATTATTTCTTTGTTGCTTTGTATGTCCCTCCCCCACAGTCTAACCCCCGCTTTTACTATATTTGATGTCAGTATATCATGTGGAGGAGATGGGGACAAACAAGTCGTTTAAGGATTCAGGTGGACCTGTTGCAACAATGAGAAGTACAAAATGTCATGTCAAAACCAACTTTACAATGTCGGTGTGGGGGGGGAGGGGGGTATAATTGGGTGGGGGGAGGGGAGAAGCTGGGAAGGGAGGTGAAGGGTAAACAAAGGAGGAGGCTGCAATGTTTGGTAAGAAATGTATGCATTATCCTGCCCATGTAATTGTAGCCCCTCTGTACAGTATGTTCTCAAATAAAATTAAATTAAATTAAAAAAATATTATATAGGTATAAAAAGTTAGTACTGCTATTAAGCAATTTAAGTCTCAGAGGTTTTGAATTGGGTAATAAATTTGTGTATTAAGTGTGTACCCAATGGGGGATAGTGGCTAATAATCAACTACGGGTTTATCTGAGCATGTTCAGGACAACAATTAAGTCATATAAAGAAGAATGAACTAGAAGAAAAGGTGAAAAGGATAAGAAAGGAAGAAAAAAACAGAAGTCCAGTAGAGCTAAACAAAAAACAAAAAGAAAATTTAAAAAAAAAAGAAAGAAAAACACAAACACATATGTATCCCTGAAATAAAAATTATAAGGGGAAAATAAAGTTACTAGAAAACAATATTTTTCAAAAAATGTAAAAATTATAGATTAAAAAAAGTTTTAGAAAAGAAAAAAAATTTATAAAAGCTACCAAAAGAAGAAGAAGAAGAAGAAGAAGAAGAAGAAGAAGAAGAAGAAGAAGAAGAAGAAGAAGAAGAAGAAGAAGAAGAAGAAGAAGAAGAAGAAGAAGAAGAAATAGTTCTTTAATTTTTTGGGGAGGGGTGGGGAAAATCTTGTATCTCCCTTGTGTCCGTAATCAGCCTCTTGTTGTAGTCTCTGGTCTGCTATTGGTCCTGTGGCTTGGTTGGTTTCTTAAGTCAGTTTGTTCGAACAGGCAGAAAAATGCTCTGCTTTAACCAGGGTTTTGCGATCGTCCTCCCAGGGTAGTTCAATGGGAGTAGGATCTGCTTTGAGTATGACAAAAGAGGGAAATGACTTTTTCCTCAAGTTTGGAGATACTGTGATGAGGCTAGGATCTGAGTAGAGTTGAGGCACTTCAACAAAAAGTAGCTTTGCCGGGGGATAGTAGTTTGTGAGAAGCTCACAGAGCCCAGCATAGAGCCATTCTCAGGGTTTCTGTTTACTTAATTTCAATTGATTGTCGAGGCTGCTAAAGGGAGGGGCAGCTTCTGGATTTGATAACCCAGTGAAGAAAGCCACTCCTAGCTCTGGCACCCGAGCTGGGTGACTTTTCCCTGGGTGTAGCTGAATCTGGCAGGTCAGGTTAAGTTCTTGTGACCTGCTAAATGACTCTAGTTTTATTCAAAGGCCTGAGTTGGAGCTAGCAGCTCCGCCGAGCTTTGTCGGTATCCAAGATGGAGATCTCCGGTACTGGGGGGTGGGAGGGGTAGCCTTCCCTCCTCTGCTCCCTGTGAAAGATTGAGGACGTCAGGCTTTTACTTATGCCGAGTCTTGGTTCCTGGGTTGTCTCTGGTCTGCAAACTGCAGGATGAAGATGTCCCAAGGAACTCATTTTTATCCATATGAATACCAATGGAATGTGATATATGTCATGATTGAATTGGCAATTCTTGAATGATTCTATGATAAAATTATATACAATTATATTCTAGGATACTGATTGATATTAATCAATACTTTATGAAGCGTTTAAAAAATTACATTCATTAAAAGGAGAAATAATGAAATACCTAAGAATTGTTTGTCACAAAGCATAGAGATGCCATGTTTTTCTGCCAGGACTGGGATTGCAACTCATGGTCTGGGTAACTCTGTTGCACTGTGTAGGAAGGGGAAGCTTGCTTTCTTGAAGTCAAGAAATTTAAGTCTGTTCCTTATGCCTGAAATCGATCCCCACCACTAGCAAACATCCTATTTGTGTACATTTTAAATATATGATTTATATTTACATACATATATTGACTCCATATTGCATTCAGTGTAGTTATTCATTTTACCTTTTTTTTGTTCATGTAGTAACCAGTTATTTTATTGACTATTATGGCACATAGAATATTGATTACATTGATTACATAGGATATAGGTCTGCATATGTATTCCACTTCATACCTGACACGCAGGATGTTCACAGAAAAGGAAAACATGTGTCACCATTTGTTTTTTACTCCACAATTCATTGTTTGGGAGTGCAGGCATATGAACTCATGTCCTACAGGGCCAAATTCATGAATGATTGAGTGTCAACATGCCATCCTGGGACAAACTGAGCTGACAGGCATTTACCAGGACCTGAGATTGAGCCCCTTATGTTGACAAAATAAGAACAGATTGGCATGCACATCGTAGTATGCTAATAAAAATATATATTTATAGTGTGCCAGAGATGTCTATCCATTATTCAGTAATATAGACTAAATTCCTAACAATTCTTGGGTATTTATTATGCTTCCATATAATTAATATTATTGTTTTCATCCTTAATAAACTATTAATTAAATCAATGTCCTGAAATTATTGTGTCCCTGTAAGAAATACAAACAAGACCACACTAAAGCTCCCATCACGCCTTTGTTTATTACATCATTATTTACCATAGCTAAGATATGGAACCAACCCAGATGCCCCTCAGTAGATGAATAGATCAAGAAAATGTGGTATATGTACATAATGGAATTCTATTCCTCCATCAGAAAGAATGACATTGCCCCATTTGTTCGGAAATGGAAAGACTTGGAAAAAATATAGTAAGTGAAATAAGCCAGACTCAAAGAAACATAGCTCCCATGGTCTCCTTTATTTGCACTAACTAGAATATGTCTGAGTTAAGCAGAATAGGTCAGATAAGTTGATGTTAGGGAAATGAACCCTAAGATATGTATTCAAATGTTTTTTTTTCTTTCATGCGATTGTTTCTAATACATTTATAAGATTATTTCTTTGTTGCTTTGTATGTCCCTCCCCCATGGTATAACCCCTGCTTTATCTGTATTGATATCGGTATAATTTCTGGAGGGGAAGGGCAAAAACAAATCGTTTTAATAGGGATACAGGTGGACTCATTGCAACAATAAGATGTACAAGTCATTATGTCGAAATCGAACTTTGCAACTTTGGTGGGGGGAGGAGGATTGGGTGGAGGCGCCGGGGGAGGATAGGAAGGGATGGATAGGAGAAAGAAAGTAGGAGGATACAATGCTTGACAAGAAATGTACTCATTGTCTTGCACAGGTAATTTTAACCCCTCTGTACAGTATTTTCAGAAGAAAAAATAATAAATTTTAAAAAAGAAAAAAAATCATGAAGATGATATTATCTTGTATTTAATGGACTCCATGGACTCCACTCCCAAGTTACTTGAGCTGATATGAAACTTTGGCTAAGTAGCAGAATATAACTTTGCCTCAATAAAACCAACCAAGAAAGGAATAAAAAATAAACAAGAAAGGAAGACACAGTTGGAAATTTGGGCTAATTTTGTCATTATGTTTTGAGAATTCAAGTTTCCTATAGAAATGCAACTCATATATAATCCTCAGTTGTGTTTTAAATGTTGTCTTAATTACATAACATTTCTAGATGCAAAAGAGCTCATGATTCCCAACCAAAAATTTGAAAAAGTAAGCATCATTCTGTTAGATTCCAAAGAAATGATGAAGAATTACAAAAGTTTAAGCCTGGAGAAATAGGAAAGTTCATTTAATATAGGACTTTGTAGACTTGCCTAAATTAGAATTAGATTTAAAATAGATAATTTTTGTTTGTAATTTAATATTCTATAGGATACTGCAAAATTCTTTTCAAATAAAATATTTAATTTACAAATTCACAAATGATTCTGGCATTCTAATTGACTAGAGTAGTCTTTCAAGTGAGGTATAATAAGAACTTAGTTAATAGATAATTCCAACAGTTCATGTGTAAAATGATAATGTGAATAATCGAGACAAATTGTCAACAAATTGATGATATTAATTTATAAATATAGGAAAAGAGCAATCTTTTGAGGCTTTGGTGTAACATGGTATGTAGAGAGTAATTGTGTAACATCTTTTTTTCTACCTTTACATAACACAGAAAGTAATTTCTTAATTATGTACATCTGTATACAATGAGAAAAATGCTAGGTTTGAGGGGTTTTTAAATTTTGTTTTTGTTGTTTGGTTTGTCCTAGGGCTTAACCCCTGGGCTTGGGCACTGTCCCTGAGCCTGTTTTTGATCAAGGCTACTGCTCTACCACTTGAACCTCAGTGCCACTTTGGTCTGGCTTTTCCTTATGAGTTTATTGGAGATAAGAATCCAAGGAACTTTCCTGCCTGGGTGGGCTTTCAACCATAATCTTCAAATCTTAATATTAAGATATACAGATCTCCTAAATATCTATGATAGATAATATATATATATATATAGTAAAATAAATATAAAATAAAAATAAAAATAAATTCTATTTGCAAGTGTTCTGATCTCAAGAATACCACTGTTGGGAAAATGATGTAGCAAAGTTAAGTGTATTATTCTTTCCACAATAGGAAGGGCATCACATTAGCAAAAGTGTAGTATTTTTTCACAATATTGATAAACTAGTCATGATGTGAATTTAGGGAATCTTAACGTGCACCTTACAAGTTGGAAACTGTTGGGCTAGGATGACTTTACGGCATAAAAACTTGGGATTGATTGTCATAGAAATAATAGTTAATCTGATGAACAAAAGTTTACTCTTACGGAATTTTTATTGGAAGTGGCACTGTGGCTCAAGTGCTAGAGCGTTCACCTTGAGCTGCAGAGTGCAGGGACAGTGCCCAAGCCCAGATTTCAAGCCCCACGACTTACCAAAAAAAATTAATTATTATAGTTACTTCATAGTTTTATCCTCTACAAGAACGTGTCTATTTTTTCTGTTGACTTTTAAATATGTAATGCCTCATTGAAAACTGCATCTATTGCAGAATTAAATAAAATACAAACAGGTATTGTTTTGAATGTCTCTGGTATGGCATGTTCAGAATTTGAAAATGAGTAGTTAGTAGTCATAGGAATGTTGAGGAACACATATATTCTCTCCTCTTTACAATTAGTAAATTTTCAAAGTTAGGAGTTTCCATAGAATTGAACGGTTTTCTGTTTTAGTATAATACAACACTAAAAATAATGTTTTTTTCCAAACAATGCCAAGTATATTCTGAAAATATTGTATAGTTTGATAACATTCCAGTTGATGTCTGATAAAGAAAGAGGTAATTCAAATTAGCAACCAAAATGTTCATTTTTTAAAGGTAATACACATAGAATAATATTTACTATACCAATACAGTGATATTATATTTTATGTAGCTCATTTTTAACTTAATTTTATTGTCAAGGTGATATATAGAAGGGGTTGCAGTAATTGTAAGGTATTGAGTAAATAACATGTCAAAATTTTTACCCCCTCCCTCATTTTTCTCACACTTTTCCTTCACCCCAATACCACTCACAAATTGTAATGTAAATTTCCAACATATTGTCCTGTGACTATTGCTATTGCATTGGTTTGCCTTTTGTCCTTTGTCTCGCCATTTTATTGTTCTGCTTCGCTTGCCAAATGAAGATAAATGTATATACAATACACAGGATACTGAATCCAAATACAACAATGGACAAACCATATGGGAAAACACAAAAGAAAAAAGAAATCACATAGTACATTAAAAACAACAACCACAAAGAAAAACCTCTCTTTCCATATCTAGGAGTTTATTTTGCTCAGCATCATTTTATATGGTCATTTATACATAGCTACTGATTCATTCTGCTCATCTGCTAAGACTATCAGATATTTCCTAGTTATTACAAATGAGGGAAACCATGAAATCTGTTTCTTTGTGTCTTGCTTATTTTTTTAGTAGGATTTTTCCAAGTCTTTCCATTTCCTTATGAATAGGAAGCATAGAAGTACTCCGTACATATATAAATCACATTTTGTCAATTCATTCATCTACCAAGTGGCATATTGTTTTAAAACATGATTGCATGTAAGTATCACTTAAGGCCATTCAAAAATGACAGATGCTGCCTCAACAGATATACTAATATCATGATTTCTATGTAAGATAGTATTTTGTGGTGGTACAAATGTTGAGATATAGGATGAGTCTAATATATATCTTGCACGAATTAGCCAGGAAGATATCCAATATCATGTAGGATATAAATGGTAGTGACAAAATGTTTCCCTTGAGAAAGATATAGGAGGCTGCCAGAAGTATGAAGTAGTTCAGATAAATTTGAAGAATTTAGAAATGCAAGCTCAATTATGTTTCTTTAAATAATAATTATGTAAGTGGAAGGGCAAAAAATGGTAAGAGAAGAAAATAACTGACAGCAGATCATTATCCCAAGTTAGAGTACAAAAAGACATAATCTAAAACTTCCAAGTTAGAGAGATACCAATATAATACGTCCCACTTAATTTAGGTACATGCAAAATATTTACTTGGCTTTTCCCTACTTAAATGCTCCAAAATAAATGAACACTTACAAGAAAAGTTATGTTATTGCCATTGTTTCAACACTAACTGTGCTCAGCCCTCTTTTTCTCACTTTGCACTTGGTAAATTGATGATGTTGTGGCTGATTAGAGTCAGAATTAGGGGCTTCTACTTGTACAATTAACCCAGAACAGTTTAAGCAGTTTTCCGCCCAAGATATCCAACTATATTGTCTGAACCTGTACTTTGAACACACCCTCACACCTGAGCACATTATTTGAAATTATACTTTAGCTTTTCTTGGCACATTCTACTTTGTGCCTTTGTCTTCTTTGCACATTCCTTTTGAGTTCATAGTTGCTCTATTTCCATTTCATCTTTACAAACTGCTAAGAACATTGTTCAACTACCACTTCTTGTTTGTACACGCCCAGTCTATGTATGAAGGTACTTTGTCCATGTTAAGCAATAGGGTAATACTCAACCCTATGCCCACATTAAAGGATGTAGAATTTAAAGAATTTTGAGACAGTGATATTAGAATTGAAAGGCTCCTTAGGGACATTTTCATGGAGTTCATTAGTTTACCCAGGAGAAATATAAATATCCACAAAATTTGGAGCTAATTAGTAAGTATCCAAATTAACATTAGATCCTAGATGTTGTGTTAATACAAGTCACGATTGTCTTATTGTTAAATCAGAATCCTTCACTACTTGACAATGTGTATGAGAAAGTGAAAGAAAAGCATTAAAGCAAAAGGTCTTATCTTGTTAGGCATTTAATCCTCGTGGTGAGAGTAATGTCTGAATTTTTCCATTCAATAAAAGCTTGAAGTTTATAAGAACATTTTCCTACATATAAGAACTTGTGTCAGGTTGGTTGAAAGTGTTATTTCAGCATGGAGATATACCTAACAAGATTTAGATTTCAATAGTGTATATGGCAGTTATGATGTGTCAATTGCTATTGAGGCATTTTCTATTCTAAAGAGGAATCAATTCCAGGAGTCTTCAGTCACATCATTAAAGTTGTATGTTCAACCTAATACTTGGTGTTACTTGTCCTACATTTATAATGAGTAGGCTGATAAGATATCCAAACATATCTAAATATATTTCAATAAAATCCCAAAATGATATGCATAGATGGGTCACTAATTGGAACTGTAGGACAAATTAGGCTTTTTTGTGCAGTAGTTCAATCTATAATCTCCTAGCTAAATAAAGTTTTCAAAAATATTCACAGAATACCACTAAGAAAAGTTCATGAGAGTTATATCTGTATAATATTTCTAAGGTCAGGATTAAAGCATTTGTTCCCAACATTTAGAATCAACAGGATCTGTTGAATTAATTGATCCAGAATTTTGTCCACACATTCACATCTCAACATTTTATCAATATAAATTTCACCAAAACACTGTTCTTATTGAACTTGTCTATGTCCTTTTACTTTTCAAATCCAAATAGTAGGTTTCCTTCAATATCTTCCTGAAAATTCTTTCCTTCCTTTTCTTCTGTAAATATGTGTTTATTCCTTTTTTGTTTCCTTATTTATCACTTTCCTCCAATCTTGTCCACTCTGGTACTCACATTCTTCACACTTTCGTCAGAACATTCCTTTTCTTCTTCCCTTTAATAATGTCCCTGATTTTATTATTTTTCATATTTATGGTTATGAATATTTTGATAATGTCCAAACAGACCTATCTTTGCATCTGTTTAACATAAATCTTCGAACTATCAGAGAGTTTTTTCCTTTAAATCCATCTTTATCACCAAGATAAATCCCTCTAAATCCATCCTTATCAGCAAGAATGTAACTAACACAGTTAGGAGACAGAGATGTGGAAAAACTTTAGATTTCCTCTTACCCCACCTCCATCCATTAGATAAGATGAATGATCAAGATTTTCTCAGTTTCTGTCACTAATGTAATTTCTATGTACTTCTTTTTATGACCCTGACACACCAGCCTATTGCAAATACTCATCACCAGTCACTCAGTCCTAAACCAACTGTTTACTAAGTATGCATTTCTCCCCAGTCTTTTCATATTGGTCCTCTCCATCACCCAATGAGTCTCCTTGTAAGCACACAGAGTGAAGAACTCAGACAAAAATTCTAGTACCATTAATTACTCACAACATTGAATGTTGGTCTTAATTTAATGGATGTAATCTGCCAGAAATATTGAAGAATATATTTGTTGACTTCTAGAGCAAGGAAAAAGAAAGTAAACAGTCAATACATTTTCTACCTTAGCTTACAAATAAGGAAAGTGTCAAATTCAGTTTGTTGGTATAAAGTCAGAAATAGTTTCATGCAGAAATAAAAATAAATTTTAACTCCTGGCACTGCAGCTTGTGTCCTTTTATGGTAACTGCAGATATGTAAGTAGTATTATGTAAATTGTGTCATGTATTTACAGCTGTAATGAAGAACATACTCTTAATATATCATTTGTAAACATTATTTATTGAATGGTATCTATATGAGAATGTTATTTGAACTAATCACACTAAGTTGAAACCTACATCTTAGTCCATTAAAATGTGGAAATAAAAGATTTTATTTATAAGAAAATAATACCACCAAGAACAGTGAGTGTATATACATTAGAAAGACTGCTGGAATAACATGAGGGTTTTTACTGCCTGTACCTGTTTATGTGATTGTAATTCTTGATATTCAAACTCTCCTTTTGTTATTCTGTTTTGTTTTGTTTGGTTCGTCATGGGGCCTGGACTCTTGGCCTGGCACTGTCCCTCAGCTCTTCGCTCAATGCACTCTACCACTTGAGCAACAGTGCCACTTCCCGCTTTTTCTTCTTATGTGGTGCTGAGGAATCAAACCCAGAGCCTCATGTAGACAAGGCCAGTACTCTGCCACTGAGCCACCTTCCCAGCCCTCCTCCTCTTATTCTTATTGTATGTAATCCAACGCTGTTTATAACTATGCATTCAATGTGGGAAATCCAGCTTCAAAGATATCTACGTATTTTTTTTTCCTTTTCAATCACAACATCGTCATTATCAGGCTACACTGTGGTCATCATCCTACCCATCAAAATTATTATTAGCAACATAAGTGCTAATTATTGAACATCGGATATGTGTCTATGATTTTATTATTTGTCTTTTGATTAATAATTTTAATGTTACCACTGTGCATGAATTCATATTGAAATTTTGAACAAATAAACAAAAAACCTAAACCATATCAGGTAGTTTGACTATGTGCTTATAACAAATTATGGAATAGATTTTTTGAAGCATTGCAATTTCCTAATCAGTATGAATTAACTTCCTCTCTTCCCCTAACTACAATCAAATATTTGAGAGTTTGGGCAGAACCTTTTCAAGTAATATACTGTAAATGTTACTATAATATCATGTGTATATCTAAAATTCCCTTGAAAGTAATAAACTCTATTTTCTATTGAAATATTAGTTATTTTATTCTGGGAAACTTTTAGAAAAATTGACTGTATCTCTTTGAAATGAAAAAGGTCAAAAATAGTAGCATAAAATTTTTAGAGCGAGTCTGTCTTCTCTCTCTCTGTATATATATATATCTGTCTTCTTTCTATATATATAAATGTTATGTGTAGAATAGTATATTTTTAGAGAATATTTGTCCTCAGAAATATATACATATATCTAAATTTATGTTAGAATGATATACATTATAGTGAAACAAGTATCTTAAAATATAATTAAAATTTAAAAAAACTTCATGAAATCAAGTGCCAGTAACTCACCCTTATAATAAGAGCTAGTCTGGGTGCTGAGATCTTAGAATTGTTTCCGAAACTAGCCCAGACAGAAAAGTACTTGTTAGATTCTTATCTCCAATTAACCACTAAAAACAACACCCACAACCAAAAATGTAGCACATTAATTTCACAAAAGTATCTTTTAACTGCTGTGAACATTTCTTAGAAACATGAATACATACCCCTGGAAAATGTTAAGTAAAAAAGTATAGAACATTTACGTCCATGTTAAAGACATGATTATTTAGATTGTTTAAGACATTTAGGTAATGATTAGAAGTTAAGAATAATGATAGGTACGTCATATATTGGGACTGATTTTTTTATTCTAATTTACAATAGTAATAAAATGATATTTATAATGATTATATAAAATTACTCTTGCTTGGTATTTGAATTATCATAAGTGATAAATATTTTTAAATGATTTCCAAAGCAAAGGAGTATCAATTCTTTTGTAATTTCAAAACAATTAAGAAAATGATTTCAAGGCTGGTTCACTCTAAGTCTATATTTGTTTTCTTGTTCTAGTTTTCCTATGTTAGTAGAAATTAAAATTCCAAAAATGTAATGGATATTGGCATTTAGGAAGATCTTCACATACACTAATATTGGATTCCCTTCAGTGGAATTATTTTATTTCATTTGTTACTTTCACAAATAAATCAAGATGATTGTGTATTTTGTTATTTTCACTGCTTTTGTTTCTTATCTTGAGAATACGTTTTTCCTAGAAAACTAGAGATAAGCAATTGGATTGAGCATGTAACATATGACTTTCATAAAATGCAGATGCATAGATTTGTGTCTTTTGTCATTTGCTAAAAGTATCTTCCAGAAAAGTTTCTCAATTACTTAGAAGTTTTACCCCTTCCCCTCCACAATTATACCGACATCAAATACAGTGAAAGAAGGAGTTATACTGTGGGGGAGGGACATACAAAGCAACAAAGAAATAATCATAAATGTGTTAGAAACAATCGCACGAAAGAAAAGAAAACATTTGAATACCTACCTTAGGGTTCATTTCCCTAACATCACCTTATCTGGCCTTTTCTGCTTGACTCAGACATATACTAGATATTGCAAATAAGGGAAACCATGGGAAAACAATAGGGATACAGGTGGACTCATTTCAACAATGAGATGTAAAAGTCGTTATGTCGAAAAATGAACTTTACAACTTTGGGGGGGAACAGGGAGGATTGGGTGGGGACAGGGGTAGGATGGGAAGGGAGAGGAAGGGGAAACAAAGGGGGAGGCTACAATGCTTGATAAGAAATGTACTCATTATCTTGCCCAGGTAATTGTAACCCATCTGTACAGTATTTTCACAATAAAAAATAATAAAAAAATTACGTAGAATTGATGCATAATACCTAGGTATTCCAGTTATCACATATACTTTTGGATTGAGTTATCTCTGTATAAATCCAAAGGCCAAAATACCCTCAAAATAAACAGAAATCACATCTTTGTTTTAAATGCAGTAGTTTACAAAGAGTTTTTAGCCAACACCAAAACTTCTTTTTAGCTATTCTGCATTTTGTGTGAAGAAGTTTTAACAATAGTTTCTTTTCCTAACATGCAATTCACTTACAATATATTATCTCCTTTAATTGTATACATTTTAGTGCTTTGGAAGTGAATTGTGCCTTCATAGGTTTTCAAAGCCCGATTTTCACAAACTTGCATTCCTTCAAATAGAAATGCTGTAAATTTTAGAACAGACATTAAAAATAGATATAAAATTCAGTTACAGGAATTTGCCCAGCATACATCCTCTATAGTGTGTCTTTTCAAAATTTGTTTTTAGCGGATCATTTCCAGGGTCTCACACATACTATTCAAGTTCACTGTCAATGAACTACATTCTTTATCCAAAAAAGTTTTTTTACTTCTGTTTAATACATTCATAGAAGTGTAATGCCTGGATCCTATAAAATTCTCTTTCACCTTTTGAAGACTTGAAATCTTATTTGCAAAAATGATTGTAGTATTATAAAAATCGATCACTATCAGAAGTATATCAATTTCTCCACAAATTCATTACTATATTGTGTGTCCTCTTTTTATATTATGGACTTATTAGTGAGTTTTTATTATTTCTTAGACACTAAAAAGGAGCTTATTTCATATGCTCCTCCTATTGACTATTAATTTGCATATGTTATTTAACGAAATATACTATTCAGGAAAAAATTTATATAGAATTAGAAGATATAAAAATACTTAAGTTTCAGGGGGTGGGATGGTGGCTCAGTGGTAGAGCGATGCCTTGCATGCCTGAGGCCCTGGGTTCGATTCCTTTGCATCACATAAGCAAAAAAAAAAGCCGGAAGTTGCTCTGTGGCTCAAGTGGTAGAGCGCTAGCCTTGAGCTGAAGAGCTGAAGGACAGGGCACAGGCCCAGAGTTCAGGGCCCACAACCGGACCCCTCCCAAAAAACACTTAAGTTTCAGAATCATTGTAGCATTAACATTGTAGCATTAACAAATATATGCCCTCTATCTGTTGGATATGGTTTCGTTTCTGTTATAGTGTCCTTTGAATTATGAAAGGTTATCACTTGATATAATCCAGTTCTTGCTTCTCTTTAGCTAATAATGTTTTCCATGTCAAATTTTTAGAAACCTTTACTAATCCGATGTCATGAATATTTACATTTATGTTTTACAGGTTTTTACATCTCACATTTAGTTTGATAATCATTCTTTATAAGGTTTCAGGTAGGCCAGGTGCCGGTGGCTCACGCCTGTAATCCTAGCTACTGAGGAGGCTGAGATCTGAGGATGGTGGTTTAAAGCTATCCTGGGCAGGAAAGTCCATGAGACTCTTATCTCCAAAAAACCACTAGAAAACTGGCAGTTTTGCTGTTGCTCAAGCGGTAGAGTACTCACTGTGAGCTGAAGAGCACATTGACAACTCCCAAGCCCAGAGTTCAAACCCCATGACCGACATACATACACACAAAGGATTGAGGTAATATTCTAAGATCATTCTTTAAAACTAGAGAGGCAATAGTGCCAATACAACCATTTAAGATTCTGTTTTTATTTCATAAACTCTCATAGCATGAGAGTTTTTTCATGATCTGTGGAACATAAAAGTAAGAATTTATTTTTGAAAAATCTGTTACCTTCTTCTATGTGTCTGTTCTTATAATAGAACTAGGTTATCTTCACTAAACATGGTAATACGATTCAAAGCTTGTATGAAGGTTCAAGCTACACCATTTTACAAGATTGTTATGAATTCCTTGAATTTACATACGGTATTATTGAGCAGGTGGACCAATATTCTCCAGAGATATCTGGATGTTTGATAGTCACTCATATTTCGCACATTGTGGAAACACAAACCCCTGATATTATATATAGATAAATGTCTTTAGAGATTGCTCAAAGCAACTAAAATTAATTTAAGAATGAGTTAAGCTTTAGATAACATTATAGCATAATAAAGCTGAATGATAACGACTTGAGCTGTACTGCAGAAGAGAGAGAGATGGGGAAGAATGGTGGATCACATAGGAGTTGTATGTCATTGGTATTGTTTCAAAAAACAGAAAGACTTCAGAGAAGAGAAGGAGAAAAATAAAGTGTTCTGAATCAAGTTTCTTTTTAATCCACCTGATAGTTTGGACTAAAAGTCAGATAACATGGAAAAAATAAAATAGAAAACAAAGCATTGTATAGAGCTGTTACAATGTAAAAAAGTTGTATTAGGAATATAATTCATTTCCAAAGAAATAAGAGAAAAAATAAAACTAACAGTTGCTAATGTGGATAGAAGATGGATCACATTTTATCATATATAATTTTGAAAAGCATACTAGGAATGAAAATTTTAAAAAGTCATAACTTAAAACACAAATTGTATTATAACTAGACAGTATAGTTCAGTGATAAAACTTTGGCCTAACATATGTGAAGCAATTTTGTGATCTCCCAAGCACTACAAAGTACACACAAAGCACACACACACAAAACCCACATAAACACACACACACATAGCAATACACATATTTGGAATACTGTTATTATCATATTAAACAGAGGAAATTATCACAAACAGTAAAAGCATTTTAATATATGAAATCATAATATTGCTCATACTATTTAAAAGTTTAGTAGAAATAATACAGTCACAAGATACTTGGATTCTTATAGATTAAGTAAATTGAAAAATAAGAAATAAAAGACATGAGAAATTTGCAAACAAGTTTTAAATAATAAACATTTTGAAACATGTATACTTTATTTTGATAAAAGATTGATGTTACTGGTGTTTTAACTCAAGATTTAGTATATGATAACCAGGTGCTCTATATCTTGCTAGGCATGGCTATATCTCTAATCATTTCACTCTGGAAATTTTATGATAAGGTCTCATATTTTCCCAGTCTCTCCCGAGTTGCAAACCCTATTTACACTTCCCACCATAGTTTGAAAATGGAAACTACAAATCACTATGCCCAGCTCAGTTTTTTTTTAATTCAAGTATAAATATTTCCAAAAAGTGACCATGTAATGCAGCCTTTTTTATTAAGTATGTGCTTCTTGAAAATACAGTATTCATTACCTGAACAAATATGTTTAGAACTTTAAGAAATTAAATTTATTTAAATTCATCAACCATATAAAATTTAAGAAAATAATTTTTAAATATTCACATGTTAACTATTTTGAAAGCAAAAAATATATCTCTGAATAATTTACATGTGTTAAAATTATGCAAAACTAAATTAACTAATCTTACAACTCTGAAAAAAGAATTACCCTAAAGAAACAAAAGAAAATAATTAAGTTCAAAATTTAGATAATATAATGAAGTGTACTCTTTAGTTGACTTAAATATCTGTAAGCCCTCTGTATATCAATTTTATAATAAAAAATGCATGAAGAAAGAAAAGTACCCATTGGTCAATATCGACAGGAAAAGCATCAATAGTTTTTTTTTTTTGAGTGTGCAAAAAAATCAATGGAAGCGATAAATATGTTCCTTCCACAATAAATGTACTCATTACTTTATTTAGGTAGCTGTATCCCCTCTGTAAATTACCTTTACAATAAAATTAAATTGAAATTAAAAATAAACTAAATAATATACCAATTAAGAATTCATAGAGAGCTAGGAAGGTGGCTCAGTGGTAGAACTCCTGCTTTGCATGTTTGAGGCCCTGGGTTCAATTCCTCAGCATCACATAAACAGAAAAAAAAACTGGAAGGGGTGCTGTGGATCAAGTGGTCGAGTGCTCGCCTTGAACTAGCCTTGAGGAACAGTACCCAGGCCCAGAATTCAGGTCCCACGATCTGACACCCTCCCCCCCCAAAAAAAAACAGAATTACTAGAAACCATTGGTTTAAAACATTTTTAAAAACTGCCCTAAGTACCCAAGTAATAAAATTTGATGATACTATCTAAATACTTCAAATTCCGCAGAGAAGCCAAAAGTTTAAAAACTGTTACAAAGTAAATTAATAAATCTGAATATATTACTATTAATAATAATCGTAAGATGAATTTATAGTGGTAGTCAAATAGGTAAGAAATGAGGCAATTTGCCATTCGTTTGATTTAATATGTGAGAAAGAATTTTCTAGGTTTCTTAAAATATATAATCAGTTTAATGAAGAAACTATTCTGTCACATGATATGTTAATTAGATGCAGCTGATATTAGAGCAAAGAGCAGATTGTACTAAGTTTTTGCATGTTAAAGCATATGCTTATTTTGGTTGTGGGAAATTGTGTTCAACTTGGTGATTGTTTTTGTAGAGTGGTGTCATATCAGTGGTTAATTTTAGGATAGGGGTTCCCTTTCAAAAGAACATGCATCTGATCTGATATTTTAGCCTTCCCATTATCAAGGGCATAAGAGTTGCACACCAAATTGTCTTGCTTCCTAACTTGGCTGGCCTGGATTCGGCAGCCCTTCCAATCTTAACCTGTAGATAGTGAAGGATGGTGGAAATGATCCAATGCACCCAACTATAGATTGAGAAGGAAGTCCACTAAACTTTTGGCCTGGGTTCTGTTCTCAAGCCTCCTCAGTAGTTAAGAGTTCAGACATATATATGACTTAGGCATGTGAACACCTCAGGACAAGAATAAAAAAGCAGTGAAGTATAGAGGACAGGCCGAATTTTAACTAGCTACTTGGGGGCTGAGTAAGATTAGCTAGCTACTCTGGAGGCTGAGATATGAAGACCACTATTCAAAGCCAGTCCAATCATGAAAATACATGCGATTATCTCCAAAAAACCAGAAGTGGAACAATGGCTCAAGTGGTAAGCCACTATCCTTGGACACAGAAGCTTAGGGATGATGAATAAATAAATGAGCACTTGCACATATGCATGCATGTATACACGTGCATGTACACACACACACACACACACACACACACACACACACACACACACACGAGTATTTCAATGCGAAGTTCTTTTTTTACCTTGCTGTACCCTATTTCCCTGTATTAGTTTACAAATTAACAAAATCAACTAAGCACCTATTTACATAGAACTCATCATGTTTCTCTAAAGTAAACTCTCTTTTTAGAAGCATGCTTTTATTTGACCCACATGTAAACGATTCAGGAGTTTGATTCTTCTCCCTCAATTCTGTAGAATTAGATGATTGTTTAGCTTCCCCCTAGCAATACAATTTTGTGAAATCTTGCATCAAGCAACGTATTTCTTTCACTAGAACGCAAGCCTCTGTCAAACAATTAATAATAGGTTTTTCTTCTCTTTGCTTGCATCTGTAGTTTTATTATCTTCATAGATTTTATGATGATCTGTCTGTGCATGGCAAAGACTGCTGTGAAAATAAAAAAAACCCGTCACAGCACTTATCATTTATGTACCATCCATAGATATGAAGATGTTTAAATATTATTGAAATTGCTTTGTAATAAATCATGTTCACCTTGACTATCATGAAAAAGAAGAATTGGTTTCTCAGCATTTTAGGTAAGAACTTGATTGAAAGAAACAAAAGGACAAGTGAGGAACAACTCAACACATACATTCAAATGAAACAACACAACCCAAGAAAACAAATTAATTCAGTAGTCAAGAACTTGCAGGAAATTCAAAGACTTAAAAAAAACATCAGCTATCAGAAACTTATGAAAATCCTGACTACATGGGAGTCTACTCTTCAGAGGATAGAGGTTAAAGCCCAGACTGGACAAAAAAATCAGTACACAATGCCATGCACCTATTATTCTAAATTCCAGGAAGAATAACATAACATGGACTGAGCCCAAGGTCATACACAAGGATCTGAAAAATAATCAGGATAATTTAGCCCTGGGGACATGACAAAGTGGTAAGAGCACCCATTTAGGGGGCACAAGACACTCAATTTAAACTCTAATATTTGGGTATTAAAGTAAAAAGCTATTATTTTAAATAATTGGAATAATTGTAACATTTGAATATTTGAGTGGAAAAATGCATGAGAGAGATAGAATGAACCCACGTTCCAATGCTTTCACCTTAAGTGAAAATATTTTATGGTACTTCAGACAAAACAGAGTTACCTTGCAAATGAGCATGGTTGTGCATTTGGGTGATGGAAATACTTTAATTACACAGGTGTAAATTAAATGGATTTTATTAGGGTAGATTGTACTTCTTAAACTAAGAACCTGGATGATATCCCTGAGATTTTTCTCTCAAGGCTACCACTCTACTATTTGAACCACAGTTCCAATTCTGATTTTCTGTTGATTGTTTGGTGATAAGAAGCTCCTGGACATTCTTGCCCAGGATGGCTTCAAACTATGTTTGTCAGATCTCAGCGTCCCGAGTAACCAGGATGCCAGGCATGAGCCATCGATAGTTTTAATAATTTAGTAAATTGTACAGTAACTGAAATTATACATTATCATATAACCTGCATAATATATGTGTGTATGTATATATCAATGCATACGGATAGAAATATTTAGTATATTTTCGTATCTACAGTAAATTTATGAAATCATCCATTATAAAATAAAATGGAAAAAAAGTTAATCAGGAGCAAAACAAAGGAAATTATCACATGTTTCTTGTTGTTGAATGGAATAAGAATTCAAGAATCAGGTTGGGAAAATCATCTCTACGTTAACAAAATGGATAAGAGCTATTAATTCCAATCCATTTATTTGCCCATGTTGTGCATCCTCACACATGAGTGTCAAAATCAAACCACACTTTTTGCCTTTGCTTTTAACTCACCTGATATAATTTACGGGTTAGATGAAGTAATCAAATAAAGATTAAAATAATATTATGTGAAGCTATGAATTAGAGCTGAACATGATTTTAAATATGATAATAGCTAATTAAGTTGCATATTTCTTACGTTTACTCTGTCATGTCCCTCATTCCCACATTAGGAAAGTACATAGAAGGTTCTCACTAAATTATATGTACAATTATGAAAAAAATGTTTTGAAAGAATATGGGCACAGTGGTGTTTTAGCTTATTGAGACCTGTAGGGGTAAGTGTAGGGGTAAGTGTGTTTTTGAGGACTTGCAATACATTGTGATGAAGATGAAGGGAAGGATGTTCTTATTATGGAAAACTGGATAGAGTATTGCTCCCACAAAGGAAGTGATGAATTATTCCAAAACGTAACAGTAAAATCACTTTCACAATCATGTTCACTGCTGCACTATTCACTGTAGCCAAGTTATGGAAACAGCCCAGATGCCCTTTGGCAGAGTGATGATTAGAGAAAGAATGGCACATATACACAATTGGATTGAACCCATCCATTTTGAAGACTTTTACATTATTTGCAACGAAATGGATAGATCTAAAAATATATTAATGGAACTAAGTCAGAGCCATATTTGGAAGCTAGAAATTTATACAAGTTTACACAAAAATATTAACCAAAGCATGCTATTTGCAGAGGAGTATTTCAAAGGTGTAATTTCTTATAAAATTGAACTTTACTCCAACAAAATGAATACCAGGAAACTATCACTTGGAATATGTGAGTGGAAGTCAAAAGGAAGGAATAAAGAGAGTTATGGAGGAGGAGCCTGAAGGTATAATATTCAATACAGATAGTATGAAACTAGAAAAAATTAAAGTGGGGTGAGGTTTGGAAGGGTGTGGAAAAGTTATATAAAGATCCATTTTACTTTAAAAAACTGATATGTTGAATGAAAATTCCCTTGTACAAGTATTTAAGATAATAAGAATATAATTAAAAACAATGGAGACATCTGATTTTAAATTCTATTTCCATCTCTTTTAAAAAATAAATTTATTTGCTCTATAATTTGATGAGAGGGATGGATTTTGTGGCTAGCTAAATCATTGCACATCTCTCTCTCTCTTCCTCTCTCCCTTTCATGGTTCTTATAAGTAATATGATTGCTCCATAATTATCATAATTTATTTTGCTTTTATATTTTTGGTTGCATCATTTCACTTTCTGCTCTGCCATATCCCAATTCATTTACATAGAAGATATTATTTCCTGTTTTCTCATTCTTAGAATAAGCTGCAAAAGAAGACAACACTGGTCCTCATTTTCAGTCTGTACCTTTAAATACGGAGGAAAATCTTTCCTCTGCTCTCTACCAATTCCCTACTCTCCAGTTAGAATAATTTAGAATAGTAAAAATGAAAAAAGAGAAAATAAATAATAGTGAAAAAAACAGATGCAGCAAATTCACCAGATTTTTCTGACCATTTCATCCAATGTGAACTTTTGGGGAAATACATGGACAGCTCATTCTCACTGGCACTCAAAGTCTCTGGTTAGGCAATTCTGATGAAGTTGAGGAACAAGATGAAAAAGTGAGAAATGGTATCAATTGCAAAAAAAAATGAAATAGTATCCAAGGAAAATTCTTTGTTCTGCTGAAAATAATCGCCTTACTACAGTGCAGAGACTACTTTCCAAAAAGGTCACTCATGTGATTACTAGGGATGACGATGAGTATACCCCTCTTCATCGAGAAGCCTACAGTGGACACTTAGATATTGTCCATGAGTTGGTGGCTCAAGGCAGATATTCATGCAATAACTGTGAATGGCTGGACATCCCTGCACAGTACTTATACATGGAATAATAACAGAGTGGCTTCTTTATTTCATCATCATGCAGATACCAATGGCCAAGTTAAAGGCCTCTTGCCCCCCATGCATCTTGCTGCTGGGAATAGATATAGCAATGATACGCTGGATCTCCTTCTATTGAACCATTATATCAAGTCAGTTCTGAAGCACAACTTGGAAGAAACTGAATTTGATATTGCCAAAAGGATAAGTATGTATCACTACCTCTTTGAAGTTGTGGAAAGCTGTACAAATTGTTCTCCTAAGTCCTAATGGATCAGTTAAGTTTCTTTAATTTCAAAATTGCCAGTCCATCCTATGTGACCATAGAAAATATTTTCACAATACAAAGAAACAGCAATACCTTACTTTAAAAATTCATGTATTCCATGGTATTCTTCCAAGTGAATTGCCTGACTTTGATGTCAAAATATATTTTAGTTGTTTGTATACATCTATAATGATTTCTATAGAGTTTGTGATTTTTTAAATCAGAAAAAAATTTTAATTTATCTGTTGAAATGAGTATTACAGAAACTAAAGATATTTCTGGTGCTTGTCTGAAAAAGTATATTTTAAAATGTTTAGTATTCTGTTTGTATAATGTCCATAATCTGTTTCATTCGCTCCTAGATATAATACTTTGAATTCGACATTGTTTTATAATACATACCTTCATTAATAAATGTGTCCTTTCAGATTGCATTCCATACAGAAACATTTTAAGATTCTTTTAATTCCTAGGTCCTTATAGAATTTTATTTCTTTCGGATAAAATGACAATGTTATTTATTTCAAAAGTTTTATAAAGGTTATGCTATGTAAAGGCCTTTCTAAAATGGTGAAGATTGAATACACTGATGTCAAACTAACTTTTATTTCTATGAATTACATATATTATTACACTTGTATATTTGTAATCAACTTTTGAATAACAGTTTTTCATTTCTTGCATCTGAAGAATGAAAAATATGGAATACTTCACAAATTTTCATATCATCCTTGTGCAAGAGGCATGTAAATCTCTGTATTGTAATTCGGGTAGACCTGCTGCTGAAGCATGTAGTATCCTATAAACTTAAGTAATCAATGATGCAATCTTAAGACAGGTATATATCCTTGGTTGCCTATTTGTAACAAGGAAACCTTATTGTTCCCAAAATTGCTATTCATCTTATTTCTGTAAAATTCTGTGTATGGTGGAAAAAACTTATGTTGTTTGTTCGATTGCTCACATTTGCAAGTTTTTGTAAATGACTATTTTAAGTCTTTTTCATTTGAAATTTGATCATACTTTGAAGCCGTTATAGATAGGTGCAAAGGTAATGGATTTTCAAGTACTTATTTATTAACTGATTTAGCTTTGTGGAGCTAATGGATTCAAAGTTAGCCTTGCTTAAGAGCTACTTCTAAATTTCTGCAGCTTAAAATTTCCCAAATGAGGTCTTGCTGGCACAAATGTCTCCTTGACCTTTTACCCTTGCTTCATATAGGAACAGCCCAACCAGAATGTCTTACCCTGACAGCATAGATTGTCTTACTGGAGCAAAACTAATCTTAGTTACAAGGGATTATATGGAGACGAACAGTTCAGACAGAACTCTTCGGACTAGAAGGTATTTTTTTTCAAAATATAACTGCTTATTACACCCTACCATTCCAAAAGTAGCTAAAGCCAAGAAGGTGAAAAAATTGTTCATATGCATGATTACCTAATGTCCTGGCCTGACTACCATCCAACCAGGCAGGAAGTTACACCACTGATTTTCTATCACCAAATATATTCCATAGCTCCAGGAGAAGTCCATATGTTTCTCCTCATTATTAGGCCTGAAATTGGTAGTGTTTTAACCACAGTGTTTCCTCTTGCCTCTAAGCTGTACATCCCTGAATGGTTAAGCTTTAGTTCTAATTCTCCCAAACAATGAGGTAGAGGCAATGGAATAATACTTTAAAACAGTTGCCTTTGATTCCCTAACCACAACGGAACAATGCAAAACATTTTCTTATAGATAATTATATATTTTATATTTATATGTGTTGATTTTATATTTCACAAAGTGGATCTTACTGGAATTAATTGATAATTTGACAAATTAATTTATATTATTCCAATAAATAGATTGGAATATAAATAATCAGGATTAGAATATATATTAGAATATAAAAAGGATCAATGCAATGTTTTCGGTATAAACTTGTGATACTTTCTACGTGTTATTGGTCTTCTGAATTCACATGGTAAAAAAAAAAAAAACAATGTTGTTTTCCTCTAATCTATAAGGGATTTTACTCTGCTGCTCTGTTTATTGTTTTAACTCGCTGGTCCCAAATTGTTTTTCTCCATATTTCTGAAGCATTCTTCCTGATTATACTCAAATTTTGCTGATATGATGTCTAAAAGGTATTATTCTTCTACAGGATCCATGGGTCCTAGGATCCCAGCTCCCAGTTATCCGCATCATCAGATAACTAGGGCAAAAGTTCCCACCTATGCCCATGCAACATGCCAAGAGAAAGTAATTGAAGACCCATCTCAATTTCTCATTTCTTATGTTTCAGGGCCCCAATTCCTTGAAATGCAGGAATTAGCAGTGAGCAATTGGGAAATGCAAGGCAACTTAAAATGCAAGATGAAATCACAAAATGTGAAAGTACAGTAATTCAAACCATCAATTTTCAGATGACCATGCCACATGAGTGGAAAAGACCACAAATGTCACAAGATTATTTGTAGTACCCTTCTCCTAATGGTTAATGAATGATTTCAGTCCAGTATCAGCAGGCTAAAAAATAGTTCCTGAACGATAGATCCATAATTGGTCTACCAATGCTAGGAATACTTGACATAGAGGTCAAATATAATTCAAAAAACATTAATTGAGAATATCCTTAGTGCTTCAAAACACTGGTACTTCAGTAAACTTGGCTCTGTAGTATAAAAATGTTGTCATTCTCAAACAAATGATAACCTACATTTAATCTGCTGAAAGTATATTCCTTTTCAAATAAACTTTTAAAAATCACATTTGCCAAAATAAACTTTACAAGTGATGATATTTAGTGAGGTTACTAGTCTTTCGAGTGTAGGGAGCAAGTTTCAATAGAGTTGATTTATTCACCCAGCACTAATGCCAAACAGGTTCAACCATTCATTAAAGTGTAGGAATAGTACCCCCCACCATTTGTGTTTTTCAGTAGGTGCCTTCAAAAATTTGTTAAATAGTTCAGCCTCCAATATTTCAAACCAAAACATTAGCTAATAAAGTAAATTTCATCACATAAGTACATTTTAAAAAGTCATGAATAGTTGCCTTATCATATGGTGTTTTATGTTTTCCCTATATGTCTAATATAGTAAGAAATATGACTTTAAGTCTTGAATATGGGTACTCATCAGAGATTTGACAAACATACAATCTGTCTTCTATTTCTATCATATTCCTCTACCGTAGTAAATTTTATATTTCTTCTTTTGCCAATAATTATAGGTAGTTGAAAATATTATCCCATGTAAAATAAAATAATCACACACCACTGTACAAAGCCATTTATAAAAACTGGTAGTTAGGAATACATTCTAAGCCATTTTTAAACTTTCTTGTTGACTACAGATTAATCTTCCAAATGGAGGGCAATGAAATCATGTCTAGGTGCTTCATGTCTCCAGTCTTGCAAATTGTTACTTCAGATGAATGAATTATGGAAATATAAGCTGACATCAGTTCAAGTATATGCAGAATTGAAACTCCATGGAATGTATATAAACCTTTCAAAGTACTAACAGACAGTTTAACAGAATGAGTATCAGGAAATTAAATTAATAGTAATAATAGTAAAGGAATAATAATAAAGCCATAGAATGAACGAAGAATGGAACAAGGGGCAAGTACAGCTAGAATACTTAATATACACATGTGAGAAAGAAAGTGGTAAATCGGAAATAAATCTTGTAGAAGGGGTTGGTTGAGAATGATAGAAGGAGTGACTCTGATCCCGGAACATTGGACAATTAGATGGACATTTTTGTAACACACTTTCACAACATTTTGAAATTCAGTGAAAAAACACAACAAAACACAAAAACACACAAAAACCACAACTAAACAGCAATCTCTATAGAGTACGATTATGACCTCTCAAAATTTTAAATAGTTAATGAAGGACAATCTTGGGAAAAGCATACAAAGCTGTTCGAAGTGAGCAATTTGGTGTAGAGGAGAAATTTTAACAGATTTAAATAGACTGTTTAAGGTTATAAATCACCTACATCTGCTGCAAATATTTTCCTCTGCCAGTTCTCTTGGTCTGAAAGGATATTCCAGTCCTGAGCCACACTTGATAGCTTGTGAAGATAGAATGGAAGAAACAAGATCAAGAACCCATTACTCCATTGGAGAAGAAACAGTCGTCTACGTTTTCTCTCATTTCTATTGACTACTTTTATTCATAAGTTTAAGTCAAGTGATTTGAATTAAATATTTCCTTCTTTGTTCTGGCAAAGTAATTGGTCAAAATAATTCACTAAATATTATTAGCCATTTTTTTCTATCATGCTGTTTTCTTGTCCAAGCGAGTCCATTAAACTTCCCGCTTGCATTTGGTTGCCACGGAAACCCAGCATCAATGTTAATGAGGACAATCTCTAATGTAAAACTTTGTCTCCAAAATACCAGTCCAAGAAGCTGTGATCACAAATATTTAGCTATACATTTTTCTTTTTTTCTTTTACCTTGAAAGTCTTCTTTGTCTAAAGTGCCCTCAAAAATAAGTACTCTGCCAATTTTTGGATCAATCACTTATAACCTCAAAGATATTTTGCTAACAAGATGCTTAGAGGAAACCGAAGAATACTGCACTTTTATCTTCTCTCTTAAGACTCTCCTTAGATACCATATCAGGAACAGTGAAGTTATTCTTTGCAAAATTATTTCCATAGATTATTTTTTTCTCTTCATCTTGCATTTGCTCAACAAGATGTATGGAGAAGAATAGAGTTGAATCACCCATACCATGGATGACAGTGTCTTTTACAAAAAGACAATGCTCCTATGTCCTATTTCTCTGTCCTCCTCTTAGCTCTTGCCTGATTTCCAACTAATCACAGATTTTTAGCTTCAAGTCAAATGAAGGTGAAGGACTATAAGGCCTCCCCCATTGCTACATTGTAGGGCTAGATCTCTGGCAGGAGGTAAGTGTGAACGACGCACTCAAGGAACACACGTTGGGAGAACAGGTTTAAGCAGTTCTGATTTATTTCTGCACAAGGGTTGGGATTTTATAGCTCCAGCTTTCCCAACCTCCTGAGTCCTTCCCAGCCAATTACTTAGCGGGGAGTTGATGATGGGCACTGCTTGGTGACAGGCACTGATTGGTCCCCCGGAGGCATGTAGGGAGCATGGACAGCTCATGGCTGGAAAGCTAGGCAGACGTGCCTGTGGGTCACGTCTCTATGAGCAGGAAGTGTGCTTCAACTGCTACTCTAGCTGACTCAACCAGATCTGACCGGCTCTACCCACAAATTTTGCCTTTTCTTTTAAAAGGACCATCATTATGGTGAACCGTCATTGGAGGCATTTTTGCCGGGAGTGCAAGCATTTAATAATTCCTAGGAGAGTAAGCCCTACATGTGCATAGCCTCCCCAGATGACCAGAGAGGATGGCGAAAACCATTGAAACTTTTTAAGCACATCTTCTAAAAAGGAGACAGCGGGAATAAGCTGAATGGTGGTCTGGTTTAGGTGGGTAACATCATGCAGCAGGATTTGGTTGAAGTTTAAGTACTTAAGGAACTTAGGGCCTTTGAGGTCGTTACTAAGTTCAGTGAAATTGGGTGCGGGAGGGGTAAGCTGACAGACAGAATTAGTCACAGCATTACATAGTCCTCCTTGTTGTAATCAAAGAAACGTAATCTGTTCTTGGAGCAAGTCTATTTGTTGTTGGAGCACAAGGAGGCCTCCCTTAAGATGATTGGCAACTTGTAAATGTTATAATTCTATGGATGACAGTTGAGGGATGAGCTGGTTTATCTGTTGCACGGTGGACACGCTTTGGGACAGCAATACAGCGGCGGTGGTAGCTGAAGCCACTGTAGCGATGATTGCGGACCCGATTGCAAGGATCAATCCTACTGCTCTTTTAGTGCGCGGATGAATCAATTGAACCTGGGAAAACTGAGAGTCATTAGTAGCCAGAACAATAAATGGGGGAACACGTACCAAACCTGCAAAAGGATATGAGTCATTGGTTTGCCAGTGATTGCTGAGAGTGCAAGTAGCGGAGGAGTTGTCTCCTAGACAAAAAAAGAACGGGGCTCTAACCACTACCATTCCTGACACCTGGTCATATCCAGATCAGTTACAGCGACGAATATTGGCCAATAGGAAAGGGGACAAAATGAGGCAGGAATGTGATGATCAAACGATTGGCATGGGGGGTCCTAGGTCTCCCAATCATCCTCCTGAAGAGTCATAAAACTCCTTTAGATTTTGAGGTTTGGGATCCTTTTCAGATTGGTTGTATATAGCTGGGTCTCTACCCTTAAAAGAGTTTTAAAAGAGAAACTATGAAGATGAAGCAGTGGGTGAGGCTTCAATAGCCAAGAAGCTGTGTTTAATTGGAAATCAGGAAAGAGTTGAGAGGAGGACATAGAAGTAGGACACAGAAGCATTGTCCTTTTGTAACAGACCTGTCTTCCAAGGTATGGGTGATTTACCTCTATTCTTCTCCATACATCTTGGTGAGCAAATGCCAGAACAAGAGAAAAATAATATATTGAAATAATTTTGCAAAGAAAAACTTCACTGTTCCTGATATGTTATCTAAGGTGAGTCTTAAGTGAGAAGATAAAAATGGAGTATTTTTTGGTTTCCTCTAAGCATCTTGTTAGCAAAATATATCCTTGAGGTTAGAATTGATTGAAACAAAAAGTGATGGAGCACCTATTTTTCTGGGCAATTTAGACACAAGAAGACTTTCAAGGTAAAGGAAAAAGAAAAAAGTTAGCCAAGTATTTGTAATCACAGTTTCTTGGACTGGTTTTCTGGAGACAATTTTTACATTAGATTTGTCCTCATTAACATAGATGTTGTTTCATGGCAACCAAATACAAGAGGAAAGTTTAATGGACTCGCTTAGTCAATTAAACAGCATAATCAAAAAAAATGGCAAATAACTTTTAGTGAATTATTTGACCAATTACTTTGCCAGAATAAAGAAGGAAAATGTAATTCAAAATGAATTGACCTAAAAGTATGAATAAAATGTAGTGAAGAGGGATGAGAGGAAAAAATAAAAGATTGTTTTCTCTACAGTGGAGTAATGGGTTCTTCATTTTGTTTCTTCCATTCCATTTTTCCAAGCTATCAATTGTGGCTCAGGACTGGATTATCAAGTTCAGACAAAGAGAACTCATAGAAGAAAGATAATATTTGCAGCAGATATATGTGATTTATAACCTTAGATAATCTATTTAAATCTGTTCAGAATCCTCCTCTACGCCAAACTGCCCTCTTTGAACATCTTTGTTTGCTTTTACTAAGACTTCTCTCCATTAACTGCTTAAAATTTTTGAGAGGTCATATTCATACTCCCTACAGATTGCTGTTTGGTTGTGATTTTTATGTGTTTTTGTGTTTTTTTAACTGAATTTCCAAAGGTTGTGAAAGTGTCTTACAATTAAATATGTCCACCTAATTATCCATTGCTCCTGGATCACAGTGACACCTTCTATCATTCTCAACCACCACATTCTCCAAGATTTATTTCCGATTTACCACTTCCTTTCTCAAATGTGTACATTGAGTATTCTAGCTGTACTTGCCCCTTGTTCCATTTTTCATTCATTCTATGTCTTTACTATTATGGCTCTCTGGTTTCAACTTCCTGATAGTCATTCTGATAAACTGTCTGTTAATATTTGAAAGGTTTATATACATTCCATGGAGTTTCAGTCCTGCACATACTTGAACTGATGTCAGCTTATATTTCCATAATTCATTCATCTGCAATAACAATTTGCAAGACTGGAGACTTGAAACACCTAGACATGATTATATTCTCATCCATTTGAAAATTAATCTTTAGTCAACAAGAAAGTTTAAAAATGTCTTTGAATGTATTCTTAACTACCAGTTTTTATAAATGGTTTTGTACAATGATGTGTGATTATTTTATATTACATGGAATAAAACTTTCTACTACCTATAAGTTTTGGAAAAAGAAGAAAAGTAACATATACTACTATAGAAGAATATGATAGAAATAGAAGATAGATTTTGTCACATCTCAGATGAGTACCCATATTCAAGACTTAAAGACATATTTCTTACTGTGTTAGAGGGAAAACAAAACAGCATATGATAAGGCAAGTATTTGTGACTTTTTAAAATGCCCGTTATTAAGTGATGAAATTTACTTTATTAGCTAATGTTTAAGGTTGAAATATGGGAGGCTGATCTATTAAACAAATTTCTGGAAGGCACCTACTGAGCAACACAAATGGTGCGTGGTATTACTTTTAGACTTTAATGAATGGTTGAACCTGTCTGACATTAGTGCTGGGTAAATGAATCAACTCTATTGTAACTTGCTCCCTACACTTGAAAAACTTGTAGTGTCACTAAGTGTCATCTACTTATCAAATGTTATTTTGGTAAGTGTGATTTCAAAAAGTTTATTTGAAAAGGAATACACTTTCAGGAGATTAAATGTAGGTTGGTTTGAGAATGACAACATTTTTATACCACAGAACCAAGTTGTACTAAAGTACCAGTGTTTTGAAGCACAAACGATCTTCTCAATTAATGTTTTGCTGAATTAACTTTAACCTCTAAGTCATTTTCCTGACCATGGTATATCAATCACGGATCTGTCCTTCCAGGAACTATTTTTGGGCCCACTTATGCTGGACTGAAATATTACATTAGTCATTAGGGGAGGGGTATTAAAAATAATCTTGTGACACTTTCTGATTTGTTCACTTATATGGGCTGGTCATCTGTCAATTCAGGTTGAAATAGAGTAATTTCTCTCGATTTTGTGACTTCATCTTTCATTTTAAGTTGCCTTACATTACACAATTGCTTGCTGCTAATTCTTGTTTCTCAAGGAATTGGAGCCCTGAAATATAAGAAATGAGAAATTGAGATGGATTTTCAGTTACTGTCTGCTGGCATGTTGCGTAGGCCTAGGTGAGAAGTATTGCCCCTGTTATCTGATGATGCAGGTAACTCAGCCATAAGATATTAGGACCCATGGGTCTATAGAAGAATAATGTCTTTTAGATATCATATTAGCAAAATTGGAGTATAATATGTAGGAGGAATGCATCAGAAATATGGAGAAAAACAGTTTGGGACCAGTGAGTTAAAACAATAAACAGAGCATCAGAGTAAAATCTCTTATAGATTAGAGGAAAACAACATTGATTTTTAACAATGTGAATTCAGAAGACCATGAACACTTAGAAGGTATCACAAGTTTATACCGAAGACATTGCATTGATACTTTTTATATTCTAATATATATTCTAAACCTAATTATTTACATTCCAATTCTATTTATTGGAATAAATAAATATCAATTTATTTGTCAAATTATCAATTGATTCTAGTAAGTTTCACTGTGTGAAATATAAAATCAGCACATAAAAATATAAAATATATAACTATATATAATATAATAAAATGGCACATGTTTTGTATTGTTCTGTTTTGGTTAGGGTATCCAAAGCAACTCTGCTTTAAAGTATTTTTCCATTATCTCTACCTCAGTGTTTGATAGAGTTAGATTTAAACCTTTACCTTTTGTAGATTTACAGATTGGAGGCAAGAGGAAACATTACCAATTTAAGGCCTAATAACAAGGAGAAACAAATGGACTTCTCCTAGAGCTATGAAAATATTTGGTGATAGAAAGGCAGTAGTCTAAGTTCCTGCCTGGTTGGAAGGTAGACAGGCCAGGACATTAGGTAATCATGCATATGAACAATTTTTTCACCTTCTTGGCTTTAGCTACTTTTGAAATGGTAGGTATAATAAACCATTATATTTTGATAAAAAAAAAACCTTCTAGTCTGAAAAGTTCTGTCTGAAATATTCATTTTTCTACGATCCCTTGGAACTAAGATTTATTTTGTTCAAGGAAGACAATTTACGCCATCAGGGTAAGATATTCTGTTTGGTCTGATCCTACATGGAAGAAGGGTAAAGAATCAGGTAGACATTTGTGCCAATGAGACCGCATTTGGGAAAATTTCAGCTGCAGAAGTTTAGAAGTAGCTCTTAAGCAAGGCTTACTTTGAATCCGTTAGCTACACAGAGCAAACTCAGTTGAATAAATAAGTATTTGAAAAAGCCATCCCCTTTGGACCTAGTTAAAAATGCTTCAAAGTATGATTAAACTAAAATGAAAAAGATTTAAAATAGTCATTGACAAAAAAAATTACAAACGTGAGCAATCAACTGAACAATATAATTATTTTTCATTATACACAGAATTTTAGGGAAATAAGATCAGTAGCATTGTTAGAAACAATAAGGTTTCCTTGTTACAAACAGGCACCCAAGGATATAATCCTGTATAAATATTCCATCATTAACTACCTAAATTTAGAGGACATTACATGCTTCAGCAGCACATGAACCCAAATTACACCAATACAGAGATTAACATGGCAATTACAAAGGATGATATGAAAATCTGTGAATTATTCCAGATTTTTCATTCTTCAGATGCAAGAAATGAAAAACAATTATTAAAAAGTTGATTACAAAATTACTAGTGTAACAATACATGTAATCCATATAAATAAAAGTTAGTTTGACATCAGTGTATTAAATCTTAACCTTAGAAAGGCCTTTACATAGCATAATCGTTATAAAACTTTTAAAATTAGGCAACATTGTTATTTTATTCCAAAGAAATATACTATAAGGACTTAGTAAAAAAGGAATCTTAAACTGTTTTGGTATGGAATGCAATCTGAAAGGACACATTTATTAATGAACCTATATATTACAAAACAATGTAGAATTCAAAGTCTTATATCTAGGAAAGAATAAAATAGATTATGGGCATTATACAAACAGAATACAGAATATTTTAAGGTATAATTTTTCACATAAGCACCAGAAATATCTTTAGTTTCTTTAGTACTCATTTCAACAGATAAATTAAAATTATTTCTGAATAAAAAAAAGCAAAAACTCGAGGGGGTCCAAGATGGTGACGGGGAACTAGGAGAACGCCACAGCTCTCCCCAACCAAAAAGAGAGTTTGAGTTCCAACGTTTAATCTCCCCAAGAGACCGACAACAACAAAAAAATCAACATCCAGAGAAAAACAGGAGTTGAAAAGAAGAATTTCACAACAGAGGAGCTTGAAGACGCCTCCCCCAACGTCTATTGGCCACAAAGCAGCGTGCCAAGCCATGGCCAGCCTGGCCTGGTGGGAGCTACCGGTGGCCCAGATACACAGGGAGTTGTCTGCAGATCACCAGCACCAAAGACCCCTGAGGTATCAGTGTCAGACCCGCTGATCCTGACGAATGAAGAAACCTCCGAGCAGGGAACTTACACAAAGATCCCACCCCTTCCCCTCACTCTCCATTGGAGCAGAGAGGCTCCATCCCACCAAAGCCACTCAGCCCCATGGCAGGAACCTCAGAGATACATGAGATGCCCACAGAACACCAGAGCAGAAGAACTGAAAGGAAGTGGTGCTGATCCAGAGAGCACAAACAAAGACAAACCCCAGCAATCAGAACCTGAACAGAGTCCCCTCCCCACCCCTCGGGTGAAGGTCAGAGGCCAATCCCGTGGAGCGGACCCAAACAGTGTCAATGGAGGCAGTGACAGAAAAGAAACACACAGAGCCACCACCTCTCAGCCTAGCCCACAACCACCTCAATTGAACTCTGACTGCAATGGCAACCAACAACAACCTACATCACACGGAAACAAATAGCTCCAGGGTGAGTACCCCACAGGGGACAGTGTATTCCTCAAGGGAGACCAGAGCTGGTGCGAATCCCCAGACCCCCTACCCCAAAACCTGCACCACAGGACCCACTAAAACTAGAAACTGTTCAAGAGCTCCACCAGCCCATGAATCAGACTCAGCTGGCCAGGCTAGAATAAGAGAGACCCTGGAAGGAAGCTTAAAAGCCCAAGCCTGGTACAGCGCCACTGGGTCAAGAAACCAACGGTGGAAGAAATATAGGTGGGATACACAGCAGCACAGGTCCAACAGGTGTGCCCAGGCTGGGGTCTGGGACCAGGCCTGGGGATCTGGTGCCTGAGCAACATAACCAAATCCTCCCAACTGAAATCAGAAGCTGTGCATACGCCTCAGTAGAGGGGAGAAAAACAGGGAACTACACTCCTGGTAATCATGCCTGTGACAGCAAAAGATGCGGGGGGTACAGGACAAGAGAAGCCCAAACTCCACAAGAACCTGACCCATATATTCTAGGCTAAGAATTGAACAACACAGGCCTCCAGCACCCGATAATAGTCAGGAGCTCAGACTGGTAAGGTCCTCAACAGTACAGTGCTTGTCTTAGGTGCAAGAGGCCCTGGATCTGATTCTTCAGCAAAACATAAGCTGAAAGGGCAAGATGTGGTGCTATGGGTCAAATGGTAGGGTGCCAGCCTTGAGTTGAAGAGCTGAGGGACAGCACCCAAGACCAGAGTTCAAGCCCACAAATAGCCAAAAAAGTAAAACAAAACAAAACATCAGGAGACCATAGCAGACTCCAGCATCTGGGAGAATACATCCAGCACATCCAAACTAGCCAAGAGCACCTGTAGGAACAAACAGGAGCAGTCTAGGTTGCTCAACCCCTCTAACGGCGGGAACTGCCAGTGATCTACAGCAGAGAGCTGAGAATCCTGTGTGGGTCAGACCAGCAGCTGGAGGTCGGCCCCCAACAGAACCGAGATCAGGTACAGACTCCCTCTACCAGCACAGAAACAGTAACCAAGCAAAGACAGACACCTATTGACCAAAACAAAATTTCAGATTAGTCTGCAATAATCCCTGAATAACCATGAGAAAATCACAGAGAAATATTATAAGGTTTATCAACAGCTAGGATAGCAAGCTATCTCTAAAAGCCAGCAGCAACCCAGGGGAGAGCCCCACTGGGAGCAAAGCAGGAATGGAAGACAAACACTACATCCAAGACATGCTGGAGGCAATGACTCAAGAAATAAAGTGAGAAATAGACCAGAATTTGAAAGAACACCAGGTCAAAATACCAAAAGAGGTGCAGGACATCGAACAGGAGATGCATGCAAAAATAGAGGTAGCACACACCTCACTAAGCAATGAGATAAGTGACAAAATAGAGGCAGTACACACCTCATTAAGAGGTGAGATTAGTATTTTGAAAACCAACATTGAATCCATTGAAATCAACAATGAGTCCATTTCCTCCATGCAAAACACAATGGAAGCCACAGTTAACAGAGTGAACAAAATGGAATTCAGAAGACAGAATACATCAACTGGAACAAAAAATGACAGATATGGAAAATTCACTTAAATTATACCAAAGGGAAATTCAAGGGCAAGCAGATAGTGCCAAGAAAATTAACCTTCATATACGAAGGTGAGGAATATCAAAGCAAGGGAATGCAACACCTATTCCACAAGATAATCGGTGAAAATTTTCCCCATCTCAAAAAAGAACATCTTACCCACATAACAGAAGCATATAGAACACCTAACAAGCAGGATCCCAGGAGAAACACTTCTAGACACATTATAGAATAAATGATAGATCTGAATGATAAGGAAACAATCTTGCATGCAGCAAAAATGAAGAAGGAGCTATACTACTATAGGAAAAATATTAGAATCACTACAGATCTCTCCACACAAACACTGAATGCAAGAAAGGCCTGGGAAAGTACCACATGAGCCCTGAGAGCCAATAACTGCCAATCCAGACTGATATACTCAGAAAAGCTAGCATTCACATGCGATGGAGAACTGAAAATTTTCAATAGCAAAGAAAAACTAAATTAATACATAAACATTAAGCCAGCGTTACAAAGACTACTAAGAAGTGGAACACAACCTGAGAAAAGCAACCAGAAACAGAGACCTGCACCCAGACAGGCATTAATAGAAGTCTATCTGAGCAAGGACAGAGGAAAGGAAAGAAGAAAAACAGTGACCATAATGCATCTCTCTATACTATCTCTTAAGATTAACGGGCTTACTTCACCAATCAAAAGAAAAAGAACTGCAGTTTGGATCCTAAAACATGACCCATCCATCTGTTGCCTTCAGGAGACCCACCTCTAAGCCAAACATGCAAACAAACTCAGAGTGAAGGGTTAGAAAAGGATCTACCAATCAAATGCCCCTAGTAAGAAAGCAGTCGTAGCAATCCTTATATCTGACAAAATAAACTTGTCATTAAAATCATTACAATGTCAAATCATCCCTGCATCTCTGGGATGAAGCCTACCTGGTCATAGTGTATGATTTTTTTAATGTGTTTCTGGATTCTTTTAGCTAGAATCTTAAGGATCTTTGCACCTGTGTTCATCAAGGAAATTGGCCTGTAATTCTCCTTTTTGGTTGGGTCTTTGCCTGGTTTGGGGATGAGTGTGATATTGGCTTCATAGAATGAGTTTGGGATAGCTCCCTCCTTCTCTGTTTCTCTGAAGAGCTTGAGGAGTGTGGGTATTAGTTCTTCTTTAAAGGTCTTATAGAATTTTGCTATGAATCTATCTGGTCCTGGGCTTTTTTGGTTGGAAGACTTTTGATAGCTTCCTGTATCTCATGGTAGGATATTGGCTTATTTAAGTGGTTTCTTCTTTGCTCAGTTTGGGCTACTTGGATTTCTCTAAAAATGCATCAATATCTGCCAGGTTTTCTTCCTTTAGAGATTATAACTTTTGAAAATAGTCCATTAGGATTGTTTGTATATCTTGGGTATGTGTTATGATTTTTCCCGTGGCATCCCTAATCCTGTTACAATGGCTTTCCTCTCTTCCTTTTTTAATTAATCTTGCAAATGGGCCATCAATTTTGTTTATTTTTTCAAAGAACCAGCTTTTTGTTTGGTTAATTTTGGCTGTAATTTTTTAATTTTCTAATTGGTTAATCTCTGCTCTTAATTTGGTTATCTGGCTCCGTCTAGTAACTTTAGGTTCCATTTTTTCTTGTTTTTCTAGCTGTTTTAATTGCAACATGAGATTATTTACTTGGTCTGTCTCCATTTTCTTGATGTGGGCAATGAGGGCAATAAATTTGCCCCTCAGAACTGCTTTTGCTGTGTCCTACAAGTTTCTTTGTGAGATTTTTTTTCATTTTCATTGAGTTGTAGGAAAAGTTTTATTTCTTCGCTGATCTCTTCCATTACCCAGGCATTTGCTATGGAGTGTGCTGTTCAATTTGCATGTATTAGAGAAATTTCTGCGGTATGCTTTGTTATTGAGAACTGGCTTGATTCCACTATGGTGAGATAGGATACAGGGGATTATGTCTTCCCTTTGTATTTGCTTAAGTTCCTTGCATGAACTATGATATGGTCTATTTTGGAGAAAGTTCCATGAGCTGCTGAAAAGAATGTGTACTGTGTTGTTTTACAGTGAAATACTCGGTAGATGTCAGTTAATTCCTCTTGAAGTATGGCCTCACTTAATTTGGTAGCTTCTTTGCCGATCCTCTGGTTGGTAGGCCTGTCCTTTGGTGAGAGCGGTGTGTTGAAGTCTCCTAGTATTATCGTATTGGGATCTATTTTATTCTGTAAGTCAATAAATATAATCCAACCCATCAATAGAGCCAAAGTCAAGAATCACATGATTTTCACCACAGATGCAGAAAAGGCCTTTAATAAAATTCAACATTCATTCATGCTAAAGGCTCTGGAGAAAACAGAAATAGCAGGAACATTTCTTAAAACAATAAAACCATTTATGACAGACCAATAGACAATATTATACTTAATGGGGAAAAGCTACAACCAATTCTCCTAAAATCAGGAAGAAGGCAAGGATGCCAACTGTCTCCACTGCTCTTCAATATAGTCCTGGAACCCTTAGCCAGGTCAGTAAGGCAAGAAAAATACATGAAAGGGATCCGCATAGGGAAAGAAGAGGTTAAACTATTCCTTTTTTCAGACAACATGATACTATACTTTCATGATCCCAAAAATTCCATCCCCAAACTCTTAGAAATCATAAATCACTTAGGCAAAGTAGCAGGATACAAAATAAATCCACAAAAATCAGCTGCCTTCCTGTATACTGACAATGTACAAGAACAGAGGGAAATAAAGGGAGTAACCCTATTCACAATAACCTCCCCAAAAATACAATATTTTGGAATTAACCTAACCAAAGATGTAAAAGAACTATTTAATGAAGACTATAAAAAGATAAAGAAAGAATTTCAGAAGACACTAGGAAATGGAAAGACCTCCCATGCTCTTGGATAGGCCAACTTAATATAGTGAAGATGGCAATATTGCCAAACTTAATATACAAATTCAATGCAATTCCTATTAAAATCCTAATGACTTACATCACTAAAATACAGAAAACAGTCCAAAAATTCATATGGATCAAAAAAAGACCTAGAATAGCCAAACCAATTCTAGGGAACAAAGACAAAATGGGAGGGATATCCATGCTGCACTTCAAACTATACTACAGAGCTATAATAATAAAGACAGCATGGTACTAGCACAAAAACAGATCAGAAGACCAATGGAACAGAATAGAAGATCCAGAAATAAATCACAGGCCTACAGCCAGCTGATATTAGACAAAGGAGCCCAAGACATACAATGGAAGAAACACAGCCTCTTCAACCACTAGTGCTGGGAAAATTGCGCTGCCACATGCAGAAAACTAAAAATGGACCCCATGCACCAATATCAACTCAAAATAGATTAAATATATTAACATTAAAACTGAATCTCTGAAACTACTGCTGGACGGAGTAGGAGAGACACTTGAACTAATAGGCACAGAGTCCCAGGATCACAACAAATTGGAGAGAGACTCAACAAATGGGACTACTTTAAAATAAAAAGCTCCTACACAGCTAAATCTATTGCAACCAAGCTAGAAAGACAAATAACTAATTGGGAAAAATATTTACCAGCAATATATCAGACAAAGAGTTAACATCCAGTATATACAGGGAACTCAAGAAACCAATCCCTCCTAAACCTAACAAATCAATTACTAAATGGGCAAGGGAGGTAAAGAGGGACTTCTCAGAGGAAGAAATAAAAATGGTAAAGAAACACATGAGGAAATGTTCATCATCCCTGGTGGTGAAGGAAATGCAAATAAAGACAACCATGAGATACCACCTTACCCCAGTCAGAATGTCACACATCCACAAATCAGCCAACAACAATTGCTGGAGGGGATATGGAGAAAGAGGAACCCCATTACACTGCTGGTGGGAATGTACACTTATACAACCACTTTGGAAAGAACTCTGGAAGGTCCTTAGAAAGATAAAGATTGATCTCCCTTATAACCCAGTCATACCACTTTCAGGCATCTAACTGAACAACAGGAACCAATATACAATGACACGTGCACCTTAATGTTTATTGCAGCACTGTTCACAGTAGCTAGGATATGGAAACAACCCAGATGCCCCACCACAGATGAATGTATCCAAAAATTGTGGTATCTACAAACAATGGAATATTATGCAGCCATTAGAAATGTCAAAATAATGGCATTTGCAGGGAAATGGATGGAGCTAGTGTACTTGTGTTAGTGTTAGTATTGACATATAATTTGGATTAACTTTTAGGGTCAGTATTTTGTTCTGAGTATGTATAGTGTTATGAATAGGAAAGTTTTTAGTGTAATATTCAGTTTTCACTAACAAGTGGAAGCAAAAATATGAGATTGAACAGTAACTCGACCATTATCATTATATTTATTTCTCAGTGATCATTCTTGTAATGATTAATGAGAGTTTTCCAGCCAAGTTTAGGTTGAGAGTTAGAGTTAATTAATGGACTAGATGGTAAGTAAATCTGATATTGTTTTAGGGCACAGGGGTTCAGGAAAAGGTAGGATCATTGGAAACTACAGTATTTTTCCTGATAAGAGAATGTGAGGACAAATAATATAATGGTTCATGTTAGGGAACAAGATAACTTCAGAGGAAGAGTCAGAAAATTTGTGGGAATTAGGGCAAACAAACTCATTTCCAGAGTGCAAACTGGAGTATTCATTAGAATGAATAAAAACTAGAGTATTTTTCTTAAATATTTGAATTGGACTATCATTAGTATGAAAGTTAGGTTTCAGTTCCAGCTGGGCTTAGTGTTAGCACTGGGGAAATGGAAAGTTTAGGGTCCAACTGAAAGTAAATCTTCAAATAACAAGTCTAGTTAGAATTAGGATGAATGTGAAATAAGAAACTGCTAATAATATTAATATTAGGGTATAGTTAGTGTGAGCGTTAGCCTCAATATTCCAGTTAGGGTTAGGGTTACAAAAATGGCAAGATAATGAGTAAAACTACAAAGTATTTTTAGAAGGATGAGTTAAATCAAAGTTAGGATGAATAAAAAGTAATGTATTTTTATGACCTTTAGAATCCAAAGGCTATTAGTTCTAGGGCTAGGGTTGCGTTTCTAGTTCAGGTTAGGCTTAGGCTTAGGGAAGGGTAAGCTTTCAGGTAAAACTGAGTTTTCTGCTAACACTTTCAAGTAAAATAAGTGTGAAATTTAACAAAAACTACAGAGTTTTCTTAATTTTCTTATTCAGGGTTCAATAGGGTTAAATTTAGAGTTAGGTTTCTAGTAAGGTTTAGATATATAGTTAGGGTTAAGAACTAGAGTAGATTTTAAGTAAACCTGAAACTTCTTTTTGGAGATAGAGGAGTTCAGTAAAAGTTAAGATCAGTGGAAACTACAGAAGTTTTCATGATATGAAGATTTTAGATTAATGATTCACAATAGGGAATGATTTCAGAGTCCAAGTCAGGAAATCTGTAGTATTTGGAGCAAAGTGCAAATCATTTCAAAGACAATGATTATCTGTTAGGATATATTTTCCATTAATTTTAATATTGGGTTACTATTATCATCAAGGTTACTCTTAGGGTTCTGTCCAATATTTGAGTTAGGATTAGGGAAAAGGAAGATTGAGAACTTGAGTGACTTACTTCCCCTTTGTATGTATATGCATACAAAGGTTCTGCCTCTGAGCTTTTTGCTGTAGGCTAGCATTCTACCACTTGAACCATGAGTCCACTTCCAGCTTTCTTTGGCAGTGAGTTGGAGATATGAAATTCACAGACATTCCTATCTAAGCTGACATTGAACTGAGATCCCCAGATCTCTGCCTTCTGATTAAAGGTAGGATTAAAGGCATGAGCTACCAGTGCCCAGGAAAGTGCCTGAATTTTACTGATTGTTTGTACTTTTGTTCGAGATTGAGACTTGAATTCATTATCTGACACCTTTGCTCACTAAGTAGCATTTTACCACTTGAGCCATATCTCCAAAATGATTACTTTAAATAACGGAAAATCATTAAATTTTCTTCAGGTGATATGTATCATTAGTGTTGTTCTAAAACTTATCGTAACAAAAAAGACTTATAGACCCTGGAGTTGATCTGAGCAAATTCTCATTCTTTGCTTCTAATTGCATAGCAGTTTAGGGACATGATTTTTTAATTATTATTTTAAGTAGCATAGAAATTATCATTAAACGAAGCATTTTATGCGTACAATATACGTTGATCAATGCCAACCCTTTCAATGTTCTCATCCATCCCTCCTCTATACACTTCTTCCTTCACTCTTCTTAATATTGTAGGATGTTTATTGGATTCCTCTCTGCATTTCCCCCCTTTTCTCCTGTTCATTCTTCTACCTTTTAACCCTTCACCCCTCATTTGACTACCCACTTCCATATGATCCAGCAACTCATCTCTAGGCATTTACCCGAAAGATTACAAACCAGGATATAGTAAAGGTTTCAGCCAGACCATTCTTATTGAATCTGCCCAGATAACCTTCAAGAGAAAAAATAATCAAGAAAATGTAATACACACACACACACACACACACAGAGAGAGAGAGAGAGAGAGAGAGGAAATTCCACTTACCCATCAGAAAGAATATTTTAACATTTGTATCTCTCATTTCTCATTTCATCTGCCTTGTATCCCACTGTCGTCCTACTGTCCCTGTACTGCAGTAACTGAAACATGCAAACTGATGTAAAAGATTTTCAGGGTTATGGGCTAGCCATAATTTCCTGAATATGAGTTCTTTGCTCAGTCTCTTTGTCTATTCATGCATTTGAATAGTGATTATACAGATTCATTTGTACCATTTGCTACACAGAATAGAGATGAACTACTTGTATGTATGTATGTATATATACATACATATATATATATATACATATACAGATATGTATGTATATATACATATATATACATACATACTTGGACATATGCACACATATGGATATATATTAAATACTTGAGTACATTTCATGTTTTCAAGAATTACAGAGCTAACAAAAATCACATGTATTTTCCTTTTCAATTTTTTCAAAATCTAAATAATTTTGTCTCTTTTGAATACCTAATTTTAAAGAGAATGTCATCATCTCTGATCTGTCAGGCTCCTTGAAATTAGATGTTCAAATAGGCTAAAATTATTTAGGCTTTTTGGTGGAAGGGTTCTATTCAGGGGTTCCCTGCTTGCTAGATAGGACTCTGGTTGTATAGCATCAACAAGCTCACTACTTTTACCGTAATTCTAGTCCATTTAATTACTTGAGGTGTTCAACTTTTTGCCAGGGTGTGATCTTAGATTGACTGAGAATTTGCTACCTATACCTCCCACATAATTAGCTAGGAATACAGATGTGAACCACTATGGAAAGCTCATTCTTTGAGATGGCTGTCTTGGCAGTTTTTTCTCTGGCCTGGCCTCAGACCATGATCCTTGTCATCTCTGCTTCCCAATCAGCTGGAATTACATATGTGGGCTGCTATAGTTGGTGTACATGACACCTTCTGTTTTATAAAAGAGGTTTTTACTGTAAAAATATGGTATAGAGGGGTTATAGTTACATGAGCAAGGTAATGAGTACATTGTTACCTCCTCCTTTGTTTTTCCCCTACCCTTTCTTCCCTCCCACCTCCACAACTACACACCCCCCTCTCCTCCCTTCCCTGCTTCCCCACCCATATTGTAAAGATTCTTTTTCAACATAGTATCTTGTGTATCTCATTGTTACAACGGGTCAGCCTGACCTATTTAAACATTTTGTTTTTTCCCTTGCCCTCCCCTAGCTAGAGAAATGGTGTATACAAGATGCAGGGCACCGACATTAAATATAGTGAAAACAGGAGTTATACCTTGGTGGGGGAAAATACAAAAACAAAAACAAAAATAAATCACATGGTAAATTATAAACCCTATCTTGGTATTCACTTCGCTTAACATCATCTTATCTGGTGGTATGTACATAGCATTTGAACTCTTATGCTTGTCCTACATATACACTAGTTATTCCAAATAAGGGAAAACATAGGACCTATATTTCTTTTGTCTGACTTACTTTACTTAATATAATATTTTCCAAGACTCCACTTAGAGCTCCCCTATAACCCAGCAATCCCACTTTTGGGCATTTACCAAATGATAACACACAAGACCATACTAAGCTACCGGCACAACTATGTTTATTGCAGCATTATTTACCATAGCTAAAAATGGAACCAACCCAGATGCCTCTCAGTAGATGAATGGATCAAGAAAATGTGATACACACACACACACACACACACACACTGGAATTCTATGCCTCCATCAGAGAGAATGAAATCGCCCCATTTGCTAGGAAATGGAAAGACGGGGAAACAATTTTATTAAGTGAAATAAGCGAGGCTCAAATAACTATAGGTCCCATGGTTAACCTCACTTTCAGAAAGTAGTACATGGTACCATATAACCTTATAACAGAATGTTACGTGAAATGAACCCCAAGATAGGGACACAAATGATATTTTTTATTCCATGAGATTCTTATCTCTATATTATCCCCCAAATAAAATTTGAAGGAGAGCTGTGGTTGAAATATAGAGCACCACCCATGAGGGAAAAAGCTTAAGTGAGAAGGTAAGGTCCTGAGTTTAAACCATAATATCAGCACTAAAAAAAGTGATTTCTTTTCCTGGAGGTTTTTATTAAATTTCTCAGAATATAATCAACGTTGTATTTATGTTTAGCATTATTATTGAAATCATGTTATAATTATTGATGTAATTTTCTTAAATTTTACTTACACATTAATATCCAATACTGATAATAGATGATTACTGTTTCACAAGTTTTTATGTCAGTTGAATATATGGATGAGAGGTGTATACAAGGAATTTGGGCTGAAAATAGATGTTTGAAAGCTCTTCACATAAATAAATGATGGCTGAAGAAGCTGTGGACAATTATGAAATAAACCAAAGAAACCATCAAGGAAAGATAAGGTATGATTCTGGAAAGCACACAATTTTGGAAGAAAAAAACACAAGGAAAATATGTAACTTTTGGTAAGACCATTGTAACCCACCTACTCATTTGATTCCTTATTTCTAGTGGAAGGCATTTCAGTCAACTTCATTTTACAAAGTTAAAAATGATTGACATTTAATATTAACTGGCCTCTGTCTCAGGTAAGCAAAAAGCCATGTGCCAGGGGCTCATGCCTATAAGCCTAGCTACTCAGTGGGCTGAGATCTCTAGATCCTAGTTCAAAGCCAGGTTGGAGAGGAAAGTTGGTGAGACTTTTCTGTGCAACTAATCACGAGAAAACTGGAAATGGCACTGTGGCTCAAAGTGGCAACCCAATCTTGAGTAGTAAATCTCAGAGACAGAACCCAGGCCCTGAGTTCAAGCTCTCTGAAATTATTCTTAAAATACTAGTTATCAGGATTTCTTTAACTTGTTTAGAAGAATGTTTTAAACTTAGGGATTTTTTATTTCATGTTGTCAGCATTGATTTTTAAGATGTGCAGAGAAAAAATTATTTATAGTCAGAAATGGTTTGTATTGGTTTGTACTGCTTTGTATTACACATTGCCTCCACACCCAGAGATCAGCTGGAAAGCAGAAGGCTAATTCCTGGCTGTTGGCAATGAAGATGGATATGTATTTCTTTTAGCAAAGAAAAAAACTTATGAATTGGTAGCCTTTATATATAACACCTTAATAGTAACAATAAAATTAATATTATTACTATTACTATTTTTTGTCAGTTGTGGGGCTTGATCTCTAGGTCTGAGCATTGTATCTCAACTCTTCAGCTCAAGACTAGCACTCTACCACTTAAGCAACAGTGCCACTTCACATTTTCTGAACCTTTAGTTGGATATAAAGGTCTCACAGACTTTCCTGCCCAGGCTGGATTCGAACAGTTCTCAGTCTCCTTAGTAGCTAGGCCCGGCAGTAAAATTATTTTGAAAAAGAACAAACCCACGATTGTATACTTTAAAAAATCACAATCTGGCAAGTGTATCTGTAACATTGTTGTATCAATTAACCATAGGCACCAATCATTTTTACATCTCACTATGTCCTTTCCAATGCCAGATAATATTTCATTAATTTATTTTAATTTTTCCTAACAAAGTTCATTATGAATTCCCAACAGCACAATTTTCTAGTGAGTATAAAAATTCTTCAACATATTTATTTCAACAAACAGCATTTTGCACTTGTTTTTTTTTTTAATTTTGCCAGAGCTGGGGCTTGAAATCAGGGCCTGTGCACTCTTCCTGAATTTCTTTTGCTCAAGGAAATTGAGCCACAGCACCACTTCCAGTTTTTCTGCTTACAACATACTGAGGAATCAAATCAAGTGCTTGTTGCATGTAAGGCCAGCACTCTACCACTAAACACATTCCCAGTCACTGGGTCTTTTGTTGTTGTTGTTTTAAGATAGCATTTTACTATATGTCCTTCTGATTGCCTAAAACTTAGGCTGGCCTCAAGTTAACTTCTAAATCAGCCTCCCAAGTTCAGAGATTACAAACATTGACCACCATATTCAGCTCATGATTCTTTGTGCGAGAATACTCTTCAGATATAGAAAGAGTTATTCTGTCTTCCTTTAACTGGATGGTTTTTGCATTCAGCAATTTTAATCACATTTCTTGTCCTGGTATGTTTCCTCTTCTCGATGAATAGAAATATTTCAGGTTCTTAACTTGAAGCTGATCCCTACCATCCAACAACATCACATTCTTGTGAATAGCACCAGCTGGCCTCATGAGCATAGCAGCCAGCTGGAGCTCAGCTATCTGATGGCCTTGGGCTCCAATAATGTAATTATTTCTGTGCACAGACTGAAAACTGTCATAGGTAATTTTGATTTATTCCATTTGGTTCTCAGCTACTTACCATTCTCAGCTTTGTATGTTTTAAATTCTGTTAAACGTTAATGAATATTTCCAGTCACTCTCAAAAGTAACATATATGTCTTACTTTAAAATTCATTCAAACATGCAAAAATGTTAACGTAGTTGCTTTCCACCAGTGGCTCATATTTTAAAACCTATCTACTTTAGAGGTCAAAAACTGAGGATTCAGGTTTAAAGCAGCCCATGCAGAAAATCTGAGATATTTCTCCAATTAAGAAACCAAAATCCAGAAGTGGAGATGTGGCTCAAGTGGTAGAGTGTCACCTTTGAGCAAAAAGACCAACAAGAATAATACGTTTAATTCTAACTCCAATATTTCTCATGGAAAACACACTGACACAGAGAGACAGACAGACAGACAGACAGACACACACACACACACACACACACACACACACACACACACACACACACATACACACACACACATACAATCTACATTTTCCTAGACTCCCCTTCCTGAGCAGTATACAATGCCATTAACTTAATGTATGTTTTCTCCAAATTATTTTGGTAGGGATTAAACTACATTTGTATTTATGATAATATTTGTTTTGTACTTTTTGTTTTACAATTTTGTGTACTTATGTGAGAGAACAGTGTTTTGTGAAGACTAAACAGAAATCAATGTGTCAGTAAATAAGTAGGTGACAGGTAGACTGAAAGATGCAGATAAAAGCACTTGAAATTTTATTTCTACAAGTTTAAATATATATGCATATGTATGTATTTAAAATGTCTGCCAAGATTTTATTTTTATTAACAATGATCTATTTGTTACATTATATAAATTTAACATATTGTATGTTTCATAGTAGATTAGTATTTATAGAATTTCTTTCCTTTGGAGACCAGGTTTTGCAGCGTAGACCACGCTTTCCTCACCTGCTTATTCTCCTGTGTCAGGTTCCTGAGTATTCGCTGGTATTACCATGCGGTAGGATAGTACCATATCCAGTTATATTATTTACATTTTGTACAGTAGAATATTACTGTGAACAGCTTTAAGCCAAATATCTTCATGAGTATGAATGAATTTCTTGCTAATATGTTATAAATAGAGTTACTGAGTGAAGGCAATTATAGTAGGCATGCCTGTACTACCAGTACCCAGGAGGATTGTAAGTTTAGGAGCAGCCTGTGTTACACAGGAAGTCCCTTTAAAAAAAAATCAGGTGAGCTTGCAAGAGGAAATATATTGTTAAGCAGGGTGATAAGAACACAAAAAATTTAGTGTGTGTGTGTGCTTGTGCATGTGTGTGTGCTTGTGCTGGTCCTAGGGCTTGAACTCAGTGCCTGGGCACTGTTCCTGAGGCTTATGCTCCAGTCTAGCACTCTACCACTTGAACCAAACTCCACCTGAAGCTTTTTTAGAGATCATTGGAGATGAATCTGATCCAGTTTCCTGTCCAGACTTAAAACCTGGATCCTCTTTTCTCAGCCTCTTTTGTAAGTAGGATTACAGGCATGTTGTATTACTGTTAAGTAATATAGTAAACATCATGCCAGTTTATACTCCTTCCAGCAGTGTTTGAGTGTTGCACACACACCAAAGATAAAACCACTCCATGTTTGATGACAACCAGATCTCATAATGCTGTGAGATACGTATTGTTATTCTCATTTTACCTGTAAAGAATTTGAGATCCAGAGAGTTTCATTAATTTTGAGTCCCCATCTAGTATACAGTGGAGCATGTATTCAAGTCCAAATAGTTCTGTTTATTTCAGAAAACATGGAGTCATCAAGTGGTCTAGTAAACATGTGTTCTAGTGAGTACTGCTCTTTGCAAGTACAGTTCTGTGCCTGACAATTTACCTTTCTCTTTCTTTAACTGCACCCCTTTTCATAAGCTAGGGAAAGCACAAGTGATGAGAAGAGCCATTTTTGAAGGAGAAATTGATAAGGGGGTTGACCTTGGTATCACATACATATTAGTCTGACCTCCCATTTGAGTTATGGCTCCAGCACTACATTTCTGTTTTTTCTTTTGTATTGTTATTATAAATGTGAATTACACAGAGGTTACAGTCATATAAGTCAGGTATGGATATATTTCTTTTTGAAAGGTCAGTCCTTTCCTTGCTCTCTCAATTTTTCTCACTGGTTTGGTTTTTTTAACTTCCTTCTTCTTCTTCTTCATTATCATCTTCTTCTTTATCATTATTATTTTTATTATTGTGCTGTAGAGGTTTTAGGTACAATCGTGTGGTAATGATTACATTTCTTTATTCTTGTTTTTGTTTTAGTCAGTAATGAGGCTTGAATCCAGGGCCTGGACACTCTCTCTGAGCTCTTTTGCTGAATAATGGCACTCATATTAAGCCACAGCTCTAATTCCCTGAGTGCATTTTTTTTGGACAATTTTACCCTTTCACTTTATCTCTTTTTCTGTTTTCCCGTTCTTCCCCCAAAACAAATTGCATAGGTCATTTTCAACATAGTACCAATTAAATACCAGTGTTGCACATGTTCATTCTTTGTCCTTCCTTTCCTATGACCCCTTTAACTTCTGAAAAAAATGACAAAAATGAAAGAAAATATATATCATCTTGTTTCTGTTTCCTGGTCACTGGTTATTTTTGAGAATGTGTGTGTGTGTGTGTGTGTGTGTGTGTGTGTGTGTGTGTGTGTGTGTGTGTGTGTGTGTGTGTGTGTGTGTGTGTGAATACTGGTGCTTGAATTCAGGGAGCTGACCTTTAGCTGTTTTAATCAAGGGTGACAGTCTACGACTTGAACCAAACTTCCATGTCTTGATTTTGAATGGTTAATTAGAGATCAAAGTTTCACTGGTTTTTCCTAACTAGTCTAACTTCAATTCACTTTCCTCAGATCTCAGGTTTCTAACTAGCTAGAATTACAGGCGTGAGACACCGGTGGTGCTTGGCCTACCTTCTTTTTGTTAAGTATTTGAAATGTAAAAGACAGTTGCAACCATAGTACAAAAAGAAATCAATTTAACTTTCCCAGCTTCATTAACTTTTAATATTTTGTCACATTTGATACATACAGAAAAACATTTTTTTGTAAATGCTCCTGCAATTTGGTTTTCATATCAGATTTTTCCTCATGATGAACTTGATTTTATAGCTTTTTACTTACTAAATGTTGATGAAAATATGTTCAGAGGGCATTGATGACCTTTTGTTGGCTTTCATGCAGAACTGTTGCAAGCTAACACTTAACAAATTTGTGTGCAAGAACCCGATGATATATCCACATTCTTAGCCTGAATACAGTAGTGCCTGTTACAAATCATCTAGATCTGACAAAACCCTGACTCAGGCCTTGTTACCACCTTCATGAATGTCCTCTTAGTGTGCAATACTGACTCTCCAATGACCATGACAGAGCCCTGCTGCACGTTCTCATGACACAGCCAAGGTCACCAGTCAGGCGTGGCACCTACAGTGTGATGGGAGACTGGTGACTGTTCCTATGGTGGAACGACACAGGAAATGTTAGGTCCTTAAGCTGTCATCAGTCCCCAGGGCTCCTCATGAGTATTCGATCCTAAGATTTAAGGAGACATCAAACTTTCTCTTCCTTGTGCAAGTTGTGGACAGGTTTTTCTTCTGGGGCTGTCATCTTCTGTGGAAAGATATGATCTGAGCTCTATAAGCCATTTTGCTTATTCTAGGCCCTTAGGGTAAGTCTGGCATTTATACTTAGACAAAAAGAAATGTAGTGATAAAAAATAGGAGACAACATTTTTCCTAGTCTATTTATTACTCAAATAGATTTTCAGATTCTACCAATAATTCTTATTAGTAAGAAGCACTATCTCAAAAATAATCAGTGACCAGGAAACAGAAACAAGATGATATTTATTTTCTTTCATTTTTTTTCATTTTTTTTACATTTATCTCTCTTTCAGAAGTTTAAGGGGGGGCTGGGAAGGTGGCTCAGTGGTAGAGCACTTGTCTTGCCTGCCTGAGGACCTGGGTTCCATTCTTCAGCATCACATAAGCAAAAAGAAAAAAGCCGGAAGTGGTGCTGTGGCTGAAGCGGTAGAGCGCTAACCTTGAGTTGAAGAGCTGAGGGACAGCGCCCAGGCCCAGAGTTCAGGCCCCATGACCGGACCCCCCCCCAAAAAAAGAAGTTAAAGGTGTCATTGAAAAGGAGGGACAAAGAATGAACATGTGCAACACTGAAACTTTGATCTCTAATTAACCATTCAAAATCAAGACATGGAAATTTGGTTCAAGTCATAGACTGTTACCCTTGGTTAAAAAAAGCTAAAGGTCATCTCCCTGAGTTCAAGCCCCAGTATTCACACACACACACACACACACACACACACACACACACACACACACACACACACACACACACACACAATAGTCCTTAGTGCTCAGGAGCCTTACATGGAGATCAGCCTTTTCCAGCTCAATTTATCCTAGTTCTGGTAAGGACAGCTCTTTAAGCTGAAGTTTGGTGGATAATAGTCACTCCTTCTCATTCTTTGTGCCTGTTGGTGTTGTTGAGTCCATTTCAGGGCAAAATCAGTGCCTGACACCTACTTGCTGCCATGGCAAAGCTGGCTGTGACATCCTAGATATTATGGCCATTTTATTGTGAAGCCGTGTGAGGACACCCAACCCCACACAATTTCCCCCAAGGTATGTGTCTCCTTTGCCCAGAAGTGCATTCAACAATTCAGCAACCAAAATATCACTCAGTTCCTAATAAACTCAGAGTATATTTCTATTACCTTTAAAAAAATTTGACATGCCTTTGATAATTTGTCATTGAGCTCTTGTCATATTTCTATGTGTTTGCAGCTTGCGAAGGGAAAAAAGATTTAATTCAATATAGTCAGACTATCGTTCAGAAGGATCTTTTTAGAACCTTTTGGAGGGAATGCCAACTTTCCATCTGGTGTTGTAAAGATGGCCTTCTTGGTACAGGAACTGAGTACACAGTCAAGATAAGAAGCTTGTCCTGATTTCTACTGACTTTCCTCTCGGGTCAGGGAGTGTGATCCCATGGCATATGTTTCTGTTTGCTACACTGGAGGGCCCATGCCTCCTCTGAAAAAATCTAAGGCTTGGGGATAAGAGATACTAAAACTCAAAACCCAGCTTCCTACATCAGTAGGATTACAGGTCTGAGTCTCATGTACTCAACTTTTTTATACATACTATACTCAGTTTCATTATATTCACTTTCATTATATTCACTTCATAGACAGATATATACAAATATATGTATAAAATATTTATTTATAATCAGTGTTATATCTAGAAACACACAAATATATATTCATATAATTATAATAAAATTATATCACTACTTTCTCCAATAACATTTACACTAATGTTTTGTGCAAAAAACACTCAATTCTAAAACTTTAAATGCCTTTTTAGTTTGAAAAATCATATTGAATCTTATATATAATATAATATACTATATATAACATAAAGAATATAACATGTATTTACATATAACTGATTTAATTGTGGAAATTTTTTTTGGTTTTGTGTTTGTTCATCTATGAAAGCCTTCTTTCTTCTATTGATGATGGCTTTTACTTTCCAGTATACATATCTCCTATATATTTTGTCAAATATTTTCAGCCCAAAGTAGACTTTTTATAATATTGGAGTCAAAATTTCCTTCCATATTTGCTCAACGCAAATGAATGCAATGAAAATGTATACAGATTTGAACTCATTATTGGAAGAGAGTCCCACTTAACACTGTAAGTATTGTGGTATTTGTCCCAATTTACAGAATAGCTTTCTAGGATATCTGATCTGCTATGTCCTAGACCTTTTGTAGCCACCTTATCACCCCATACAGGCATGGCCTGGCTTCCTAGTCACTCTTTTTGCATTTAACAGCTCCCATTATATCCAGTAGGCTCTCTTCTACAGCCCCCTATCACTCTGCTTCCCCCGCTCCAGAACAGGTGTGCACGATTCTTCAGTTTGCAGGTTTAAAAAGAAATATATTTAGGATTCATGAATTCTAGAATATGTCAAAAACATTGTCATTTTAATAAAGTTAGAAAAATAAATAGAATGAACCTTTTACAAAAATCAGAAAAAAAAGAAAAATAAGGATTTTCTTAGGAAGGGGAGAAGGAATCTCAAAATCTAGATTGGCCTCTAAGTTGCCTTCAGGCAGAAATTCTGCCTCAGAGTCTTCAAAGGGATCTACTTCCTCATTAAAGACAGGATTTTCTTCCTGAGTCCAGGGAGGGACAGATTCTAATTTATCAACTGGAAATTGGATCCCTTGCAAGAGGAGAGATTGGTCTTGGTATTCTGTGAGGAAAGATTCCCTTTCCTCAAATGAATCTAGATTTTGGACCTCACTTATTGGTTTTCCTAAACATAGACTGGGGTCATTTTCCATTAGCACACATTTAACCATCATATCAAGAAGTGTTTTTATTTTTTGACTGATTTAGAGCTGATCTAGCTGGATTGTGAACATCAATGGAAGACATTCTGTATCGTCTTCTTCCTTGGTGGTATGTGTAGACACACCTGCATCACATGTGGGGTTCAGAATCAGTGGGATGTCCACAGGACTCAAAACCTACTTGGGCCTTTCTACAAATTGAAAAATAACCTCTACCTTCACAGGATTTCTGGAGATCAGCGATGGCTTGCAATCTCCATCAGTCACCATAGACGACATCACTGATGGGTTCTTTATCTGGAGTTCTGCAGAAGCTTCTCTACGGTGATGCAAACCTGAGAATGAAAATAGGTACAGGAGTCTTTGAGTAGACCCTCGTAGTTAAGGTGTCACTAAACTTCCAAGAGGATCCAATGGGAGAAGCAGTAGGATTTGAGTTGGGACTGAACACTGATGAGGAGGTAGGCTCTTTCTAATGAGTGTCTACTTCCAAGTTCTTTCAAAAGGAGAATAGACATTACCTGGCAAAGAATATCCATAAAAGGAAATTTTGCCAAGCTGGGGAGTACTAAGGGCTCTTGGCCAATCAGGCACATCCCTAGAGACTCAGGTTCCATCCCTACTCACAAGCTCTGAGGCATCTAAACAAGGACTTCTTCCTCTTTTTCTTTGTCTCATGGGTTTCTCCAGCTGGTCCAGAAAAATATGTAAGCAGAAGAGCAGGTCTGAAGAGGCCATGTTGAGCTTGACATTCTGTGTAAGTTCTTTCAGGGTGTCATTGTTCTTGGGCTCATAGAAATCATCAGGGTAGAAGTCCATCCACATAGGGAAGATGAAACAAACAAGACTGTGTGCAAATTGATTTTTGGGAAGTGGAAAGAGACTCCTGCAAGCAGGATGCTCCTCACAACCCACTTCTAGTAATTTCTCAAATATAATCCTCTAAAATTCTCCCTGTAATAGGAAGAGAAATTTGTTTCCCCACTGGATCTGACTTGCTACACACAGCCCTCCCTGTCATCCATGAGATTCCAAAAGCACAACCACAACCACAACTGTGTAATCTGCTATCCACTGAAGTGCCAAGCCTCAACCCCCTGGTGAAAATCACAACTGGTGTGCAAAGAAGAAAGTTGAGTTTGATTCAGAAACCTCAAAGATACCAAATTTTCAAGGATAGAATTCTTTGTGCCAGCGTCCACTTACTTCTTCACTTGTTCATCTTCTTCCCAGTTATGGTAGAAGGATCTGTACCAATGGGAGGAGAGAAGGAAGTTAACTCTATGCTTCTCCTTTTCTGAACTAACAGGACACACATAGGACTCGCTAAGTCCCACATGGTAATGTAAACATGACAGACAAAATTGTTGATATGTCTATACAACATCATGGTAATTCTGTGAAGATGCTTATGTGCATCTGTCCAAATAAATGCACAATGGCTCATGCCTCTAATCCTACTAATCCGGAGGGTGAGATATGTGAATCACAGTTTGAACCCAGTCTGGTTTGTAAAAATCTAAATATACTTATCTTCAATTAACCAGCCAAAGGCCAGAATTGGACCTGGGGCTAAATTGGTAGTGTGTTAGAAATGGGACAGCACTCAAGCCCCCAATTAAAGTAAAAGTTGCCTCCTTACTTCTGTCTATATTCCTTCAAAGGTCTCAAAGATAGTGATTTCCTAGGTGAGCGTGGACGTTGGGTGCCACTTGCTCCTTCCTTAAATCCTAGTCTCTCAGCAAGCAAATTACTAAGGCTCCACTAGCATATGAGGCACATGAAATATTCTGGCAGCCCAGTCCTAAGGAATTAGACAAGGACTGCACTTCTTTGTCTCAAGCCAATCTCCTTTGAGAAGACCCCAGTGAAACTGTCTCAGAGATATACCTAGTATTCCATTATTCTGCCAGGGGGTCTCATCAGCCCTGGGTTTGAAGGAGGAACACTAACATTTTTTTGTTTGTCATGGGGCTTGAATTCTGGGCTTGGGTGCTATCCATCAGCCCTTCAGCTCAAAGGGAGCACTCTACTGCTTGAGCCACAGCACCACTTCTGGTTTTCTAGTGTTTTATTGGAGAGGAGTATCATGGACTTTCCTGCCAGGGCTGACCTTGAACCGTGAACCACAGATCTCTGTCTCCTGAGTATCTAGGATTACAGGTGTGAGTTACTGGTGCCTGGCTTAGGAACACTCACTTTTTTTGTTTGTCAGGGCTTGATCTCTGGGCCTGGGCCCTGTCCCTCAGCTCTTCAGCTCAATGCTAGCACTCTACCACTTGAGCCACAGCACCACTTCTGGCTTGTTTTCTGCTTATGTGGTGGTCAGGAATCGAACCCAGGTCCTCATGCATACAAGGCAAGCTCTCTATCACTGAGCCACCTTCCCAGCCCAAGAACACTCACTTTCAGAATATCCAGCAACTGCTCCATTGTCCTACACTCTGTGTAGTGGTGGAGGAAGTTTCCCACATAGAAGGGATCAGCTTTCTGGTAGGCAGGGACAAGGTCCATTACCAGAATTTCCAGAAAGCCTGAGTCCAGGCTCCATATATTATAAGGCACATTCAGGGTTTGGATGGACTCATTGTCACACTGAGGTGGTAAAAAAGAATGGATCTATGAAACATGGAAATGAGAGTAGACTTCAAACTGAGTAATTGTAGTAGAGTGGATTGAAAAGTGCACAGCAAATATTTTCTGTCTACACATATAAAAGCACATAAGAAGTTTCTAGTGTGGGCTAGGATGAGATTAAATAGGTTTTCTGTCATAATTATACCTGGCCTGAATTTCCTTGCAATTTCCTTGGTTTCTTCTTATAAAAAGTCCTGAGACATTGGATTCGTGGTTGGGCACTGATCGAATGTCTGCAGCATAGAGTGAGGCACTCACACCTCCCATGCTTGAGACCTGAGTCTCTTGACTTTGAAAACAGTACAGGAACATCTTTCTTGTTCCTGAGCCACAGGCCAAGTGAGCTGGCTTGAGCTAACTGTAGGTTACAGTTGCGTGGCTCTCAGAGTTCTATATTCTATTCCATTGTGAGTGAGGTAGTGTCATCTCTCAGAGCCCAATGATCTAAGCTGCTTGCTCACATAAGACCATCCCAAAGACAAACTGGAGGCTGAAATCTCCCCTCCCACATCACTTTATACACATGTGGACATTGTCAAATCCCAATAGTCTCAGCTAGGCCTAGATACAGGCATGTCTCAGCCTCAAAGAGCCCTTCCTAGGTCAGATCCAGGCCTTATTTGTCACTATTCCTCTCATCCTGCACAAATCATTTTGCCTCTCAGGGTCCCCTCGGCCTGCCATGTGCTTCTTGCATCTATTTTTGAAATCAACTTCCTAAGACATTATTAGGTTTTTGTTTCCTAATCTTGCTTGCCTTTGAAGCCCCAGTGTGCTTTCATCTGGAAAAAAAGGCAAGTTCTTAGCGGTGGGAAAATCAAACAAGTATTGGAAAACACATGTATTATTACACATATAGACAGACATTATTACAGGTGTACATTCTTGTAAGATAAAAGAGTATTTTTGAATCTTTTGTCATATTTTATGACAGAGGGGAAGGGGAAAAGGGAAGAGGTGCATTGTCTCATAATTCAATGATTATTTTTTTTAAATAGTATAGTTGAAGGAATGTAAGATTTAAAGATAAAAACCGTGCTTCTGTTCTTTTTATAAGCTAGTCATTTATAAAGTATTCCTCACTAAAGTTTTGTCGTCTGTGTCCCATGAACTATCTTCCTCCATCAAAATAATCAAGGAAAAACCTTCACAAATAAGTAGACTGTTGTCCAATCTCTGGATAAGTATTTATGGTACAACTTTGCCTGGTAATTTGTGCGTGTACAAGTGTGTGGGAGTATGTGTGTGTGTGTGTGTGTGTGTGTGTGTGTGTGTGTGTGTGTGTGTGTGTGTGTGTGTGTGTATGAATGTGTGTCTGTGCATATTTGTGTCTTAGGGCTTGAACTCGGGAGCTATATGACAATCCCACGCTTCTTTCCCTTGACCATGTTGCTCTACCAATTGTACTACAGTTCAGCTGCAAGCTTTTTTTTAGTGAACTAGAGAGGAGAGACTCATAAAATTTCCTGCTCAGGCTAAATGTCAAGTATCAACCTCCTGATTAGCTGGAGTTATAATTATGAGCCTCCATAACCTGGTGATAAAGCATTGTTAATGGAGGCAGTGGGATTGCAAGTTTCAGTCCGGCTTCAAGACACTATATCATAAAACAGCAACAGCAAAATCCTATAGCAAAATACAATAATAAGATGTAATTACAATACAATTTAGTCATATAGTCTGCTAGCATAACTTTCAGGAAACCTTGGTTTTAATCATTTAGCAACACAAAACCAAACAAAATGAGCTAATTTTAGGAGACTCTACGATTTTTTAAATTCCATCTTAATAATTTCAAGAAACAAGAAAAAATGCATACTTATGAGAATGAAAAAAGATTAAAAGATGGCAGATTATGAAATGAAAATTTCTACACTGCAGGAAAATTATTGTCATGGTGAATATATGGTGGTATTGTTATGGTGAACATATGATAATGTTCTTCAGAGCAGCAAGAGATAAATATATATTTACTACACATAGTCTAACTTGTCTATATCTATCAACATCCAATCTTCTAGTGCACATTATTAATGTATTCATGTTTATGGTATATTCGAAAAAGTGACTAGCAGAGTCAGGAAGTTACCAAAATACATTAGCTGCAATGTTTTAGGAGATAAACTTGCTAATTATATTGACTATTCTATATATTAAACATGTAATGTGTTACCATTTTATCTCTAAGTATGTACAAACACTACTTTAAAGTGAAACGGATTACAACAAGGTTTTGAAGGCATATGCCTGTAAAGCCAGCTAGTGGGGACATCATTTCAAGACCAATGAAGTTTTACCTGCAATGATCCCCAACCCCTGGCTGTGCATGATGGAATACTTCTATCACCCTGGTCCATGGGGAGGTGAAAGCAGGAGGATTTCAGTTACATGCCATACAAGGCAAGAACTTCCACATGGCTCCCTCTCAACCAAAGAAGGTTCAACACTGGCTAGCACCTATCTTCCCCACCTAGGTAAAAATAAAAATAAGAGCATTGTAGTATAAGAAACAAACAATATTAAATCATGCCAATGCAAAGCATCATGAACAACACACACTCAGTGTTTGTTTCTCATACCTTTATTCCTAACTATAGCTTGGATTATATATGTGAGCCAGAGACACTAAGCAGTTCATCATTATAAAATGACTGAGTGTCTGCTTTGACTCCAAGGTCTTTGATCCATTTGGAGTTGATTGGGGTGCAGGGTGATATATAAGGGTCTAGCTTTATTTTTCTACAAGTAGTAACCTAATTTTGGCAGCACCATTTACTAAAGAGGCTGTCTTTCTTCCATTCTTTTTTAAGCTACCTTATCAAAGTTTAAATGGCTATATGTCTGTAGGTTCATTTCGGGGATTTCAGTTCTATTCCATTGGTCCTGCGGTCTGTTCTTTTGCCAGTACCAAGCTGTTTGGATTACTATGGCTTTGTAGTAGAGTTTGAAATTTGGTATTGATATTCCTCTAGCACTGTTCTTTCCGTTAAGGATAATTTTTGCTATTTGAGGTCTTTTATGTTCCATATGAATTTTTGGATTACTTCATCTATTTCCCTGAAGAATGAGGTTGGAATATTGATTGGTACCGCTTTGAAGTTATAGATAGTCGTGGGAAGTATTGCCATTTTCATGATGTTGATCCTTCCAATTCAGGAGAATGGGAGGTTTTTCCATTTTTACATTGTTTTGATTTCCATTAACAGGTTTTTAAAGTTTTCAACATAGAGGTCCTTTACATCTTTGGTTAACTTAATTCCCAGGTATTTTTTGTGGTGCTATTACAAATGGAGTTGCTATCCTAATTTCAGCTACGCTTTTCTCATTGTTGGAATACAGAAAAGCCATTGATTTTTGAGGGTTAATTTTATACCCTGCTGCTTTGCCAAAGGTTTGAATCACCGTGAGTAGTTTAGGAGTGGAGTCCGTGAATAAGAGACTACCTAGGTCTCCTTGGCACACGCCGAAACTTTCTTAAGACACCCAGAAACACAATGAATCAAAGAAAGGTTAGACAAATAGGATTGCATGAAATTGCAGAGCTTCTGCATGGCAAAGGACATAGCTAGCAAGATCAATAGATCAACCACAGATTAGGAGAATATCTTCACTAACCACACAACGGACAAGGGTCTCATATCTAAAATATGCCTGGAACTCAAAAAATTAAAACCCCCAACAACAAACCCTCAAGGAAACAACTGCCCAATAAATAAGTGGGCTAAAGCCTTAAAGACATACTTCTCTGAAGAGGAAAGAAGGATGGCCAATAAACATATGAAGAAATTCTCAACCTCCCTGGCCATGAAAGAAATGCAAATCAAAACAACATTGAGGTACCACCTCACCCCAGATAGAATGGCTATAATCAAGAACTCTAATAACAACAGATGCTGGAGGGGATATGGACAGAAGGGAATCCTACTGCATTGTTGGTGGGTCTGTAAACTTGTATTACGGATGTTCATCAAAAGACAACACATAGAGCTCCCCTATGATCCAGCAATCCCAGTTTTGGGGTTTTACCCAAATGATCACAAGACCATACCAAAGCTACCAGCACAACTATGTTTATTACAACATTATTTACCATAGCTAAATGTGGAACCAACCCAGATGCCCCTTAGTAGATGAAAGAATAAGGGAAAATGTGGTCTATATACACAATGGAATTCTATGCCTCTATCAGAAAGAATGACATTGCCCCATTTGTTAGGAAATGGAAAGACTTGGAAAAAATTATATTAAGTGAAGTAATCCAGGCCCAAAGAAACATAAGTCCCTTGTTTTCCCTTATTTGCAATAACTAGTATATTTCTGAGACATGCAGAAAAGGTCAGATAAGTTGATGTTGGATGAGATATACCCGAAGTGAAAGATTCAAATATTTTTTTTCTTGCGATTGTTTCAAAGATATTCATAAGATGATTTCTTTGTTGTTTTGTATGTCCCTTCCCCACAGTACATCCACTGCTTTCACTGTATTTGATGTTGGTATAATTTGTGGAGGGGAAGGAAAAAACATATTTTTAAAAAAGGATACAGTTGGACATATTGCAGCAATGAAATGTACAAGCCAATATTTTGAAAAACGAACTTTACAACTTTGGCCAGGAGGGGTGAGAAGTGGGGGTGGGCTGAGGAGGTGTGTGGTGGAGATAAGAAGGTATGGGAAGGGGAAACAAAGGACAGGGCACAATGCTTGATAAGAAATGTATTCAATAACGTGTCCATTTAATTGTAACTTCTCTGTATGTTATTTTCACAATAAAAAAAAAGTCTATGTGAAGCCAGGTGCCAGTGGCTCATGCGTGTAATCCCGGCTACTCATGAGCCTGAGACCTGAGTATAGCGTTCAAAGCCAGCCCAGGAAGAAAAGTTCCCATAAGACTCTTATCTACAATTAACAACTCAAAAGCTTGAAGTGGCTCCATGGCTCAATTGACCCAGTGCTAACTAACTTGAGCACAGAGTCTCAGAGTCAGTACCCAGGCTAGGAATTCAAGCGCCACAACTGACAAAAAAAAAAAAAAAAAAAAAAAAAAAAAAAAAATATAAATGTCTGAATTTCTTATGAATTAAAATGACAGCTCTGGTATACAATTCTACAGTCTACTACAGATTTCATTATATTTATGGTTAGAAAAAGTAGCAGCACTTGAATAAAGGACATTTTTTCATAAACTAGGGCAGATTGGTCTCTAATTAGAGGAAATTGCTGGGCTCATACATAATACTTTTGGTTGGTTTTTGTTTTGTTTTTAGGACAGGATGAGAAATCTTATTTCTACCAATGGCTATTTGGATATGTATGACATCATTCACAGGCCATGCAGAATTAATAGTAAAGACAGGACACAGTAAACTTTCAGTAAACTTATTTGTCTTTATGCAATATTCTGAATGATTTGTTTAGCTTATATTTCCCTATGGCCTATAGTTTCCTATTCCTGCCTTCCTCAAATACAAGCATGTTCCACCAATTCAGATTTGAGCCAGGCAATATGTAGTATTAGTTGCAAGAGGTAAGGAAAATTGTAACACAACCAGGAAAGCATGAAACCAACTCTATATTAGCTGGACACTGGGGACTCAGGCCTAATCCTAGCTACTCAGGAGGCTGATGATCACTGTTCAAAGCCAACTGGAGTGAGAAAATCTGTGAGACTCTTCTTTCCAATTAACAACCAACAACCATAAATGGAGCTGGGGCTCCAGAGGTAGAGTAGCCTTGCTTACAAAAAGTCAGAGGCAGGGGCTGGGAAGATGGCTCAGTGGTAGAGTGCTTGCCATGCATGCATGATGCCCTTTGTTCAATTCCTCAGCACGTCATAAGCAAAAAGAAAAAAACATAAGTGGTGCTGTGACTCAAGTGATAGAGCACTAGCTTTGAGCTGAAGAGCGAGGGACAGTGCCCACGCACAGAGTTCAGGACCCATGAACAGACCCCCCCCCAAAAAAAAATCAGAGGCAGCACCCAATCTTGAGTTCAAGCAGAAGGTCAGGCACAAAAACAAAAACATTCAACACACAAAAAAACCCAGAAACTGGAGAAAGCTCAGGAAAGGATGGCCTTGTCTACAAGACAAATGTAAACATTACATGAATTGTGAAATGGTAACCTCACTGTACAATTAGTAACAATTACATTTTTAAAAAATCTGAGAAATCCTGTAGCCATTGGCCTTTATGATGTGCATCTACTTTCTAGGATTTCAAAGTACCATCATCTGAGCTGGCAGCACACAGGTTGTAGCCCGGGGTGATTAGAAAATATGAAACCAGAGATCCTTTCATATTGTCCCGACAACTCTTATTATTTTAAGCAAAAAAAAAAAAAAAGGAAAGTAAAGAAAATAGATGTTATGGTTAATTAAGCTGTTATTAAAGATTCCTGGCAGAATTATAATGTTAAATGATGAGTTAATGCATGTGTTTTCTAGATACTGAACTCACATGTGTCACTGAAATATCCATGGTTTCAGAACAAGAAATTCTGAAGTGTAAAGCATACTAATTAGTTGAATTTCATTAGGTAACCAATGAAGAGAACACAACACGGTATTAAGCCAGGTAAAGTTGTTTATTTACTGAACTGCTGCCCATGCCATACATGGTGGAAAGGCATGTACAAAAAATAGGGCGACCCAACCTCCGGCCTGGATGTATCTAGGCAAAGGATCGGATGAGGTGTGGCCAGGTAGGTGGAAAGACTAGCAATACTGGATCTGCATGTGACTTCAGGGCCTGGGATTCACCTCCAGTCAGATGGAAAGTGTGATCAGAGGCTGACCAGGTCGTGACTTAGTGGGAGGAGGAGGTGGCTGCCTCCAGGTGTGCCAGATACTTAGATAACACATAAAGGGTGGAAACTTAGCCAAGAAGTGAAAAGGCATCTGCATAGGGTCTGCATGGCCTGGGGCAGACCTAATATAAAATACACGTAGTACTGCCATGTGACTCCAGACTCTAAAAAATTCATTCTCAAACATTTTCTTTCTCTCTTTCTTTTTCTTTCTTTTTTCTTTCTTCCTTCCTTCTTCCCTTCCTTCCTTCCTTCCTTCTTCCTTCCTTCCCTCCTTCCTTCCCTCTCTGTCTCTCTGTCTCTCTGTCTCTCTGTCTCTCTGTCTCTCTGTCTCTCTGTCTCTCTGTCTCTCTATCTCTCTGTCTCTCTGTCTCTCTGTCTCTGTCTCTCTCTGTCTCTCTGTCTCTCTGTCTCTCTGTCTCTCTGTCTCTCTGTCTCTCTGTCTCTCTCTCTCTCTCTCTCTCTCTCTCTCTCTCTCTCTCTCTCTCTCCTTTCTTTCACTCACCCTCTCTCTCTCTCCTACTTCAGTATTCTCAACTCTCAAATAATGAACACTTGCTGAGTTGAACTCACAGGCTGGGAAGAGTAGCTCAGTTAGTGAATGTGAACTTTAATTTAATGTTCCCTTATACCTCTACCACAGATCACTGGAATCAAATCATGAACACTCAGCAGCATGGCATATTAAGGCATTTAGGGGAGTAAAGCAAGCAAGCTCACTGCATTCTGTGAGGTCCAACCTAGGAAAGTGTGGCAGACTCCTCCCTCCTCTTGAACAATCTCAGCAAAGTTTCTGCATCAGGAGAGTTGACTGGCTCCATGTGAGCCAGTTACCTAAGTGGCACAGGTACTTGGCAGAGACTTAGTCTCTTGTTGAGCTTAAATTAATGTCATGTTTCAACATGATCCACTAATTTGTTGAGATTGGGACTTCCTAATTTTTTGGTTAGCCTATGTTCAAATGATGATCTATTTATTTCTGATTTCTAACCACGATTATAGATGTGAACTAACACATCAGACCACTCAAAGTCCTTTATCACACATGGAAGACATGAAGTTGATTTTCCAAAATGACATACAAGTTGACAGACAGCAAAAGTAAGTCCTTAATTTTGGTCGAGATGTGTTTTTAATGTGAAACAAAATTACTTAGCAAAATATCTGACTACTGTGATTATACTTGCAAACTTACCCTACATTTTTATATCAAGTCACCTATATTAATCAATGATTAACTCAAATTACCTGTAATCATTTATTTCTGTCATATCTTTTAGAAGTAGGCAGAACTGGAGCTCACATCATAAAATAAAGTGGTAGAATTTGAGAGGATCACAGTTCTGAATCAGTCAAGGAAGGAAAAGAAACCCTCATATCAACCTACTAGGTAGGGATATTGGAATGCAATCATAATCCTTGCTTTGTGGGATGGGTGCAAAAATTGCTACTCTAGGAATAAAGTAACTTAAATGAGAAAGGATTGATGGAGTGGCTCCAGTGGTGGAGTACCTGTCTGGCAAACAGAACATTAAAACTCAAATCAACTTCCTAAAGATAAAATAAGAAAAGGAAAGAAAAAACAATACTGACCATGTGTTCAATGTAAAGATTTACACTAAATTATCATAGTAATAAATGTCATCATTTATTTCTAGGGCCAAACATATTTTCTGTTAAGCCTACATGAAAAAATAGCACACTATATATAAAGCTTTGGTAAAACACAGGTCTAGCTTACAATGATGAACACTTAAGTTTGCATGTGCAGTGGTGTTGCAGGGTTGTTAAGGTTTATGGAAGTCCATCCTTTTGATGAACTTGACATGATGAAATTACCTAACCATACATAACCAGACAGTTTACTGGACAGATACTGCTGATACACACACACACACACACACACACACACACACGCACACACGCACACACACACACACACACACACACACACACACACACACTTGTATGTATTTATATATTAACATGTAAATAAAAATAAAAAATTTGTAATGAATAAATTAATTGAACAGATACCTTTCTCAAAGAATTATTTTATCTGAACCAATTCATGTCTTCAAGTCTCCAATGCTATATCACATTTACATGGTTGCTGATCGCTTTCAGCTTTTTTAGGATATTGTTTTTTCTTTGTTTTTCAGATGAAAAAAGCCTGCCAATAAACATACTTGTATGACATTCCTTTCTTTAGAAAATGAAAAGCACGTTGTGTTATGTGGCTCTTTATGTCAAAATATTTTTTTATAATTTCAAGTACATATTGTCTTAGACTTAAATCTCATTCATTCTCTTCCAATAGTATTTATGGGAATGAGAAAATGAAAGATCACACTGTTACGTTGGGAGCTTCGGTTATTAATCACTGGAATAAATATTATGAAAATGAAAAAAATTATTTACAGAGATGACTTGAAAGTTATCTTTCTACACACTCATGCTACTCCCTCAACTATATCATAGAACTTAAAATAAGTACCATTTTAGCTGTGTGCCATTGGCTCATTCTTGTAATCCTAGCTACTCAGGAGCTGAAATTTGAGGATGGTAGTTCAAAGCTATCCCTGGCAGGAAATCTATGACACTCTTACATGCAATTAACCACCAGAAAACCGGAAGTGGCACTGAGCCCAGGGACAACGCCCAGACCCAGAATTCAAGCCCTATGACCAAGAAAAGTTAAAAAAAGGAAAAAAGGAGGAAAAAGTAACATTTTTACAATTAATGTGCACATATAACATATACACAAAAAATTTCTAGAAATAAAACTATAACAGTCCCTGGACTGGCAAAGAAAAAGATATTCAAGTGAAATTGCCTTTAATCATTCATTTAGACAATCTATACTGAGGGCAGGCTACTGGAACTCACATCACTAATTGAAGAGTTAAAACTTGAGAGCATCACAGTTCAGAACCTGTGTGCAAGGAAAGTAATAGTCTCATATCATCCTAAATGCTGGCATGTTGGAATGAATTTGTAATCCCAGCTACTTGGCAGACAGAAATGAGGAACTTAGCCTCTGTTTGGCCCTCAGCATTATTGATAACCTATGAGCAAAGTAACTAAATCAAAAAAGAATATTCTAATGGTAGAATACTTGTTCAGCAAACACAATATCAAAATTCATACTCATTTCCTAAAAGAGGAAAGAAAAATGAAGAAAGAAAGAAAGGAATAAATAAAAGAAAGAAGGAGGAAGAAAGAAAGGGAAAAAGAGAAGTATAAACAAAAACCTCACCATGCATTAGATGTTAATAATGACTTTAAGTAATTTTAGCTATAATTGTCATCATTTAATCCTGGGCAGAGACATTTTGTATCAAGCCTGGATAAGCCATTGCATGCCACATACAAAGCTTTGGTAAAATACTGGTCTGGCTTACACTGTTGGACCAATAGGAATGTAAGTCTAGTGGGTGGGGTCTTCATAATAATTGTGTTATGATCTCAAAATGTGTCTTTATTTCTGGCATTTTACCTGAGTAATCTCACTTCAGTCTTTTCCAAAGGGCACTTTAGTGGAAGGAGGAAAATCATTGATTCTGGTAGACAATTTCTGTTACTAAAAACTCCAGTATATAGTAAGGGAAGCAACTCCAAAATTATTCATTAGAGAGATGAGTTGAAAGTCATCTTTATACACACTAACTCTTTCCTCAACAAAGCCAGATGATTTAAAATAACTAATATTTTTTAAGTTAATGGGCACAAATGTGCATGAATTTTCCAGAAATAAAATGATCACTCATGAAACCTTACTAATACTTCAAAGGATGTTTTCCAATTAGAGGAATCATCTTCATACATTTTCACAAAATGTGTATCTGCTTGATAACAGAACCTCCAACTAGACTAAGGCTTCTAATAAAATTTATGAGATGGTGTAGGGTTACTGTCTGATTCAAAGGAAGAGTTAGTATTGGCACAGTCCCTGTGGTGGAGCAGGGCAGGGCTTTGAGGATGAAGGCCAGTCTGTGTAGGACTTTGAGATAGTAGGGAGGGGACAGGAAGGACTAGACTTGTGGAATAGGTGGGGCTTTAGGATGGAGGCTGGGAGGTAGACGGGTTTTCAGTGGATGAAGACTGGGTCACTGGGGAGGAGGCTGTTTGGGGAAGAGCTTTGAGAAGGAAGAACAAGGCTACAAAGGAGGAGGTTACTTACAGGAAGGGTTCTGGTGGAGCACTGTGAGCTCTAGTAGGATATGTAGGGTGAGGTTTCCCATAAGGCAGGGAATGGAATGGAGGCAAGAGGCTGACAGAAGGTGTGGTTTCTGGTGCAGGAATATGGATCTATGAGGGAGAGGCTTTTCAGGGTCTGGCTTTAAGAGGGCAGGGCAGTGCTAGGAAGAAGTGGGTTAGTAAGAGGCATGGTTTCTGGTGGAGAATGGCAGGGCTTTGGGAAGTGTGTTAGGGAGGAGGTGGGGTTTCTAGCAGAGCAGGATGTATTCACAATGTATAGAGAAGCTTTTCAGGACCAGGGCTTTGTTAAAGCAGGGATAGGATCCAATGGACTAGATTAGTTAAGATGGCTTTCTGGTGTAGCCAGTCACCACTTCAAAAAGAGGAATAAGGTTGGGTGGGGATTACAGTGTTACAAGGCAGGACAAGGACTTTGGACAGGGTTTCCAGTAGTGCAAGGCAACCTTCAAAAAGAGACTACCGAGGGACAGGGATTTACAGTTGAGCATGGTGAGGCTTCCAGAAGGGGGCCAACTGGTGCAATGTTTTCCAGTTAAGCAATGTGGGTGTCGAGAGATGGGATAGTGTGGTGGGAGATTTTTAGTGGGGGTCTTGTAGAGCAGGTCAGGGCTTCGAGCCATGGGGCTAATTGGAGGAGGGGCTTTGAGAAAGAGTGGAAAGTCTACAAAGGTGTAGTATAATTATGGGTAGGGTATCTGTTGGAGTAGAGTGTGGATCTGAGGGAGCATCCAATAGGGTTGGATTTACCTGGGGAGCAATCCAAGGCATTGAGAGAGTAGGTATGGGAGGTGGAGAGACTTGTTTTGAAGCAGAGCTGGCTTTCCAAGCAGGAGATGGGCTATGTGAGAAGCTTCTGGCCAACCAAAGCTGGGCTTCAAGGGCAGTTATACAGAGGGGGAGGGTTTTTGTGTAGCATGATTGGCTTTGTGGGAAGAGGTAGGTTCGGGGCTGTGTTTGACAAGTTAGGCCACTTAGAAGCAGACAGAGAGGGACAGAGTTTCTGATGAAACCAGAAGGGACTGGAGGGAGAAGTCTGGTTGTGGGGTGGGTATGAAAGAGAAGGGAGGAGCTTGGAGGTACTAAGATATGGGATTAATGGGTTTATGAGGAAATAGTGTAGTTAGGCGCTGGGTATCTGGTGGATGAAGTGAGGATTCGAGGGAGAAGCCCGATGTAGGCTGGGTTCTTGGTGAAGCAAGGAGAGACATAGAAGGAGGAGATATGGATATGGCCTGGTTTCTGGTGGTACAGAGCAAGGATTCCAGGAAAGGGTGGAGTTGAAGAAGGCTTTCCCTGTAACAGAGGAGGGCTTTCAGGAAGTAGTCTGGTTGCAGTCAGGCTTTGAAAGTGTACAGCAGGACTACAAGTGGGTAGGTTAGTTAAGGTTGGACTTTTGAATGAGGAGGCTGACTGGAAGTGTGTTTCCAGTGGATCCAGTCATGTTTTATGGGAAGGGGGATAGGAAAGTGGCAAGACTTAGTGAAGAGTTGGGTGACAAAAAATATACAGTTACTCCAAATAGGAACACCATTTTCTGTCAGTATAGAATTGTATTACTTTTATGTATGCGAGAGATATTGAAGAAAGAAACCAAGTAATAATTCCTTTCTAGTGAAAATTTTCTTTATTCCAGTTGAGTGAAAATAAAACCACTGGTCACATCAGGCTCAGAGGCACACAGTAGACTAAGACACATGAAGCACTGGACTTGATTCCCCATCACAACTTTTAAGAACCACAAATAAAAATTTTTAAATGTCTCACTTAGTAATAATGGACACTCTATTGTCTTAAAATTGTGAATGAATGAAACCTTTACTCTGACCATTTTAGAAATCCTAAAACTATGTAAGCAGTAATAATGTTTTAACTTTTTATAATATTGGAAGGTATACTAAAATTAATTAGGAAAATATAAAATGTACACAGATTGTTCATTCTCCAGCATCAACTTTAATCTAAAAGGATTTAAAACAATAAAATTGCCATATAGTGGGATTGCAGCATGGTTTTTTTTCCAGTCATCAAAATGGTGACTTAAACAATGTGTATTTATCTTTGGATGCATCGCTGTTAAAATGTATCTAAGAATGTAAAGCACTTCTATAGAGACCATGAAGAGACTCAGAAGGATCTGTGAAATGATGTTGGAATAAAATTAATGACTAATTACAGTAGGAATTGATTTTCTCTAGGCCCACAAATAATGTCCAGAAGAAAAGGCTGCATTGAAAAATAAACAAAACAAGGAAAAGGAAGCAGGCAGGCAGACCTTGAAGTAAACATTATCCAATGAACAATATCTATTGAGGCATGATTGCAATCTTCTTTTATTTAAATTACAATTACTGACCTATGTTCTTCCCTAATGCCAAATAATAAAGCCATGAAAACGCAATAATCATTTTTAAGGCCTTATATTTACAAAAAAATATTCGATGAATGTATTGCTAGAAAGTAAAGATAGATGTCTGAGATAAAGTGTGAAGAACATATCCCCAATTTCTGGCTCTTCAAGATGAGAGGGGTACAAACCAAAGCACAAGGGGAATGGACAGAAGTACATTAGTGCATACCTGTAGTTCCCAAGATGCAATAATTAATATAACAGGGGAGAAAATCAACATGACCATCACAGGATTTAACAATGGAGAGAAAAGAGAAGAACAGTGAAAATGAATGGAAAATTACTAAGGATGCCCTTGCATATTTGGCCGAAGAATGCGTGGCATTGAGGTCTAAACTATGTGGAGGTGTTATAGGAAACTATCTGTGGTCATATGGTGCCACATGCAGTGAAGAACTTACGATTTTTCAAGACATTGAATAATCATAAATGTCTTGCTTCAGTAGTACAGAGTTAAACCTTGATAAATTCTGTTTGGAAACACCTAACAAACTATAAAACCAAGACCAGAAGATTCAAATTGTATATAAGTAACTTGACTGTTCGCAACAATAGAGTTCAAAAAATCAAATCATATAATGTGGATGCAAAAGCATAACATTATTAAGGTAACCATTACACCTCACACATTTTATGGGAGTAGTCCTTATTATAAAAGATTTGTTTTGCTTACACATTTTGGATGTACAAAACCAACAAAAAACAAAAGCAAAACAAAGAAAAGACAATTGGCAATAGAGCTGGAAGCCAGTGCTTCCTCCCTATTCCCAGATAGTCATGAGCCTGAGATTGGAATATCATGGTTCACAGATGGCTGGTGTAGCAATTCATGAGACATTTATGTTCAATTATTCAATCAACGACAGAGTTAAACCTTGGTTCAAATACTACAAACTCAGTCAATCATGAGTGAAAAAAACCAAGCAAGAGTTTGAGGCTCTGAGTCAAGTTTCATTATTGTACGTATGTGTGCGTGTGTGTGTGCACACACACAAATGGAATGAGAGAGGAAGAGGGAGAGAAAACAGGGAATATTAAGAGTTTAAGGACTATCCTAAGCATATATTAATTAATAAAAATGAGGGAAACCATGGAAGCTATGTTTCTTTGAGTCTGGCTTCTTCACGTAATATGTTTGGCTTCTAAGTCTTTCCATTTTATTATGAAAGGGGCTGTGTCATTATTTCTGATAGATGCATAAAATTATATTGTTTATATATACCACATTTTCCTGATCCATTCATCTCTTGAGGGGCATCTTGATTGGTTCAAATAATGCTCCCAAAAACATAGTTGTAGATTTAATGGGTTTTAGCTTGAGATCATTTCAACAAATGCCCAGGAGTGGGATTACTGGCTCCAGAGCTACGTATATTTGACCTTACAAAATGAAGCTAATTGAAATGAACTCCAAAACATGGAAAAAACCGTCTTTTTTCAGATGTCAACCTTGCTGTCTGTAGAGTATCTAGATCTTATTTTATTTCATTTTTCTTTTGCCATTGGTTTATCCCTGGCAATCTCTGTCTTGATTCTGGTTCCTTCCATCTTGTATATACATTTATCTGATTTGGAGAAGGAAAGGGAAAAAATATAATGATGAAAGATGTAAAAAGAATAACTCATTGCAACAATGATATTCACAAGATACTATATAACGGAAATGCACTTTACAACTTTGGAGTGGGTGGGAGGTATATGTGGTGGGAAGGGATAGGAGAACAACAATGGAGTGGGTAACAATATTCAACAAGGAATGCAACTTACTCATGTAACTGTAACTACCCTGTATAGTATTTTTGAAATAAAATAAAATTTTAAAATTGAGCCTATCCTAGAAAAAATATTGTTTTCAAAATAATACATCTGTCACAGACCTTGTGAGTGGTCCTAAAGTCAAGCTATTAGACTTGGAAAAGGATAGATTGGGAAGCCATCTCAAACAGCAATCGAAAGGCTGAGAGCTGTGCTCTGTAAAGGCCAAGCAGTCAAGGGAAGACAGGGGTATGATTTATTACCTCAAGAGTATTTAATTTCGAGCTGTTGGACACTAAAAGTTTAAGACTTCGGAGACACAATGGATGTCTGTGTTATGGTTGGAATGACTATTGTTCCCTTCTGCTCCCTAACAATAAGGGATTCAATTGTCACTATATCTACAAACAATACTTCATGTTAATAGTTGTAACCACAAACTATATTGATGTCTTTGCGGACATACCTGCAGCCACTGACCACCACCCCCCGGTAGTAGAATGAATATAAAGCATGTCAAGCAGGATTTAGGGATCCAGAATTTGGCAATGACGCTTTGGGTCCTCTGGTGTCTTCTTTCCTATCACTTCCTGTGATTTCTTAGTTCTTTGTCCAGGTTTCCCATCATCTTGGTTGTCCCATGGTTGCAGTTAGTGACAGTACTGGTATTCTGAACACCTCAAAACAAACTATGACAAACACTTCCTCACAGAACATTGACAAATGTATAGGAGCACCTGGAAAGATACCAAACATTAGCAGTCAACCTATGATCCTCTAGCAAGAAAGTACAATTCAGGAGTATCTTTACTTCTGATAATATGAGAAAGATAATTGTCTCTAGGTATTTGGTATTGCATACATTTTCAGAAACACATATACATTGTGAAATAATGTCATTTATTTCATAGGTCACAGACCATGTGACTGGAGTGATTACCCTAATATCTTATCTCTGTTTCCTGATTCAGAATTAGATGAGTGTGAATTGCCTAATTATGAGGATTTCTCCAAGAAACTCAAGAACACAAAATGAAGTGTCAGGGGCAGGCCGTTACATACCTGTAAGGATTTTACATATATTACAGTAATATACGTCTACACTGATCAGCATTCATGGCACATTGGTGTGTTATAATGGTCTTCAGATCAGAAATATGCTAAAGCTTAAAGTAGGATGATGGGCAATACATTTTCAACGCAAGAGTGATGATCACCCCCTGCAATTATTCTCAGTGGAGAATCCTTCCTATACATTTTACTGACTTAGCATCTATTCTGGGCTTTATCATTATCAGGCAGGGTCACACTGTATTGAGCTACAATACTGCAGCAACCTTAGCTGCCTTTTAATTTTATCTCCAACATTGATACCAAGGTCAACTCTGCAACTCTAATCACATAGTTAGTGAACTCCTGGACTTTTCAAGCATGGTTAAATATTCAGCTATCACTGCTCATTGCCATTGTTAAAGATCTCACTCCTTTAGATTTATTGTGTATTTTCTTGTATTTCCAGCACTGCCTTAGATGTTGGATTTTGAAATAGAACTTTTAGTTTGCATTTGATTTATGGAGGTGCTAGTGGTGCCAGTTGAACTGCATATATTATAATGTAAGTAATTTGATGTTTTTTTAATTTAATTTAATTTTATTAGTGAACATACTGTACAGAGGAGTTACAATTACATGGGCAGGATAATGTGTACATTTCTTACCAAGCATTGTAGCCTCCTCCTTTGTTTACCCTTCACATCCCTTCCCAGGCTCCCCACTCCCCCCCATCCCAATCCTATTCCTTCCCCCCCTCCCCTGCACCCCCCTGCCGCACCGAAGTTGTAAAGCTCGTTTTGGACATGACAACTTGTGCTTCTCATTGTAGCAACAGGTCCACCTGTATCCTTATAGAACTGGTTTTTCCCCATCTCCTCCACTAGTGATACTGACATCAAATATAGTGAAAGCAGGGGTTATACTGTGGGGGAGGGACATACAAAGCAACAAAGAGATAATCTTATAAATGTGTTAGAAACACATGCATGAAAGAAAAAAACATTAAAATACACACCTAAGGGTTCATTTTCCTGACATCACATTATCTGACCTTTTGCGCTTGACTCATACATATACTAGATATTACAAATAATGGAAACCATTGGACCTATGTTTCTTTGGGCCTGGCTTACTTCACTTAATATAATTTTTTCCAAGTTTTTCCATTTCTTAACAAACGGGGCAATGTCATTCTTTCTGATGGAGGCATAGAATTCCATTGTGTATATATACATTTTCTTGATCCATTCATCTACTGAGGGGCTTCTGGGTTGGTTACATATCTTAGCTATGGTAAATAATGCTGCAATAAACATAGATGTGCTGGTAGCTTTAGTGTGGTCTTGTTTGTAAACATTTGAGTAAATGCCCAAAAGTGGGATTGCTGGGTCATAGGGGAGTTCTATGTGAAGTCTTTTGAGGAACCTCCATACTGCTTTCCAAAGTGGTTGAACAAGTTTACATTCCCACAAACAATGAAGTAAAGTTCCTTTCTGTCCACATCCCCTCCAGCATCTGATGTTGTTAGATTTCTTGATTTTTGCCATTCTAACTGGAGTGAGGTGATATCTCAATGTTGTTTTGATTTGCATTTCTTTTATGGCTAGGGATGTTGAACATTTCTTCATGTGTCTATTGGCCATCCTTCTTTCTTCTTCAGAGAAGTTTCTCTTTAAATCTTTCGCCCAGTTATGTATTGGGCAGTTGTTTCTTTGAGGATTTGTTGTTGGGGGGTTTAATTTTTTGAGTTCCAAATATATTTTAGATATGAGACCCTAGTCCGTTGTATGGCTAGTAAAGATCTTCTCCCAATCCATGGGCTTTCTATTGATCTTGCTAGCTATGTCATTTGCCCTGCAGAAGCTATGCAACTTTAGGCAATCCCATTTGTCCAACCTTTTTTGATTTGTTGTGTTTCCAGGTCTCTATTCAGAAAATTTCGGCCTGAGCCAAGGAGACCTAGGGTTTCTCCTATACCATCCTGTAATGTTTTCAGAGTGTCTGCTTTGAGTTCAAGGTCTTTGATCCATTTGGAGTTGATTCTGGTGCAGGGTGATATATAAGGATCTAGCTTAAGTTTTCTACATGTAGTTAACCAATTTTGCCAGCACCATTTACTGAAGAGGCTGTCTTTCTTCCATGCTATTGTTTTAGCTCCCTTATCGAATATTAGATGGCTATAGGTCTGTAGGTTCATTTCTGGGTTTTCAATTCTATTCCATTGGTCCTGAGGTCTGTTCTTATGCCAATACCAAGCTTTTTTGATTACTATGTCTTTATAGTAGAGTTTGAAGTTTGGTATTGATTTTCCTCCAGCAGTGTTCTTTCCATTGAGGAGCGTTTTTGCTATTCGGGGTCTTTTATTGTTCCATATGAATTTTTGGATTGCCTCTTCTATTTCCTTGAAGAATGAGGTTGGAATTTTGATAGGTATTGCGTTGAATATGTAGATAACCTTGGGAAGAGTTGCCATTTTCACAATGGTAATCTTTCCAATCCAGGAGCATGGGAGGTTTTGCCATTTTTTAAGTTCTGTGTTGATTTCCTTTTTTAAGATTTTAAAGTTTTCATCATAGAGGTCCTTCACTTCTTTAGTTAAGTTAATTCCTAGGTATTTTCTTTTTTGTGGGGCTATTACAAATGGAGTTGCTTTCCTAATTTCAGCCACACTTTTCTCATTGTGGGCATACAGAAAAGCCATTGATTTTGGGGGGTTAATTTTATAACCTGCTACTTTGCCAAAATTTTGAATCAGCTTTAGTAATTGGGGAGTGGAGTCTATGGGATTCTTTAAATACAATATCATGTCATCTGCAAAGAGGGAGAGTTTTATTTCTTCTTTCCCTATTTGGATCCCCTTTATGTCTGCATCTTGTCTCATTGCTGTAGCTAGGCATTCTAATACTAGATTGAAGAGAAGTGGAGAGAGTGGGCATCCTTGTCTTGTTCCTGAGTTAAGAGGAAATGGCTTTAGTTTTTCACCATTGAGTATAATGCTGGCTGTAGGTTTGTCATATAAAGCCTTTATTATATTGAGGAATGTTCCATGGATTCCTACTTTTTCCAAAACCTTCATCATAAAGGGGTGTTGGATCTTGTCAAATGCGTTTTTTGCATCTATTGAAATAACCATGTGGTTCTTATTCTTACTCCTGTTTATGTGATGAATAATATTAATTGATTTGCGTACATTGAACCAGCTTTGCATCCCTGAAATGAACCTTGTTTGATCATGGTGTATGATTTTTTGGATGAATTGTTGAAGTCGATTGGCGAAAATTTTGTTGAGAAGTTTTGTATCAATGTTCATCAAAGAAATGGGTCTATAGTTCTCTTTCTTTGATGAGTCCCTGCCTGGTTTTGGGATGACGGTTATGATGGCTTCATAGAATGTGTTCGGTAGTGAGCTTTCTCTTTCAATTTCATTGAAGAGTTGGCGGAGTATTGGTGTGAGCTCTGCTTTGAAGGCCTTGTACAATTCCGCTGTAAAACCATCTGGTCCTGGACTTTTCTTAGCTGGGAGATCTCTTATTGCTGTTTCTATTTCAATGCTTGATATGGGCCTGTTGAGCTGGTTTAACTCATCTTGGTTTAGTTTTGGCATGTCAATATTTGCTAGGAAAAGGTCCATTTCTGTCAAATACTCAAACATATTAGCATAAAGTTTTGAGATGTATTCCCTTGTAATGTTCTGAATCCTGGTTGTATCCGTGGTGATGTTTCCATTCTCATCTCTGAGTTTATTAATTTGTGTGTGTTCTCTCCTTTTTCTGATAAGATTTGCTAAGGGTCTGTCAATTTTGTTAAGTTTTTCGAAGAAACAACTCTTTGTTTTGTTGATTCTTTCTATAGTTTTTTTGGATTCTAATTAATTTAATTCTGATTTAATTGCGATTATTTATTTCCGGCTAGTGGATTGGGTTTTATCTTGTTGATCTTTTTCAAGGAGGTTTAGATTTGTCATTAAATTGCTAGTTTCAGATCTCTCCAATTAGTTGATGTAGGAACTCAGAACTATAAACTTGCCTCTGATTACTACCTTTGTTGTGTCCCAGAGGAGCTGGTAATTTGTGTGTTCATTTCTGTTGAAAAGCATGAATTTTTGAATTTCCTTTCTAATCTCTTCCATGACCCACTCTTGATTCAGCAGTGTGTTTTTCAGCCTAGATGTGATACCGGACTTTCTTTGGTGGCCTTTGGTGTTGAGTTCTAATTTTATTCCCTTTTGCTCAGAGAGAATGCAAGATACAAATTCAATGTTTCTGAATTTAGACAAGTTTGCTTTGTGGCCTAAAATGTGGTCTATTTTAGAAAACGTTCCATGTGCTGCTGAGAAAAAATTGTATTCTGATTCTGCTGGATGAAATGTTCGGTAGATGTCTGTTAAGTCTAGTTGATCTATGCAGCTGTTTAGATCTGTGGTTTCTCTGTTGCGTTTTTGCCGAATTCATCTATCTAGTGGGGAGAGTGGTGTGTTAAAATCCCCAACAATTAATGTCTTTGGATCTATATGGGATTTGAGGGAAAGTAGTGTTTCTTTGATAAATTTGGGTGCTCCATTGTTTGGCGAATAGATATTTAGAATTGTAATATCCTCCTGAAGGAGAGATCCTTTAATTAGTATGTAGCGACCTTCTTTATCTCTTCTCACGATTTTTAATTTGAAGTCTATTTTATCTGATATTAGGATTGCAACTCCCGCCTGTTTATGGGGGCCGTTTGCTTGGTAGATTTTGTTCCATCCTTTAACCTTGAAAATGTGTTTGTTTTTACGGGCAAGATGTGACTCCTGCAGGCAGCAGATAGAAGGGTCTTGTTTTTTAATCCAACTAGACAGTCTATGTCGCTTAATTGGAGAGTTCAGTCCGTTAACGTTAAGAGATAGGACTGAGAGGTATTTGGGAGTTCCTGCCATGTTATCCACCTTCTTGGGGGCTGTGAAAACTGGGTTCTTCCTATGGTTCTTGGATTCTCAGTTTCTTGGCCTTTGTTGCGGTCTTGTTGGTTTTCTATGTGTAGGACATCTTTAAGAAACGTTTGTAGGGCTGTTTTGGTGGAGATGTATTGTTTCAATTTTTCGTTGCTATGGAAGTTTTTTATTTGGCCTTCAGTTATGAAGGAGAGTTTAGCTGGGTACAGTATTCTTGGTTGATAGTTGTTTGTTTTTAGGGCATGGCATACGTCATTCCAGGCTCTTCTTGCTTTGATTGTCTCTGCTGAGAAATCTGAGGTGATACTAATTGGTTTCCCTTTATAGGTGATTAACCTTTTCTCCTTGACAGCTTTAAGGATCTTTTCCTTGTTCTGAGTTGATCCTGTGTGGATTATAATGTGATGGTGGGATGTCCTATTCTGTTCTGGTCTATTTGGGGTTCTAAAAGCTTCTTGTATCTGAATAGGCTTATCGTTTTGTATGTTTGGGAAGTTCTCTGCTAGGATCCTGTTAAATTTCCTAGATCATTAACTTCTGTTTCTAGGTGCTCCTCTACACCCATTATCCTTAGATTAGGCCTTCTGATGGTGTCTTCCAGGTGTTGGATAGATCTATCATATTTCTTGGACTTGTCTTGGATGGTTGTATGTTCTTTCTCTATAATATCTAGGCTGTCTTCAATCCGTGAGATTCGATCTTCTGCATGGTCTAACCTGCTGTCAAGACTCTCTACTTTGTTTTTTATCTCTTTTCCTTCTAATTGGTCAGCTTTGATGGCTTCAAGTTCTTTGTTGAAGCTCTGTTTTAGGTCTTGTATGAATTTCTTTACTTCCTTAATTTGGTGTTCAGTGTTTGTTCTCAAATCACTTAGTTGATTGGTTATGGTTTCTTTGGACTCCCATTCCTTCTGTTGGTTTCCATTCAGCATTCCCTTTGTGGTCTCCCTGACTTCCTTCAGCTCTTTGTTAATGGATTCCATGAATGCCTTTAGTGATCTTTGTGTATTCTCTACCTGGTCTCTCAATTCCTGAATTACTCTTTGATTAGCTTCCTCCCATCTGTAGGATTCCTGCAGTTCTCTCTCCTCCCGTTCGTGGGATTCCTGCAGTTCTCTTTGAGTGTTCTCAGCCTGCTTACGCCATTCCTCCCTTTCTCTTTGAGTATTCTCAAGTTGTTCACCCAAATCCTGTATCAGTTTTTGAGTAGCTTCCTCACGCTTATGATATTCCTGTATAAACTTTTGGGATGCCTCCTCTCTCTCCTTATCACGCACATACAGAGACCTTTGTACGTTGTCAAACTTCTCATTTATCATGTTTGCCACCAGTGTTTGTAAGGCTATTTGGGAACTCTCCTCTGGGTTGTTCATTATCTGATCTGACCCCTGATTATCAAGATTGTGAATTGAGATACCCGGATTTGCCATTTTTCTTGTGTTTTTCCGGCTTACTCTGCCCATTTGAGAGGAAAATAGCACCAGTTTTGTGCTAGAACACTATCTTAACGCAACCATCAACCAACGTTTGCATTTATACAGTCAATAGTCTACAGATACAATCTAGTTCAATAGATACATCTATTCAACATCAAACAAGTATATGTTAATGGGTTTCGAACCGCAGAAAAGAATTTGGAAAACCAGAAATTTTTAGGGTTAGGGAGAGATGTGGGTAAAAAATAGGAATAGATTGGTGTGGGGAGGCACAGGGAGAGTTAACTATGTCCTAATCTCAATGCAGGAAATAGGTTGGGTAGGATGCAAGTAGAGAGAGAGAGAAAAGGAAGAAAGGGAAAGGGAAATGAAAAGAGACCAGAAAAAATAGAAACGAAAAAATTAATATTATTATGGAGATTAAAAGACCATCTATTTAGAGAGGAATGTGAGTATATTAATATAATGGTAGGAACATAGAGAAGAAGTGAAAAACTTAAGAAAATGCTTAAAATATCATATAGGTATAAAGAGGTATTACTACTATTAAGGAATTAAAGTCTCAGAGGTTTTGAATTGAGTAATAAATTTGTGGATTAAGTGTGTACACAATGGGGGATAGGGTCTACTAGTTAACTACGGGTTTATCTGAGGATGTGCAGGACAAGAGTTAAGTCACATACAGAATATCAAAAGAGAGGAAAAGGTGAAAGGGATTATAAAGGGAGAGAAAAAGATCAGAAGTTTCGTAGAGCTAGACAAAAAAACAAAAAGATAGTTATGAAAGAACGAAAAAGAGAAAGAAGACAAGAAAAGAAAGGAAAACGCACATTCATGTATTCCTAAAATAAAAATTATAAGAGGAAAAAAAGTTACTGGAAAACAATTATTTTTTCAAAAAAGGCAAAAGTTAAAGATTAATAAAATTTTTAGAAAAGGAAAAAAATTATATATATATATATATAAGGTACCAAAAAGAAAAAAGAAAAAAAAAGAGAAAAAAAAAAGAGGAAGAGAAGAATAAAAAAAGTTCTGTGATTTTTTTTTTGATTTTTTGGGAGGGGTGGGAAGAATCCTGTATCTCCCTTTTGTCTGTAAACAGCCTCTTGTTGGAGTCTCTGGTCAGGTTGAGGTCTTGTGGCTTGATTGGTTTCTTAAGTCAGTTTGTTCGAACAGGCAGAAAAATGCTCTGCTTTATCCAAGATTTTGAGATCCCCCTCCCAGATTAGTTTACTGGGAGGGTGATCTGCTTTGAGAATCACAAAAGAGGGGGATGCAGTGGTAAGGCTAGGTTCTGGGTAGAGTTGAGGCCTTTCAACAATCAGTAGCTGCTTACTGGGGCTATTTTGTGAAAAACAAACAAACAAACAAACAAACTCACAGAGCCCAGCCTGGAGCCATTCTCAGGGTTTTTGTTTTTCAATTGATTGTTGAGGCTGCTAGAGGGAGGGGCAGCCTCTGGCTCTGGTTAGCCAGTGAGGAAAGCCAGTCCAATGGCTGGTGCCTGAACTGGGTGACTTTTCCCTGGATGGAGCCTATTCTGGCAGGTCACTTTGCCGCCGTTAAGTTCTTGTGACCTGCTAAATGACTCGTTTTATTCCAAGGCCTGGGTTGGAGCTGGCAGCTCCTCCGAGCTTTGTCGGTATCCAAGATGGAGATCACCGGTGCTGGGGGGGGAGGGATGGCCTTCCCTCCTCTGCTCCCTGAAAAGGAGTGAGGACGTCGGGCTTCTACTCACATCGAGTCTTGGATCCTGGGTCGTCTCTGGTCTGCGAACTGCAGGATGAAGATGTCTGCTCCTTCTCGGTTCTTGCTGGTGTTGGGTAGAATCCTCTCGCCCGCTGCGCCTGGCTCCTTCGTCCTGGACTCTCTGTGTGAGTGCTCAGGTATGGCCGGCTGCGTTCTCCGCAGTGATCCTGCCGCCGCTGCTGTGGCGGCTGCTGGAAGGCGCTCAGATGTGTCTTTTTGCCTTGGCTTCCCCTCTCTTGTCTAACTCTCTGTCCTGTGATGGCACACTTGGTGTTATTCTCTGGCTTAGGACTGTTCACTGGAACTCTAAAACTGCTTTCTATGCGAGAGCTTGTTCAGATTCCAGCTTCTCCTCCGCCATCTTCCCCTCTCTCCTAATTTGATGTTTTGACATATAAATTTAATTTTGCAAATTGAGGAGGGGAATATACATGACTCACGCAAGTTTTTTAGGTGTATTCGTATTGCTATATTGTGAACTTCCTAAAAGCCATCCATGGGAGCACATGTCCCTAATCCCATCACTTCTGTCACTGAGACAAGGCTTGAAAGGTCCAGACTACTTGGCGCTTCATAGTGAGAACCTTTCTACAAAGAAGGGGGAGAGAACAGCGAAAAGAGAAAATGAATCTTCCAACTGTTTTCTTACATATTCTTTACACTTAACCATTGAGACCACCATAATAGTATTGTTTATGACTTCTTTCCTACACTTTTACTGTTCTTTGCTGTTTTATTTATGGGTCTCTAAAAATCATATAAGAAACACATAAGAAATGTATATAAATCATATAAGAAATCATAAAAAATAGTTTGTTAGGGATATATAATCCAAAAAATAATTTTAGGAAAGTAGTAAGCACATAAAATGTAATGCATTGACATTGTTGAAAACTTCAGCAGTTGTATTTTATTTACTCTCATAACAAAGTTTATAAACTAAGTTACAATAGTATTCCAAATGGAAAACAGAACTAGAAACATGAAGGGTAGCACTAAAGAATGCTACTGCTACCACTAATAGAGTAAGAATGAAATTTAGGCAAAATTCCTTCAGAGTAAAAGACACAGGATAGCCGCAACATTACTTTCATTGTTCATATGAAGAAAAGAACTTTTTTGGTAGTAAAGACAAATTTTCACAGATATTAATATCAATTTGGTATATATTTCTTAAGGCTTTCAGGAAGGATGCTGTGACCATTTTGGTGGAAACTGACTTCTTTGAGACCTACTTCACAATGTGCAGACACCATTCCAAGCACTGCACTTGCTTTAGGGTAATTTTAGTGCTCATGTCTGTTCTTCAAGTTAGGAAATGAATTAAGTATTTTATTAAAAACAGAAGTAGGCAAGAAGGCCAAACAAATTTCCCAAGTACCTAAGACTGATCAGTTGTCGACCTGTAATTCAAATCCAGATTTCCACCAGGCATATCTGAGGCTATTCTCTGTAACATTCATTACCTTTAAAGAGTTATGGAGCGGATGAACTCACATTATCTTCCTAATTATGGTTATAAGGGCAATAACAATGCTACAGAATATAAGCATTTTTAAATGAAAAGGGTGTGGATAATGAGAGTGTAAGTGATCTTTATACCAAATAAAGATCGGTTTAATTTCTACAAAAATACCTGATGAACATCACTCACCATCCACTGTTTATTATTCCTGGAGTAATTCCTTAAGGAGAACAAATCCCCTTTTTCTGATGAACACAGGCTTTTATCATTAAATACCTTGAATACACAGGGAATAGTTTTTATGGATATATAATACAAAAGAAATAATTTTTGTGACTAGTTACTTTCTTGTTGTACTAAAGTAAATCTATTCCCTATTCTAAAACTTATATCAATTTAATGGATATTAGTTTTATCAGTATAAATTAGGTGTGCATAATATATGTAATGTATTCTTTTACATAACATATAAATGATATATTTATAATACATGTATCATTATTGATATTCTATAAATAATATTCTATAAATATTATAAATAATATATGTATAAAACTGATTTTAGTATTATACTGTGAAGGATACAAGGAATGACAACTTTATTTAAATAAATATATTTGTATGTTTTAGTCACATAATTTATTTTTCTGCCAGTATTGATACTTGAACTATGGTCTGGGTCTTGTCCCTGAGCCATTTCACTTAGACTGGCTTCATATAGCTATCTTCAGATCTCAGCCCCTAAGTAGCTGGGATTACAGATATGAATCATGTTATATATTTTTTATTGTGAAAATACTGTACAGAGGGGTTACAATTACATGGGCAAGATAGTGAGTACATTTGTTATCAAGCATTGTAGCCTCCTCCTTTGTTTACCCTTCCGATCCCTTCCCATCCTCCCTCCCCCCATTCCCAATCCTCCCCCCAAAGTTGTAAAGTTCGTTTTTGACATGACAACTTGTACTTCTCATTGTTGCAACAGGTCCTCGTGTTATATTTTTTGAATTCAGTCCTTGGCATGTTCCTACATAATTATTTCTGAATGTTCAATTATGTTATGATATTCCATTTCTAAACCAATTCTGAATAAATAACTACTTATTGGGTAAAACGCTATGTTGCAATCAAACTTGTAAGGACCCTACTTTACTATCAATTTTCAAAGACATTTCTAATTTAATTCCTGGACAGATGAGCAGAGAAATTAAATTATGTATGCATAATATACGTAAAATACTATATTACATAAAATATAAATGTTATATTTTAATAGATGCATAATTAGGGATATTCTATAATTACTATAAATAATATATTATAAAACTGGTTTTAATATTATACTGTTAAGGATACAAGGAATGTCAACAACCCTATCTTAACTGTCTCATTTTCAACAGAATATAAACTATGCCATGAACATATAACTCAAGAAAGCACACCTCTGTAATCACCTATTCACCTTCAAATATTCTCCTCATCATTATGAGGACAAGAAGTGGCACTGTGGTTCAAGTGGTAGAAGGCTCCCCTTGAGCTGAAGAACTCAGTGATATGTTAACACCCAGGTCCTGAAATTAAACCCCAGGACCGACAAAAATAAAATTTGAAGAATTAAAGCATTAGGGCTGGGAAGGAAACTCAGTGGTAGAGTGCTTGTCTTGCATTCATGAAGTCCTGGGTTCAATTCCTCAGCACCACATAAGAAGAAAAAGTGGAAATGGCTTTGTGGCTCAAGTGGTAGAGCACTAGCTTTGAGATGAAAAGCTCATCAAGGACAGTGCCCAGACCCAGAGTTCGGGCCCTCCTACCATCACCACCATCAACTACAAATTAAAGCATCAAACAACCTGAAGTTGTTATCCAGAATAATGAGGGCAGCATTATCCATTTACATGACTTAGTGACTTTAGGCCTAGTTTACCAGGGGAGGTAGTGGACAATTGTGTGTTTACCAAAACCTGCAAAATTATTTTGTACTTTCCCAAGGAGAGAGAAAGGAGGGAATGTGGGGAGGAGGGGAGGTGTTTAGTGACCTTGCCTTTTGGTGCAGTGACTGTTTTCTGGAGTAAATTCAGAGAAATTCTGCTTGCAATCCTAGTTGCATGGGGAATGAAGAAGCCATGCCCTGGAAGTGTTTTTATCCTGTCCTTGGCCTGGTTCCAACCACCACTGTATAATCCAAGTACCACTTCAGGACCAAGAAGCTGTGAAGACTACTGATCCACTGGACAGGTGGACCTAACCACAGCCAGAAAAGGCAAAATTGCAATGCCCAGGGCAGCACTGGAAATCTACAACAGGGAAAGATTTTTTTATATTTTTTATTGTAAAAATGCTATACAGAGGGTTTACAGTTACATGAGTAAGGTAATGATTACATTTCCTATTGAGCATTGTTACCTCCTTCTGTGTTTTTCCCCTACTACTTCCCTCCCCACCTCTCCAACTCCTTCTTCCTTGACTCCTGCCCGACATTATAAATTCATTTTGGACACAGTGTCCTGTATAACTCATTGTCACAATGCATCCACATTTCAGCATTCTGCTATAACCTTTCTACTCCCCAAATTACAAAAATATATATAAAAGATGCAGTACACTAGAATCAAATACAGTGAAAACAGGAATTATACCATGGGGGTATGAACCTACAAAAGAATCACATAGTGCATTATAAGTATATTAAAAACAAAAGGCAAGAAAGATAAAACCAATTGTGTCTCTGACTTGGGGTATATTTCGCTTAACATCATCTTATATGGTCATATGTACATACTCTTTGATCTTTTGTGCTTGTACTAGAAGTGTACTAGTCCTTGCAAACAAGGGAAAACATGGGACCTATGTTTCTTTGGGCCTAGCCTTACTTCACTTAATATAATACTTACCAAGTCTTTCTATTTCCTAAAAAATGGGGCAATTTCATTCTTTCTAATGGAGGCATAGAATTCAATTGTGTGTGTGTGTGTGTGTGTGTGTGTGTGTGTGTGTGTGTGTGTGTGTGTGTGTGTATCACTTTTTTTGATCAACTCATGTACTGAGGAGCATCAAGGTTGGGTCCATATCATAGTTTTGGTGAATAATGCTGCAATAAACATCGTGGTGCTTGCAACTTTGGTATGATCTTGTTTGTGATCATTTGGGTAAATGCCTAAATGCCCAAAAGTGGGATTGCTGGGTCATAGGGGAGCTTTACCTGGAGTCTTTTCAAGAACTTCCATACTGCTTTACAAAGTGTTTAAACAAGTTTACACTCCCACCAACAATGCAATAGGAGTCCTTTTAGACACATCCCCTCCAACATCTGTTGCTATTATATTTCTTGATTATACCCATTCTAACTAGGGTAAGGTGCAATCTCAATGTTGTCTTGATTTGCATTCTTTTGTAGCTAGAATAGTTGAGCATTTCTTCATGTGCTTAATGGCCATTTTTATTTCTTCTTCAGAGAACTCTCTAAGTCTTTAGCCCACTTAGTTATCGAGCAGTTGTTTCTTTGAGGATTTGCTGTTGGAGAATTTAAGTTTTTGAGTCCTAAATATATCTTAGATGTGAGACCTTGTCCATTTTATGTCTCATGAAATCTTCTACCAGAACGTGGGCTTTCTATTGATCTTGCTAACTATGACCTTTGCTTTGCAGAAGCTCTGATGTTTCATGTAATCCCATTTGTCCAAATTTTCTTTGATTTCTGTTTTTTGACTATTATAATATGTTTATTGTATACAGACTCCATTAGCACTTGGATTTATAATTCCATCGTATCTTGTAATAGCAAATTACTAGTTTCATAAAGAGATGAATTAAAAAATTAATTTCTTAACTTATCTTTCTTTACTCTTTGTTTCTGGCTCTCTATAAAGAAATTTTCAGCCTGTACTAAAAAGCTCTCGAGTTTATCCTATTCCTTTATTCAATGTTTTCATGGTGTCTTCTTTTATTTTGAGGTCTTTGATCCATTTGGAGTTGATTCTCATGCAGGGTGATATATACGGATCTAGCTTTAGTTTTCTACAGGTGTTTAACCAATTGTGCCAACATCATTTACTCAAAATGCTGTCTTTCTTCCATTCTATTTTTTTGCTCCCTTATCAAACATTCGGTGGCTATAGGTCAGGGGATTCATTTCTGAGTCTTCAGTCCTATTCGGTTGCTCCTCAGGTCTGTTCTTGTGCCAGAACCAAGCTGTTCTTATTACTATGGCTTTTTAGTAGAGTTTGAAATTTGGAACTGATATTGCTCCAGTGCTGTTCTTTCTGCTAAGGATTGACAAACCTAAAGCCATCATTATACTTAATGGTGAAAAGTTAAGGACATTTCTTATAAATTCAGGAATGAGATAAGGATGTCTGCTCTCTCCACTACTCTTCAATTTAGTATTAGAATGCTAGATGGGGCAATAAGACAAGATGCTAACTTACATGGGATCCAAATAGAGAAAGATGAAGTAAAACTATCCATCTTTGCAGATGAGCTGGTCTTGTATTCAAAGAACCCCATGTACTCCACTCCCAAGTTACTTGAGCTGATCAGAAACTTTGGCAAACTAGCCGAGTATAAAATTCACCCTCAGAAATAAATGGCTTTCCTGTATTCCAATAACGATATGAGTGTGGCTGAAATTGGGAAAGCAACCCCGTTTTAATACCCACACAAAAAATAAAATACCTAGGAGTTAACTTAAGAGGTGAAGGACCTTTATGATGGAAATTTAAAAACCTGAAAAAGAAAATGAAAGCATAACTCAGGAAGTGGGCAACCTCACACACTCATGGATTGGGAGGATTAACATCATGAAAATGGCAATACTGCCAAAGGCTATATCCAAATTCAATATGATACTTATCAATATCCCAATCTCACTCTTCAATGAAATAGAAGAAGCAATCCAAAAAGTCACATGGAACAATAAAAGACCCCGAATAGCAAAGAGGTCTTTGTGATAACCCTGCCTGTAGCTCACAAAACACTTAATTCTTAGGTCTGGACAATTGTTCCTAGATAGTGAATTACTTAAGTGTAATTTGAACGCATAAAACATGCATATAAAAATAGCACATTTTCATCTCATGGGAAAACAACCTTTTTTCCATCCCAAATTTATTTCCTGAAAGGCATTTTTAGAGAGAATCTATTTTCATTTTTAGATGAAAGGCTTGTAGGAAACTATATTCATAATCTGGCTCCTCCTCCCTCACCTCAACACCTAAAACACAAATTTCACAACGCATTTACAAGAAACAATAAAAAAAAAAACCCTGGGAATGCTCAGATGCTGAACGTTTTTACAAAACCCAGAATAAAACTCTGCTGTCTGAGGGAGGGGCTCTCTGAATAAATTAACAAACAAACTAAAAAAAGCAGCCAGGAGTACAAGATGTGAGTGTCCCTGGCTGCTGCTCCATGGACAAGGAGCATGGAAGGGCTTCCTGAGCCTACTGGAGAGAGCATGGAAGAAGTTTCCTTGCCAGCCTGAGTACAAAAGTTGGCATCACCTCTCCTGGGCCTGTCTTTCTTGTCTTCTCCCCACAACAGAGCAGAATAGTCCTGTGCTCCATGAAGGATAAATATTGTACAAGCTGATCCACAGACTGGCTTCTGTTTAATCTGTACTCTTTCAAAGGTGGGCAGCCCCTGCCCTGTAGTGTATGTGTGCTCCCAGGGGCTGATCCTCAGGGCCCAGGCCCACGGAGCAGGCATGTGCTAGATGTGAGTCAGTGACATTGTGTCATTCACGCAGCAGCTGCTGGGTTGCTTCCCTAGCCCAACAGCAGGTGCACCCTGATCTCCTCCCACCGTCCCAGGAGAGGTGCCCACAAGGGTCCGATATGGTCATGCTGCCACTAGGATCCTACTTCACCAGACAGACCAGCATGCCAGATGAAGTGGCTGCCGCCTGAATTACTAATTATTTTATAGAGCAGTATTAAACAAAGTGATAGACATTACTGTATGATTTGTAATGCTCTATCCTTGAGTCTCTAGTCAAAAATCACTGAACTTTATACTAGCAAGAATGGGTTTTATTGTTTGTATTCATAAGGCCATAATGTAAAATTGAAATAAAAGTACAACAAAACTCTTAACCATAAACATGTGATTAAATATCAGAATTTGAAAAAAATTGTATGTAAGTAGTACAAATAAAGTTATACTAGAATAGTAAAATACACACAAAATATATTACATTAGTTGTATTCAAGTGTAAAATAAGTAATTACAGACAGAATTCCTACTGGATAAAAATATTACAATGGTTTAACAAGTTGAAGTGATGTAGTTTATATATTTTGTTTTTATAAAACTTATTTATATCTCCCAGTTCTGTTTATCTCAATGAAGGGAACTGTTAGAAAGTAGATATTATATGTGGCACCTCTTGCTTCCAGTACCATCAAGGGGAGTGGCACTTGCTCATGGGAGTCCTGGGATGAAACCCACACCCGGCCCATGTAGACCCATCAGTGGTCCATGTGGTGACCCTAAGGGGGCCCAGGACACTGCATTGCTGCTGCAGCAAGTATAGCACTTGTTGCTGTGGGCTGAAGCCAACAAGGCTCCATTAGTGACCAAACCACGCAACCCAGACTCAGATGTCAAGCCAGGGGGTAAGACAGGGCAGACGCCAAGTCCTGCCTTCCATCAGTGCAGCCTACACTGCCAAGACCAGGCCCATTCCCCTGCTTTGTAGAACAACGAGGGTAGGGGGTGAGCCCATTGCCTCCAAATGGAGTATCCCTGGAATGGTACCCAGAGCTGGCCCCATATGGGCCAGAAGGGTGATGGAGGAGACTACACAGCAATGCCAATGGGGCTTCAGGCCCTCGGTGCTGCAGCTGGTGTGCTGCAAGTCCAGGCTCCTCTGGCACGGATGGGCATATGTTGGGTTGGCCCTGTACCTGACTCCACAGGGTCCAGAAAATGGAAGTCCACAGAGATGTTGAAGGGGCTCCAGGTTGCTGAGCTGCTGCAGCTGTCACAAGCCAGCTGGCAGAAGGGCCAGCACATGGCTCCACTCCCCCGCCCCCCTTAAAGCCTGATGAAGTGAACCAAGGCTAGGCTACCTACCCCCAAGGAGGCAGACTGCATGCTCAGCCTTCCTTTACCCATGGACTGTGCAGTGTACAAACATGGTGTCCCCCACCCCCCACTCATGGGGACAGGCAGTGACCCCAGAACAGAGTCTCCCTAGGATGGGCCACAAACTCAGGAGTACAGAAGACAAGTACCAGCACAGCTGGAGGAGGAGAGGGCAGCAGTGGCCTCAACTCCAGCCCCATGGTTGCCAGCTGCTGGGTGAAATGGAGCAACTGAGACTGGGAAGTTAGGTGGGATGAGTGGGCGGGCTTCATCTAGCAATTCTGAGGAGCATGCACACACATCCACTCACTGCACATCCACCGTAAGGGAGTTGACCCCACATCTCAACAGGTAACCTAAGAAGACACCCACACCCACAGGGACTACAGAAATGGAGTTTCACATAATGACTTGGAAAGGGCTCCAGGGCAGAGCCTTGGAGCAATGAACAATTGGCAAAAAAGAAAAAAAAAGAAAAACGAAAAATGTCCACGAAAACTATTCATCAATGATAACCTATTACACTTTAAAAACAGTTTTGCTTTCCTCTTGTCCTATATTTTTGCATGGGGACTTCTGAATTAACCAGAAATCTCCAGGATTTCTTCATGCATAGTAACACTAGTATATATAGCTTCTATTTTTTTTTTAATTAAGGGAAGCTGCATTTAGTCCTTTCCCATGTTTGATTCATGAAAAGAAATCCTGAACTGTATATGTAAAACACCAAACTCAGCATTTCTTCTGAACACCTCACTGAAGAAAGAGAATAAAATGACCACGCAACAGGTATCACCCATATTGTCACTGTGCTAGCTATTTCTCTGATTAGAAAATAATCCTGCCTGCACATGCAGATCGCTTATGTAAAATGTTTTCCAAAAGCTCTTGTTGTTATCTTACATTTATCTTCCTCTTCCTACCTCTTCTTCTGCTCCTCTTCCCTACTGTCCTGTTTCCGTCTTCCTTCTCTCCTACCTCTGCTTTCTCCCTGTCCCATCCTCTTCTCTCTCGTGCTATGACCTTTCTTCACTCTTACCCCTTCCTCCTCCTTTCCTTTCCTCTTTCTTCTACGCTTTCACTTTCTTCAACATCTTTATGGTCCTGGGGGTTGGACACGCACTAAGCAAATTCTCTGCTGCTCGCTACAGGCCTCCAGTCTGGACTTCATTTCAATGACACTCTATTTCTTTGCTATAAACCCAACAAAGTCTTTTGATTCAGGATTTAATTCATTGTACATATTCTACATCATGAATATGTGCTACTTCATACAGTGTGACTAATAGGTTTGGATTATGCTTTGGGCTTCAGTTAAACTCATCAGAAACAATGTCTTTGAAGGCAAACTAATGTGATCCTGTTACTCCCACATTAATGAACTGGTTACTTTGTATCTTGCACAAGTACTTCCATATTGCTCCCAGTTTAAGGAACTGTCACTTTGTGGTAGCACCCACAGTAATACTAACCCAAGGATTGCTGGGGATCAGAAGATTAAGTCCAGACAGGAAAATCCATGAGATATGCATCTCAAATTAACTATTAAAAAGCCAGAAGAAAACTTGTGACTCCATGGTTTAGTGCCATACTTCCACAGAATAAGCTGACGACAGGACCCAGGCCTGAGTTGAAGACCTGTGGTGGGTGCACACACCCCACACTCACACACACACACGCACGAACGCACACACAATTTCCCAGCTAGAGCAAGTACAATATCTGTTTTCCCAATGACATATCTGAGTTCCAATACTATGTGTTTGGATGTTTTTGAAAGCTGTATCATCAACTTACCTAATTTTAATAAATGACACCCTGCTCACTATTATTTAATCCTGGTTGGAAAATATTTTAAGACACATTTTCATGTAGAAAATTGAGTTTTTTCCCCAAATCGTGACTGTCTTGGTTTATAAGAAAGAAAGAATTGTGCCTTTAATTCATTAGTTCATAAATTAAAAAAGTAACCCTAACCCTAGAACCAGTTGCCTCTGCATTCAAAAAGCCACACAATATATATTAAATTTATACATCCTATCTTTGATTCAACTCATCTTTCATAAAATAATTTCTAGTTTTACTCAATATCTTGTCATTTTTCTAACACGAACCCTAACTGAAATATTCAGGCTAATCCTTACACTAATCATATCCCAATCCTAATATTATTAGCAGTTTCCTATTTCATATTCATCCTAATTCTATCTTGACTTGTTATTCGAAGATTAACTTTCAGTTTGACCCTAAATTTTCCATTTCCCTAATGCTAACACTAAGCCCAGCTGGAACTGAAACCTAACTGTCAACCTAATCATAGTCCAAAATTAATATTAAAAATACTCTAGTTTTTATTCATTGGAATGAATATTCCAGTTTTCACTCTGGAAATGAGTTTCAATATGCCCTAATTCCAACAAATTTCCTGACTCTACCTCTGAAGTTATCTTGTTCCCTAACATGAACCATTATATTACTTGTCATCAGATTCTCTTATCAGGGAAAACACTGTAGTTTCCATTGATACTACCTTTTCCTGAACCACTGTATTCTAAAACAATTTCATATTTACTTATCATCTAGTCCATTACTCAATGTTAACTCTCAACCTAAACCTGGCTAGAAAACTCTCATTAATCATTATAAGAATGATCACTGAGAAATATATATATATATATATATATATATATATATATATATATATATATATATATATATATATATCATGGTAATGCTCTAGTTACTATTCATTCTCACATTTTTGCTTCTACTTGTTAGTGAAAACTCAATTTTATACTAAAACTTTCCTATTCATAACACTAATCATAATCAGAACAAAATACTGACACTGATTTTAATCCAAATTATACGCCAATACTTACACTTACTAGTTAGTGTTACAATAGTTTTCATTCATCCTAACTTGATTCAAATATGCCTTGCAAACATAGGTTTCTATTTTTTTCCAATATCTTAGTCATTTTCTTACCCTAAACTTAATCTTAACTGGAATATTGAGAATAAATATAAGCCTAATTGCAAGTAGATTCTAATATTAATAGCAGTACTCTAGTTCACATTCATTCTAATTCTTACCAGACTTATTCCAAAATTCACCATCAATTTGAGCCTCATTTTTTTTTTCTCCTTCACTCTAACCCTAAACGTGGCTGGAATCCTAACCCTAACCTTAACACTAATGGTATCGCAATTCTAAAATTTATGAAAAATGCTGGTTTTGTGCAATCCTAACTGAAATTCCACTTGTAATTCTTGAAATAAATTGGAAGTTTTCCTAAACCCTACAGATTTTCTCATTCTTATTTCTGAACCTATCCTGTTCCATAAAAGTAATCATTAAACCAATTGATCTCAAATCCTGATATTATGAAATACATTTTACTTCCATTATCCCAGCTTTTCCTGAATTCCTAGAACATAAAATAAGTTCAGATTTAATTAACATTTATCCTATTCCTTTTTTTTTCTTTTGGTTGGTTGTGGGATTTCATCTCTGGGCCTGGGCATAATCCCTGAGTTCTAGGCATAGGCATGATCCCTGAGTTCTTTAGCTCAAGGTTTGCACTTTACCACTTGAGCCACAGCACCACTTTCTGATTTTCTGATAGTTAATTGGAGATAAAATTCTCACAGACTTTCCTGCCTGGGATGGCTTTGAACTGCCATCCTCAGAAATTAGCTTCCTGAATAGATAGGATAATAGGCACGAGCCACCAGTTTAATATATTTCTTTACTCAATTCTCAACCCCCTTTAACCAGAAACCTAATCCTAATCACAACCTGAATTAACAACAAATGGTTAATGTAAGGGAAATTGTCTGGATTCTATTCAATTACACATTTTTTTGCTTCTACTTCTTAGTGGAAAACTAAATTTTACCCTAAAGCTTATCCTTCCCTAATCCTAACAAGAACTGTATGAATGTTTAAGATAACATGCACACTTGTTTTCATTCATTCTAACTTTGATGTCATTCATTCTTCTTAAAATATGTGGCAATTTTACACAATATCTTACCTCTTTTTCTTATCCTAACCCCAGCTCTAACTGGAACACCTTGCCTAATCCTAAACCTACATATAACCGAATCATAATGTTAATAGCAAGCCTCTATTTCACAATTATCCTATCTCAGCGTGTAGGTCTAAATTTCACTTGCACTTTGAACCTAAATTTTTAAAAATGTTTTTTTTTATTTCCTGTCGTTTTATTTTTCATTTTTTAAATTTTATTTTATTGTAATGAGGCTTACATAGGGATAACAGTTACATATGTAAGGTAATGAGTACGTATCTTGTTGAGCATTGTTACCCCCTTCTTTGTTGTTGTCCCACTATCCCTTCCCTCTCCCACCTCCATCACTCTTCTCTCCCCATGGTGTAAAATTCATTTTCAGTACAGTTTTTTTTTTTTGTATTTTTTTTGTTCATGATGATAATCCACTGTATGTCTTGAATTAAGTTGCAGTTTAGCTTAAATCTTCCAAATTACTTTATATGTGCATATATAAAAATATAATTTTATGTGAAAAACAGAAGATCTTCGGAGAAAGGAGTAACAAAAAATAGAGGGAGTAAAATCAAATATTTTTAATAGATTATGGAAAGAGCATAATTAAACTGCCACTTCTGAAAATTAATAACCATTAACAAAATAACTAAAAATAAATAAATAGCACACTGCCTTCCAGTGTTCTTGAAGAGAACCATGATATGTCTTGTGAAAGAAATAATTGTGTTAGATAAAATTTGTTCATGCATAATTTAAATTGTTATTGGCCAATTATTTAACTTAGTGAATAAAAATTTATCAAATAAGATTTCATGACAAAAATATAAATCAGTTGCTTAATAAATGTTTGAGAAAATGTTATAATCATGAGTTTTAAGAAACTAAATTTCTATTTCCCTACAAAGCAATGATTTAGGTTTACTAATCTAGTATTGCTAGTAAGTTTAGAGAACATAATTGGCATGCCCACCTTGTTATTTTAGAAAGAATTGACATCATGAAAAAGAAGAATATTAATCAGGTACTGAGGTAAGAGAATGGAAGTATGTGGGAAAATGTAGAATACTGTATGTGTGTTAGAGATAGAGAGTAATAGGCTCATTTATTGAAAACTTGTCATCCTATATTGAAACTTCAATTTATGTATACAGTTTTCCAGGTACTTTGCTTACCTATCACTTCTGATCACAAATCTTCTTATGAATGTTTATAGTATCTTTGAATAAATCACACAATTTGCAGGTACTTATCATCTTAAGGAAAGACAGTCTGCTTCTGCATTTTTCATTATATGTGACAAACCCTTATTTTTTGTTTCCCTGTTTGCTGAATAAATGTATTACTGGAAACAGAATATTGACAGCAAATCTGAGTGTAATTTTCATTTTGTAAATTTCAAATATAATATAAACTTTGTATTGACTAGTTATTTTTTTAAATGAGTGTTATTTATGAACACAATATTTTGGTGCCTTTAAGTCAATTCAGAATTGCTGTGGTAGTTCTTGTGTCTTTTGACTTAACCATTATGTTATTCATGTATAAACATTACATTGCACTTTTTTAATTTTATATATAAAATAATCCCCAAGGGTTTACTTTAAAGTGATAATGGAGGGAGGTTGTCTTCTTGTTCCAAACTTTATATTTACGTCAGTGAAAGTACTAGAAACACATGATGTTTACTGGAGCAATATAAAAGATAAGGACATATTTCTAAAGCGAATGGATTTATTGATTAAAACATAGAATAGAGTAAAATAGTCAGGTTTCTTGTTTGAGACTGCATAAATTTTATATGAATGTAGCTCAAGATAACTTTCAAAGATAAATTCATATTTATATTACTGAGATTTACATCACAATATAAGAAATATAGGTATTTTAAGAAATTGGTCATTCAAAGCCCTAGATACCTAATGGATGAAAAATGGACTTGATAAAAAGCAGAGGAAAACAATTCAACATGCATCTATTATGATTTTATAATACTAATATTAAAGCAATGGAGCTTTTCCCTTTCTGAAGAAGAACGTTTAGGCAGTAATTTTAATGTAAGTTATAAATTGTAATGAGTCTATAGTCTTTTCCTCCAAGATGTCCAAGAGTACTATACTCATCCTTTGAAGAGTAAATTAGTAATTATTTTCATTAGCTTTGCTTAATATGAATTTATTTGTAGTAAATAGGTTAAAATATCTTCTTTCTCCTAAATTTAATAACAAACATTCTGTCTCTTTCTGTTTCTTCATACAAGCCTGAAATCACTACTTCAACGTAATATAAGCAGAAAAACAAAAATAACCTGATACAACAATCGCAAATCCTAAATTATGTGAAAACATCCACAATATAAAAATAAATCTGAGGAAGAGGAAAAACAATAACATAATAACAACAGAAAATTACCCTAGTAATCTCTAATGAACAGAGGTATATAGTCCTAGCAGATACTCCACTTATAGAGGGTCACATTAAATCAGATATAATTATAGATATGCTATAAATATGTCTATAGATATGTCTATAAATATAGACATAATTATAAACATATCATTCATAAGAAGATTTTATACTGTCTTCACAAGAAAATAGAATTCTATGAAAAGGTGCCAGCCAGGTAGTTGAATGCTATGACTGTGTTGACCAACACATTCAAAAGCACATCTGCAGTGTGAAAATAAATGGGCAACATAGAAAAAAGCAGGAACAGAAGCGTACATCAGAGAAAGCCACATCCATACACATAGACAATTCACCATACTACTGGACAATCCAAACTGTCACTGGAACCACAAATATTAACATCACAACATCTCACCACAACTGTTTTCTATACCTACACTTAATGGACCTGACAAAAATGCAATTGCAGAAAAACAAATCATAACAGGAGACCAAACAAAGACCTGGCAAATCAACCAAAAACATAGAGAGTCACCTATTAAGATCATAGATTCCCCCAAAAGAAAACCTCCAAATGAACAAAACAAATCAGAAAAATACAAGAAAAGTGATGTCAAGGTAGTATAATTCACACAGTAAATAACCAGGCATTAGAACAGACAATCAAGGACCTAGAAGAGAGTTATCGAAACTTATTACAGATACTGCTGAAAAATGTAATTAATGGAAAGATAGAAAACCTCTACAAGGAAATTTGTGAAAAAATGAGGCCAACCAAAGATTGAAAAATAATTCATGGAGACTACAAACAGAAAAATAAATGAATTCTGAGAAGTCAAGGGAGTTCAAGAAAAACTGGATGCCTAGTTAAAAGATATGAGAGAAGACACAGCTAAGCAAACAACCCTTGCAAATCTCCCACCCAAAGAAAAAAATGTACGGAGGGCTGAGAAGGTGGCTCAGTGGTAGAGCACTTGTCTTGCCTGCCTGAGGACCTGGGTTCGATTCATCAGCACCACATAAGCAAAAAAAAAAAAAAAAAAAAAAAAAAGAGAGAGAAAGAAAGAAAAATCCAGGAAGTGGTGCTGTGGCTCAAGTGGTAGAGCGCTAGCCTTGAGCTGAAGAACTGAGGGTCAGTACCCAGGCCCAGAGTTCAGGCCCCACGACCGGACCCCAAAAAATGTACAGAAAGTCCATAACAGATCTAAAACAAAGCTTTAATAGAGAGATAGAACTCCTAAAAAATTACCAACTAGAAGACAGGGAAATAAAAAACAAAGTAGAAAGCCTCCACAGCAAATAGATGACATAGAAGATAATCTCAGGGCCAAATACAGAATAGATCTAACAGGAAAGAGGAAAAAATCACTTAGAACAAATCCACGAAATAAGAAATGATCTTGCCAGAAAGTCAAGACTCAGAAGATCAAATTTCGGGGAGATAGGTATCAAGGAGAAGAGCAGGAAACTAAATGGATGGGAAACATATTACAGAATTCTAGCAGAGAACATGCCAAACATCCAAAGAGATAGGCTCATTCAGAGAAGAGAAGCCTTTAGAACAAACACAGAATTCTAGAACTGAACAATCCACTATGACATCATAATCCATTAGAGGATCATTAAGGATCAAGGAAAGGATTCTTAAAGCTGCCATAGAGAAAAGATTATTTATAAAGGATATACAGTCAGAAGAAAAACAGATTTCTTAGCTGATATGGTGAAAAGGAGAGCCTGGAATGATATATGACAAACACTAAAGGTAAACAATACCAACCGTGAATAAGGTCCCACGCCAAACTTTCCTTTACATTTAAAGGATAAATAAACATATTTCATGACAAAGACAACTTGAAACAACGTATCTCCACCAAATCAGCATGATAGAATTTAATCAAATATATTGTACATAGAGAAGATCAAGAAGAAGAGGAACTGGTTATATAAATGTTCCCTACCAGAGTTCAAGGTAAATTTATTAAGAGTAGATCAGGCACAGCTCTTAACAACTGGTGTATAACATATCAGGACTTATCAGATATTTCTGTCAACTCTCAATATCAATGGACTTAAATTTCCAAATAGAAGACATAGATTAGGTTGCATTTAAAAACAAGATGCATCCTTCTAGTATCTATGAGAGACACATTATCAAACACATTCTATGAAGCTAGAATTAGACTCTTCGCCAAATCACATAGGGACTCACCAAAGAAAAAGAACTATGAATTCAACTCTTTGATAAGCATTAAAGAAGAACTTCTTAATAAAATTCTCACTAACCAATTTCAGCAACTACCAAAGAAAAATCATATGGTATGATCAAACAGGATTCATCTTAGACACAAGTGGATTTAATATTCTTGTGAATAAACATAAAACACACTATCAGCAGAAGCAGGGACAAGAAACACATGATCGTCTATAGGGATGTAGAAATAGCTTTTAACAAGCTCCAATACCGCTTTATGATTAAAAGGTCTGAGAAGCTAGGAATGCATGGAACATTCCTCAATATAATACTGAGTATGTATATTACACAGATAATTAGCATTTACCTCAGGGTGGAAGCCTAAATACATTAACATCAGGAATGAGACAAGGATGTCCACTCTCTCTACCACTCTTCAATATGGTAGTGGAATTTCTTGCAAGAACATTAGACAAGAAAAAAACATAAAGCAGATCCAAATATGGAAGAAGTAAAACTATCCCCTTTTACAGATGAAATGAACCTGTATTTAAAGGACCCTGCGGCTTCCTCCCTCAAGTTAATTCAGGTGATGCTATCCTTCAGCAATGTAGCAGGGTATAAAACCCACAAGAATCATTAGTTTTTCTGTTACCAACAATGGGAAGATGCACGCTGAAATCCAAAATACAACCTCATATGTATTAGCCTCAAAAACAAATCAAATCTAAACAAAACAAAACAACAACAACAAAACTAGGAATTAATTTAGCTAAAATTGTGAAGGACCTATATGTGAAAACTTAAAAAAATATAAAAAGGGAAATTGAAGGAGATTCAAGGAAATAGAAAGCCTTTCAATGTTCCTGGTTGGAAGAATTAACATTTTAAAAATTGCAATACTTCCCCCAAACAATTGGCAATACAATACTCATCAAAATCCCAACAATATTCTTCAGTGCAGTAGAGAAAGCAATCCAACTTTAATATGGAATTACAAAATTACAGATGACACAAAATGCTTAGAAATGAATTCATGGGCCTATAGTCATCTTACACACATACACACACAAACACACACACACACACACACACACACACACACACACACACACACACACACACACACACACACAATGGGATTACATTCAACCATCAGAAAGATGACTTTTCACCAGTGGTAAGGAAAATGAAAGGTTTGGGAAAATTATATTAAGAGAAAAGAGAAAGGAATGCAGAAAAAGAGCAATATAGGTTTCATGGATTCATTCATTTATTGAAACTAGAAGGTGCATACAAATCTATAAATAAACAAGACAGATTCTACTTCATCCCAGTTAATATGGCCATTACTAAGAAAACTAACAATAGCAAACGCTGGCCAATTTGGAACTCTATTACACTGTTGGAGGGAAATTAAACTGGTTCAACTATTGTGGAATGCAGTACGGAGTTTCCTGAAATGACTAAACCTATATCTCCCTTAAGCCCCAGTAATTTTCCTCATGGGCAGTAATCCAATCAATAACAAACAGCCTCACATGAAAGCTACCAGTATATCCATGTTCAGGGCCCAGGCCCAGAGTTGAAGGACTGGAAAAAATTTACCACTGCTGGTATTTGTTTCTGCAAATATGAACCGTTTGATATAAGATAACAAATGAATCTATTTTCAATAGCTAGTTTAGGACTTAAAGGTAGTGGGTGATAAAATGGCTCCTTTGTTGAGTGTTAGGAGAAGATGTAGGCAGTCCATGAAATGGGGATATGTTGTTGTTGTTCGAGGTGCTTGAAGTCTGGGCTTGGGCACTGTTCCTGAGCTCTTCAACTCAAGGTGACTGCTCTACCTCTTGAGCAACAGTGCCTCTTCTGGTATTCTGGGGGTTAAATGGAAATAAGAGTCTCAGGGACTTTCTTGCCCAGGATGTCTTTGAATTGAAGTCCTCAGATCTCAGCTTCTTGAGTAGCTAGGATTACAGATGTGAACCACTGGCACCAGGTAAAAATGGGGAATTTTTAGAAAAGAAAATCACCCTCTTCACCTGAGTCTAAATCTCAGATATTACTATTAGAACACTTCACATTTTACTCATTTCATCAGATATTTGTAAATTTTCTCTTTTCCTTCATGTTGGAATACTGCAGTCAATATCAATTGAGCTGGGGGACTGGATCAATTGTATGGTAATTGCTAGCACCTAATTTAAGAACTTTTACATAAAAAGAAATAAAACCCTCATTTGGAATAATTGTGTTTTCTTTTTATTACAAATCTGTGCTGGATTACTTCCTTATGTGATATTGGACCTTCTAAGAGAATGATGACATTTTCTTTCTCTTCAGCCTCCTCCCACATATGGCCAAATATTTAAGAATTCAAAGATTTGAATTGATAATTGATTAATCTGACTTCTAAGAAAATGTGAATTTCTGGAATTTGGTCTGCTGTATTTTCTTACATGCACAGGCTTTCCGTGATTTATTTGTTCTACAAGGAATTCTACTTTCCAATCTTTGTGTGACCAATTTTAGTCTCTCTGATCAGTCTTTCTGGCCCTCTCTCTGGAGTCTCATTTGAGTTTGCCTCATAAAAAATATTTTAGTTATCGGCTAAATGACTCTCAGCTTCAGTTTTTTGCCTGACTTCATGTAGGCTGTAATAGCAACCCTGCCTGGCTGTGCTTACTGGAGTGCTTTTTGTGTGTTTGTGTGTGTGTGTGTGTGTGTGTTTATGTGTGTGTGTGTGTTTTGTTTTAGAGGTCTAGGATTATTATTCAAGTTAGTAGTTTCTCTTGGCCTCTGTGATCCCCTGGCCTAGAGTCAATGGGTTTTTCTAAAACTACAAAGAACAGCTTACTAAATTCCTGTTTTAATTGTCCCACATTGAGGCAATGAGGCATCATTGCAAAGCCATCAATAGTGCTTTGTAACCACTTACAGAAGTTGTCTATCAAGATGGCTTTCCAAGGTTGACTTTGAAAATTGTTCATTTCCAACTAGGCACCATAAAGCACATCACATTCCTGGGATCAAACTTTTGGAAGGAAGATTCCTCTTCCTTCCTTCTCTTATGATAGATCAAACCATAATATTATTCAGTTGTGGAGACTGGAGCACATTTTCTCAAGAATATTCTGTAGTGTAAAAAAGGACCAACTTTCAAAATAAAGGTGAAAATACTTGACTACTACAGACTGATTTATCTTGTTTATATCTGTTGATATTTTCATTACTTCAAACACATGGATAATTTATATTGATATTAGACAAGTGGCAAAGGATTAATGGAATAAGCATTCAGTTTACTTTTGTATATCCAATATAATACATTAGCCCATTATGGAAAATTAACTACAACTGTAGAAAAAATGTCAGGAATATAAAATAAGCCTCAAGATAAGGTGAGGAAGATGGCGGGGGAGAAGCTGGAGGCTAAACAAACTTTAGCATAAAAAGCAGTTTTAGTGTTCCAGTGAACAGTACTAGGCCAGAGAATTACACCAAGGGTCCCATCACAGTACAGAGAGTTTGGCCAGAGAGGGAAAATCAAGGCCAAGAGACAGATCTGAGCACTTGCCAGGAGCTGTGGCAGCGGCAGCAGCTGTCACACCTGCAACAGAGAGGGTCTGGGACAAACGCACCAGATGCAGCAGGCAAGCTGATTCTACACAACACCAGCAAGAACTGACAAGGAGCAGATATCTGCACACTGCAGATAGCAGATCAGAGATAACCCAGGAACCAAGACTCTGGCATCATGAGTAGAAGCCTGACATCCTCAATCCTTCTCATGGATCAGAGGAGGGAAGGCATTCATCCCCCACCGCACTACTGGAGAGCTACATCTTTGATACTGAGAAAGGCTCTGCTGAGCTGCCAGTTCCAATTCAGGCCTTGGGAGATAACAAGACAGCTATTTCGCAGGTCACAGGAACCTGCCCATACCTGCCAGGCTCAACTCCACCCAGGAAAATGTCACCCACCCCAGGCAGAGGAAATCTGCCACCTGGGAGTGGCTTTCTTCATTGGGTAAACAGAGCCAGAGGCTGCCCCTCCCTACAGCAGCCTAGTCAATTGAAATTCATTAAATATAAACTCTGAGAAAGGCTCCAGGCTGTGCTCTGTGAGTGTCTCAGAAGCTAGCCCCTCAGGGAAAAGCTACTGTTTGCTGAAAGGCCTCAACTCAACCCAGAACCTAGCCTCATCAAAGCATCGCCAAACAAGAGAAAACAGACATCTCCCTCTTTTGCAATACTCAAAACAGATCCCTCTCCCACTGAACTAGCCTAAGAGGAGGATCACAAAATCCTCGGTAAAGCAGAGCTTTTTCTGCTTGCCCAAACAAACTGCCTTAAGTAACCAATCAAACCGCAGGAAAACCAAACACCACAAGCAGACCAGGGACTCCACCAAGAGGCTGGTTACTGACACAAGGGAAATACAGAATCTTCCCATGTCCCAGCCCACAAAAAAAATCAAAGTACTTTCTTTTTGTTTTTGTACCTTATTTTTATTATTTTTATTTTTTGGTTTTTTAAAATTTTTGTTTTTATTGTTTATTGTTTTCTTCCTCATATAATTTTTATTTTAGGTGAATATATGTGTGTGCTTATTTTTTAATCTCTACTGAACTTTTGATCCTTTTCTTTCTTTCTTTCTTTCTTTCTTTCTTTCTTTCTTTCTTTCTTTCTTTCTTTCTTTCTTTCTTTCTATCTTTTCTCATTCTTTTCACTTCTTCTCTTTCATTCTTTTCTGCATGACTTAATTGTTGTTCTGCTCAACCTCAAATATACCCGTTGTCGATTATTAGATCTTATACTCTATTGTGTACACACTTAATCCAGAAATTTATTACTCAATTCAAAACCTCTTAGACTTAAATTCTTTAATAGCAGTATTACTTCTTTATACCCATATAACATTTTAAAACATTTTGATTTTTCTAGTTTTTCATGTTTCCTTTCTATGCCTCACCTCCTCTAATCCCATCCCCATTCTTCTCTGAATACTGCTTCTTCAAACTTGCAGATTTTAAGGGTTTCAATTTTTAATATAAAATTTTTGTTTTTCCATTTTTTCTTGTGATTTTTTTCCTTTTTCTTCTTTTTTCTTACTCTTTTTTCTCTCACTGCTATCATTCTGTCCAATCAATTTCCCTCTTTGAGATGAGGACATGGTTAAATCTGCTCTTCCTCACCTTCCCACATCCCTCCAATCCTATTGTTCCCCAAATTTTACCTAAACCTAATAATTTCTGGTTGCCAAATTCTCCTTTGCTGTTCTTAGGCCATTAAGACATAGTTGTTTGATGTTCAATAGATTGTATCTCTTGAACCAGATGGTATCTGCAGACTTCTGACTGTGCAACTACGGACTTTGGTTGATGCTTAACTTAAAATAGTGTTCTAGCACAAAACATGTTATTCTCATCCCAAATGGGCAGAACAAGCCTGAAAAACACAAGAAAAATGGCAAGCCTGGGGTTCTCAACTCCCATTCATGACAATCAGGGGAGAGAAGAGATAAAGAATAATCCAGAGGAGAGTTCCCAAAAAGCTCGGCAAACACTACAGGTAAACAGGGTAAATGAAAAGAGTTAAAACCTGCAAAACTCTCAGTGTGAGCATGATAGGGAGAGAGAGGAGGCAAACCAAAGATCAATACAGGAGACTCATGAGCTTGAGGAAACTACTCAAAGATTGATACAGGAATTTCATGAGCAGATTGAGAACACTCAAAGAAAAATAAAGGAATTGTGTGAACAGGATGAGATCAGACAAAGAGATAGACAGGAATTGTGTGAGTAGGTTGAGATCAGTCAAACAGATAGACAGCAATTATGTGAGCTGGCTGAGAACAGACAAAGAGAAAGTCAGGAATGGCGTGAACAGGCTGAGAACACTCAAAGAGAAATACAGGAAATGTGTAAACATGGGGATCTTAATCAAAGAGAAATACAGGAACTGAGAGATCGGGATGAGAAAGGACAAAGATCAATGGAGGCATTAATGGAATACAGGAACAGAGAGCTGAAAGAAATCAGGGAGACTGTAAAGGGAATGCTCAGTGGAGAACAACAGAAGGAATGGGAGTCCTAGGAAACCATAACAAATCAACTAAGTGATTTGAGAATAAACAATGAAGACCAAATTAAGGAAATAAATAACTTCTTACAAGATCTAGAACAAAGGTCCAACAAAGAATTTGAAGTCATCAAAGTCGACCAATTAGAAGGAGAAGAAATAAAAAACGAAGTAGAAAGTTTTGACAGTAGGTTAGACCATGAAGAAGATTGAATCTCAAGGATTCAATACAGCCTAGATACTATAGAGAAAGAACATAAAACCATCCAAGACAAATCCAAGAAATATGATTTATCTATTCCATTCTATTTGGAAAACACCATCAGAAAGCATAATCTGAGGATAATGGGTGTAAAGGAACACCTAGAGTCAGAAGTTAATGGTCTAGGAAATTTGTTTAACAGGATCCTAGCAAAGAACTTCAAACATGCAAAAAAATAGGGCTATTCAAATACAAGAAGCTTTTAGAACTCCAAATAGACCAGACCAGAACAGGACATCCTACTGTCAAATTATTATCCGCACAAGATCAATTCAGACCAAGAAAAAATATCCTTAAAGCTGTCAAGGAGCAAAGATCAATAACCTATAAAGGGAAACCAATTAGAATCACCTCACATTTCTCAGCAGAGACAATTAAAGGAAGAAAAGCCTGGAATGATGTATGCCATGCCCTAAAGACAAGCAACTATCAACCAAGAATACTGTATCCAGCTAAACTCTCATTCATAACTGAAGGTCAAATAAAAATCTTCCGTAGCAAAGAAAAATTGAAACAATATATCTCCACCAAACCAGCTCTACAAAGATACCTAAAGATGTCCTACACATAGAAAACCTACAAGACCACAATAAACACCAAGAAACCACACCCAAACTGAGAATCCAAGAACCCTGTTGTGGCAGCCGCAAAGAAGGTGAATAAAAGGGCAAGAACTCCCAAATACCTCTAAGTCCTATCTCTTAACATTAATGGACTTAAGGCTCCAATTAAGCGACATATACTGTCTAGTTGGATTAAAAAGGAAGATCTTTCTACCTATTGCCTTCAGGAATCCCACCTTGTCCATTAAAAACTACACATTTTGAATGTAAAAGGCTGGAACAAAATCTATCAAGCAATCGGGTCCAATAAACAGGCAGAAGTTGCAATACTAATATCAGATAAAATAGACTTCAAATTAAAATTAGTTACAGGAGATGAAGAAGGTCTCTTAATACTAATTAAGGGATCTCTACTTCAGGAGAGATTACAATTCTAAATCTCTATTCGCCAAACAATGGAGCATCGAAATTTATCCAAGAAACACTACTTTCTTTCAACTCTCATATAGATCCAAATGCATTAATTGTCAGGGGCTTTAATACACCACTATCTCTACTAGATAGATCAACTTGGCAAAAAATCAACAGAGAAACCGCAGATATAAAAAACTGCATAGATCAACTAGATTTAAAAGACACCTACCAAACATTTCACCCAGCAGCATCAGAATACATGTTCTTCTCAGCAGCACATGGAACATTTTCCAAAATAGACTACATTTTAGGTCACAAAGCAAACATTTTCAAATTCAGGAACACTGAAGTAAAATCTTGCATTCTCTCAGATGACAAAGGAAAAAAATTAGAACTCAACACCAAAAGCAACAAAAGAAAGTCCTGTAACATATGGAGGCTGAACAACACACTGTTGAACCACCAGTAGGTCATGGAAGCGATTAGAAACGAAATTCATGTGTTCATGGTATTCAACTAAATTGAGCACACAAACTACTAGCTCCTCTGGGACACAGCAAAGGCTGTACTCAGAGGCAAGTTTATATCTTTGAGTTCTTACATCAACAAATTCGATAGATCTGAAACTAAAAATTTAATGAGACAGCTGAGACTCCTTGAAAAAGAACAAGATAAACCCCAAACCAGTAGATGGAAAGAAATAATTAAAATTAAATCAGAATTAAATGAATTAGAATAAAAAAAGAGAAAGAATCAACAAATCAAAGAGTTGGTTCTTTGAAAAAATCAACAAAATAGACAGACCCCCAGCAAATCTTATCAGAAAAATAAGAAAACACACCCAAATAAACAAACTCAGAGATGAGAATGGAAATATCACCACAGAAACAAACAAGATTCAGAAAATTATAAGGGAATGATTCTCAAACCTTTATGCTAATATGTTTGAGAACTTGGCAGAAATGGAACTTTTCCTAGCAAATATCCACAGGCCAAAACTAAATCAAGATGAGTTAAACCATCTTAACAAGCCCATATCAAGCATTGAAATAGAAATAGCAAAAAGAGACCTGCCATCTAAGAAAAGCCCAGGACCAGATGGTTTTACAGCAGAGTTATACAAGGCCTTCAAAGCAGAACTCACACCAATGCTCCTTCAAATTTTTAATGGAATTGAAAGAGAAAGTTTACTACCGAATTCATCCTATGAATCTATAGTAACCCTCATCCCAAAACCAGGCAGGGACTCATCAAAGAAGGAGAACTATAGACCCATTTCTTTGATGAACATTGATGCAAAACTTTTCAACAACATTTTGGCCAATCGACTTCAACAATTTATCCAAAAAATCATAGGTCACAATCAAACAGGACTCATTTCAGGAATGCAAAGCTGGTTCAATATATGCAAACAAGATAACATAATTCACATCAACAAGAGCAAGAATAAGAACCACATGGATATCTCAATAGATGCAGAGAAAACATTTGACAAGATCCAACACCACTTTATGATGAAGTTTCTGCAAAGACTAGGAATCCATGGAACCTTCCTCAGTACAATAAAAGCTGTATATTAAAACCTCAAGCCAGTATTATGCTCAATGTTGAAAAATTAACTCCATGTCCTCGAAACTCAGGAACGAGACAAGAATGCCCACTCACTCCATTGTTCTTCAATCTAGTATTAAAATGCCTAACTACAGCAATAATACAAGATGCAAACATCAAGGGGTTCCAAATAGGAAAAGAAGAAGTAAAACTCTCCCTTTTTGCAGATGGCATGATCTTGCATTCAAAGAATCCCATGGACTCTGCTCCCAAATTCTTCAAGATGATTCAAAATTTTGGCAAAGTAGCAGGGTATAAAATTAGCCTTCAAAAATCAATGGCTTTTCTATATGCCAACAATGAGAAAAGTGTGACTGAAATCAGGAAAGCAACTCCATTTGTAATAGCCCCACAAAAAATAAAATACCTAAGAATTAACCAAACAAGTGAAGGACATCTATGATGAAAACTTTGAAAACCTGAAAAACAAAATCAAAACAGAACTTAGAATTTGGCAAAAACTCCCATGCTCCTGGATTGGAAAAATCAACATTGTGAAAATGGCCATACTTCCCAAGGCTATCTACAAATTCAATGTGATACCTATCAATATTCCAATCTTATTCTTCAAGGAAATAGAAGAGGCAATCCAAAAATTCATATAGAACAAGAAAAGACCCTGAATAACAAAAACAATCTTTAACAGAAAGAACAGTGTTGCAGGAATATCAATACCAAATTTCAAACTCTACTACAAAGCCATAGTAATCAAAATAGCTTGGTACTGGCACAAGAACAGACCCCAGGACCAATTGAATAGACTTGAAAACACACAAATGAACCTAAAGACCTGTAGCCATCTAATCTTCGATAATGGAGCTAAAAAAAAAAAAACAGAATGGAAGAAAGACAGCCTCTTCAGTAAATGGTGCTGGTAAAATTAGTTAACTACTTCACTTAATATAATTTTTTCCAAACCTTTCCATTTCCTAACAAATGGGGAAATGTCATTCTTTGTGATGGAGGCATAGAATTCCATTGTGTATATATACCACATTTTCTTGATCCATTCATCTACTGAGGGGCATCTGGGTTGGTTCCATATCTTAGCTATGGTAAATAATGCTGCAATAAACATAGTTGTGCTGGTAGCTTTAGTGTGGTCTTGTTTGTAAACATTTGGGTAAATGCCCAAAAGTGGGATTGCTGGATCATAGGGGAGATCTATGTGAAGTCTTTTGAGGAACCTCCATACTGCTTTCCAAAGTGGTTGAACAAGTTTACATTCCCACCAACAATGAAGTAAGGTTCCTTCCTGTCCACATCCCCTCCAGCATCTGTTGTTGTTAGAGTTCTTGATTTTTGCTGTTCTAACTGGAGTGAGGTGATATCTCAATGTTGTTTTGATTTGCATTTATTTTATGGCTATGGATGTTGAACATTTCTTCATGTATCTATTGGCCATCCTTCTTTCTTCTTCAGAGAAGCTTCTTTTTAAGTCTTTCGCCCACTTATTTATTGGGCAGTTGTTTCTTTGAGGATTTGTTGTTGGGTGGTTTAATTTTTTGAGTTCCAAGTATATTTCAGTGAAGTAAGCCAGGCCCAAAGAAGCATAGGTCCCATGGTTTCCCTTATTTGCAATATCTAGTATAGGTATGAGTCAAGCGGTAAAGGTCAGATAATGTGATGTTAGGAAAATGAACCCTTAATTATGTATTTTAAGGTTTTCGTTTCTTTCAGGCATGTGTTTCTAACGCATTTATAAGATTATTTCTTTGTTGCTTTGTATGTCCCTCCCCCACAGTGTAACCCCCACTTTCACTATATTTGATGTCAGTATAACATGTGGAGGAGATGGGGACAAACAAGTCGTTTAAGGATTCAGGTGGACCTGTTGCAACAATGAGAAGTACAAAATGTCATGTCAAAACCAGCTTTACAATGTCGGTGGGTGGGGGGGAGGGGGGAGGCTTGGAAGGGAGGTGAAGGGTAAACAAAGGAGGAGGCTGCAATGCTTGGTAAGAAATGTATGCATTATCCTGCCCATGTAATTGTAACCCCTCTGTACAGTATGTTCTCAAATAAAATGAAATAAAATTTAAAATTAAAAAAAAATTGGTTAACTACTTATGGAAAACTAAAGCTAGAACATTATATATCACCTTGCACCAGAATCAACTCCACATGGATCAATGATCTCGGAGTCACAGCAGACACTCTGAAAACATTACAGAATGGAGTAGGAGAAACCCTAGGTCTCCTTGGCATAGGCCGAAATTTTCTTATTAGAGCCCCAGAAACACAACAAATGAAAGAAAGGTTGGAGAAATGGTATTGCATGAAATTGCAGAGCTTCTGCATGGCAAAGGTCATATAGCTTGGAATATCAATAGAAAGCCCACGCATTGGGAGAAGATTTTCACTAGCCATACAACACACAAGGGTCTCATATCTAAAATATACCTGGAACTTAAAAAATTAAATCCCTCCAAAACAAATCTTCAAACAACAATTGCCCAATAAATGACTGTGCTAAAGACTTAACGAGAAACTTCTCTGAAGAGGAAAGAAGGATGGCCAATAGACACATGAAAAAATGCTCAAGTTCTAGCCATCAAAGAAATGCAAATCAAAACAACAATGATATACCACCGCATCCCAGTTAGAATGGTTATAATAAAAAATTCTAATAACAACAGCTGCTGGAGGGCATACAGACAGAAGGGAACTTTACTGCATTGTTGGTGGGAGTGTAAACTTGTTCAACCACTTTGGAAAGCAGTATGGAGATTCCTCAAAAGACTCCACATAGAGTTCCTTTATGAGGCAGCAATCCTACTTTTGGGCATTTACCCAAATGATCACAAACAAGACCAAACTAAAGCTACCGGCACGACTATTTTTATTGCAGCATTATTTACCATAGCTAAGTTATGGAACCAACCCAGATGCCCCTCAGTAGATGAATGGATCAAGACAATGTGGTATATATACCCAATGGAATTCTATGCCTCCATCAGAAAGAATGCCATTGCCCCGTTTGTTAGGAAATGAAAAGACTTGGAAAAAATTACATTAAGTGAAGTAAGCCAGGCCCAAAGAAACATAGGTCCCATGGTTTCCCTTATTTGTAATAACTAAGTTCAGATAAGTTGATGTTAATGGAATGAACCCCAAGATAAGTATTTAAATGTTTTTTTTTCCTTTTATGCAATTGTTTCTATCATATGTATAAGATTACGTTTGTCTTGAGCCTCCCTCTCTTTTTCGTGTTCTTTGTTTTGTTGAATGTTGCAGATCTGACGGGAGTATTCTTCCGCTGGTGTTCTCGTAGTAGTTCTTGTCCTCAGCTCTCTCATGGAATCTTGTTGTTTCAGACATCTGAGAGCTGTGATGGGAAAGATGGGCTGGCCACATTCCGAGGCTCTGGGAAATCCTCTATTCTCCCACTCAGTGACTAAGAGTTCAATATCCTAACCTACTCCAAAGTTACCTCGAATCTCTTGCTCACCACTCAGCCACCTCTACTTTCCTCAATCCCTGGTAGTGGTGTCAACCAACAGAGGGAATTCTGGTGCTGCAGGGCAACATGGAATGTGGGCCAGCATTCTTGAATCCCATTGGTCAGAAAGAACCAGGAAAGAATGGGTTTGTGGCCGGAATCCTGTGATGCAGTCAGCATGGGCGGTGTAAAAATGACAGCGGCTTCGCCAGACCCTTTCCCAGAGAACTCTGTCCAATTCAGTTGGGTACAAAAGGGTGACCTGCTTTACTTGGATGGCTGCACAAATTGTTGTGTATGGCTGTTTATTGCCAGTCTCAGACCTTGAACTCAGGATCTGGGCACAGTCTGTGAGCTGCATTGGATCAAGGCTAGCGTGAGCCACATGTCTCTTCTTGTGGCTTTGTTGCCACTTAAGTTGGATAGTGGTCTCAAGGACTTTCCTGCCTAGGGTGACTTTGAACATGACCCTCCTTTCACAGCCTTGTAAGTAAGGAGGACTGCTGAGAGCCACTGGTGCCTGCCTAATCATTGGTCTTGCTGATGTTATTGGACAGACCGGTGAGTTCCCTATCCTCAGGTTTAAGTGGTGGGAGCTGGAACCCACAGTTCGAATCCTGCTCCTCCCACTTTCAAATGGCAGGAGATACTAAGAAACTCATTTATCCATATGAATACCAATGGAATGTGATGTATGTCATGATTGAATGGGCAGTTCTTGAATGATTCCAGTATAAAATTATAAACAATTATATTATAGGACACTGATCGATTTTAGTTAATACTTTATTAAGCATTTCAACAATCACACTCATAAAATGGAGGCCGAATGAAATACCTAAGAATTGGGTGTCATATAGCATAGAGATGCCATTTTTCTTGCCAGGACTGGGATTTGAACTCATGGTCTTGGTAACTCTGTTGCACCGTGTGGGAAGGGGAAGCTTACCTCCTTGAAGTCAAGAAATTCAATCTGTTCCTTAGGCCTGAAATCGATCCTCTGCACTAAATAAAATCCTATTCATGTACATTTTAAGTATATGATTTATATTTACAGACATATGTATGTACATATTGAGTTCAGTATATTTATTCATTTTATTTTTTGTTTTGTTCATGTATTGACTTTATTTTTTTGTCTATTATGGCATAAAGAACAATGATTACATTGATTACATATGATATAGGTGTACATATGTATTCTGCTTCATATCTGACACCCAGGACTTTCACAGAAAAGGAAAACATGTGCCACCATCAGCTTTTTATTCCATGATTCGTTGTTTGGGAGTTCTGACATCTGATCTCATGGCCTACAGGGACAAATTCATGAATGGGTCACTGTCAGCATGCCATCCTGGGGCAAATTGAGCTGACAGGAAGTTCCCAGGGCCTGAGATTGAGCCCCAGCGGTTGACAAAATAAGAACAGATTGACACTCAGATGGTAGTACGCTAATAAATATATATCTTTATAGAGTGCCAGAGATGTCTATCCATTATTCAGTTATATAGACTACATTCCTAACATTCTTGCGTATTATTATACCTCCATGTAATTAATGTTATTGTTTTTATCCTCAATGAGATGTACAAGTCATTATGTTGAAAACTAATTTTACAACTTTGGTGTGGGGGTGTGGTGAGGAAGGGGGGTTGGGGAGGATTGGGTTGGGAGGCGGGGGAAGGATGTTAATGGATGGGAAAGGGAAACAAAAGAGGAAGCTACAATGCTTGATAAGAAATGTACTCATTATCTTGCCCATGTAATTGTAACCCCTCTGTACATTATTTTCACAATAAAAAATTAAATAAATAAACTCTTAAGTAAATTGGTGTCCTGAAATCATTGCATCCCTGTAATAAAGAGTATTCTTTTAATGTTTCATATTATATAAAATCAACCAGCCGACTAAAACCATGATGTCTAATTTTATACGAGTATCATTCATGAGCAACTCATTCAACAGTGACATTTATAACATTCCACCGTTATTCTTATAGATTGAAATGAGTCTCTTAGGATCTCCCATCTTCCAGAAGTGACATGACTGGGATTCGAATCTAGTCCTATATTGCCCTGCAGTACTATGGCCCAATAGCCCAATAGCCCACCAGCCTTAAGCAATGCAAGGTGAAGTACCCTTTGGAGCTGTGTCATTCAGACCCAGATGGTCATGGTGCAAAATCTAAAAAGGCCATCCCACCACTTATTTTCTGTGCATTCCCCCCCAGCTTGCAAGGCCTGGAGGTCTAGGATCCCAGGATCGTCTGTGGTTCCAGTGGCTGCACCACAGCCTAGGGTGATGGAAGCTGAGGCAGAGTTGCCATGACCTGAGTTCAAGAACTTGCTTGGCAAAAAAATTTCCCTGGCTTGCAATTGGTGCTGTTTTATCTGCCAGGCTTTGGATTTGAACTTAGGGTCTGGGTAACTCTGCAGCACTGTGGATGAAAGGGAAGCTCACCATGCTTGAGGACAAGAAAGTCAGGCCTGCTCCCTAGGCCTGAATTCATGCCCGAGCCCTGGGAAACACACTATTTATATACATTGTAAAGATAGGATTTGTACCTACCTGTTGATGTTCAGTCCATATCCTATATATCTAGATTTGTAGACATGTTCTCTTTCATGTCTTACACCCAGGACATTCAGAGAAAAGGAAAACAGGTGTTACACTCCACTTCTTACTCCATGATACAAATGTTGGCAGTGCTGGGACCTGAGCTCAGGGCCTACCAGACCCAATTCATGAATGGGTGTGTCAACATGGCAAACTCTAGCCCAGGAAGCTGCCAGGCAGTTCCCAGACCCTGAGATTGAGCCACAGGGGTGGACAAAATAGCCATACATGGATAGGCAGGTGGTAGTATACCAATAAATATGTTTGTATAGAGTGCCAGAGACATCTGCCTAGGATTCAAGTATATCAACTAGGTTCCTACCAACTCTTAGGTAGTTATTATGCCACCATTGAAGAAATAAGATTCTTTTCATGCTTAATAGACTATTCATTAAGATCAATCAGCATCCTAGGATCATTGCATCTAATTTTAGATTAGACTGATTGATGCACTCAGAAACTTCTCATTCAATCATGAGTTTGCTCACATTCCATCGGTATTTCGATGCATAAGAAGGAGTGTATTGGGAATTCCACATATTGGTATGTGTCAGGACCAGGACTCGAAATCAGAGCCTACATTGCTGCATGGGCCTATGGCTTCTCTGATAACCTGCTATCCTTCACCAATGCAGGGTGAAGTACTCTTTGTAAGCATGTCATTAAGACCCAGGATGGTCACCTTGGAAAGGAACAAAATGTAAAAATCCATCCCGCGGCTTTCCTCTCTCTCTCTCTCTCTCTCTCTCTCTCTCTCTCTCTCTCTCTCTCTCTCTCTCTCTCTCTCTCTCTCTCTCTCTCTTTCTCTCTCTCTCTCTTACTTGGTGTGTGTGTGTGTGTGTGTGCATGTGTGTTTTCCTGCAAGACTTCGGGGCCTAGTATCCCAGGATCGGCTATGGGCCCATTGAAGCCCACCACACCTGAGGGGATTGAAGCTGAGGCAGAGTTACCACAAACTGAGTTCAAATCCTTTCCTTGGCAATAATAATAATAATAATAATAATAATAATAATAATAATAATAATAATAATAATAATAATGCAACCTGGCTCAGAACTCACACCAGTTTTCTGCTACAGCTGGAATTCCAACTCAGGTCTGGGTAAATCTATAACACTGTGGGGGAAAGGGAAGCTCACCATCCTTGAAGACTACAATATCAGGCCAGGTCACAGGTCCTGAACTGAAGCCCCAGCACTGGAAAAAATAATGTACCCACCTATTTTACACATAGGATCTCTATTTACATATATGTATGAGATGCATCATGAGTTCAGTGTAGTTACTCTTTTTATTGTGTGTCTTAGTCATGGATGCATTTGTGTTTTATTGAGTATAATGACAGGCATAACTGTGCCAACGTGGATAACAACCTATTCCTATGGTTACAGAGTTGCCTATATAGAATTCTCTATCCTCCTTGAGACCCAGGACTTTCACAGGACAGGAAAACAGATGGATCAATGGGCTTCTCATATTAGGATTCATCTTTTGGCAGTACTGGGATTTGAACTCAGAGCTTAGCCAGCCCAATTGGCGAAAGGGTCTAGGTGAGGATACCAGCCTGTGAGCAACTAAGGAGCTAGGGGGTTCCCAAGACCTTAGATTGAGCCCCGGGGTTGGGGTGGGGCACAATATTCATCCATTCATAAGCTGAAGCTAGTATGCTAATAAATACCTATTTGGATAGAGTAGGAGATGGGGCTAGCTGTGTTGGAATCCCATCTACCATGTTGTCAGGTTTTCGTTCATCTCACAAAAGACAGACAGAGTCCTAGGAAAGGTAAGTGCAGCCACTGGCCTGTTCCCCAGCCTCCCTTATCCCGGGAGACAATCAGACACAGCAGGGAGTCAACTCAAGCAGGAAAACTCCTTTATTAACACAGAGCAAGCCATTTTTAAAGCAAGAAAGAGTGGGTGGCATGGGAGGGGAGGAAGAGGAACCAATTATTTCAAGGTCACACCCTATCATGCACCTAAGCTTCCAAGGTCTGGTTACATACTGTAAAGCAAATTGGGCTCTGCCCACTCAACTCCCTATCAGCACCATTTTTGCTGCCCATGTGCTCTATAGATTCTCTCTTTTTTGTTTTAATGGCAGACCCACTTCCAAGTTAGTTATCTTTTTCCCTCCTCTGTAAAGGTTATTTTAAAAGGATTCCATTGGTAAGGATAGCATTGGCCATGCAGGGGGTTTGAGGCAAGTCTGGGTGGTGAGATTCGCCAGACAAGGATAGGGTGGGCCCTTGTGCATGATCCAAGAGCCCGTCCCAGTTACCTCACATCCCCACCTAGCACAATAATAATCATCACTCCCACCACAGTTAGAAATGTCCGAAGCAGTTCAATTAATTCCTGGGCATATATAAAAGTCAGTATCTCATAAGGTCATCCTCTTCAGAACCTGGGAGCAGCCTGGGTATTGGGAGTTCTACACATGCGGCATGGTGCATCCTCGTGGGCCCCCATACTCAGGCCATTCTACTATAGTCCAGAAAAACAAGGAAATTTTAAAACAAACTGCAGACTTAGCAAAGCAATCCTGGGCACCTGGTGTCTTTTAAGTAAGCCAGTTCCTTGTACGTGCCTTTAAGCGAGCACAGGGGTCAAGATGACTTTGAGCTTTACTTTAAGCTCGAAATGGCTCCCAACAGCTCCCCCGTCTTTGTTTAAAGAAGTGAACCTGCCTTTCTTAGGTTGGGTGGATCGTCTTTTCTGCCTGACCCATCATCGGGAACTTCTTCAGAGCAAAGCTGAAGGCCCTGTCTTAGGTTGGCCAGACTGATACCCCCTCTTACCCGTCTCTGGCTGCGATTCCTCTCAGGGAAATTTATTCACTTGGATCTTGATCTTATGTAACTGCCTGGATAAGCTCATAAGCGTTTTGTAGTGCACATATAATGCAAGTAAGGCATAGAAAAACCATCAGCAAAAGCATTTCCATGCCAAGCAATGCCATTACTAGTCCTTTAACATTTGTCAAGGATGGAATAGCAGTCTTTGCCACTTCAGAGTCCAGAGGTGGGGCTTGTTCTAATCCAGCTATTTGGCTCTGGGGCTGAAAAAGATCTAAACTGGAAGCATAACAAAAGGTGGTTGTTTAACAATAAGTATGGATTCAATAATGCCGCTATACAAACAACTATTAAAAGAACAATTAGAGCAGGTGACATTAAAATAATTAGCTCCAACATAAATATTAAATGGTCTATACATAATGACATAGGGTGTGATCAAAATGAATGTCAGGCCACCAGGTCAAAGGGACAACTTCTCTTGTGGTGCTATTGATGATTTCTGCATTGCCAGCACTGATCACTGCCCAGGTCACTCATCGAAGTTGATGCAGGTTCCATAGGGCCATTGTCAGGACTGGGAGGGTCAGGACAGCCAACAGCTGGAGTATCGCCATCTGCAATTGTTAAAGAACACAAGAGTTTCTCAAGGGTTGGTTGCCGTTGGGGTTGGTTAATAATTATCTTTCGGCTTTTCTCTTTTAAACACAAGCCTAGGCCACCATAGCCATTTTTCTTCCTTGTTAGTTAGCTTATCCTTATGTATCCTCCTGTATAGAGGAGATAGGTAAAAACTTAAGATTCCTGGCAGGAATCCAAATGGGGGCTGTCTCCCCTATGGCAAAAACGCATCCAAATCCCCTGCCCATGGAAACTAGGGGGTCAGGTCCTCTTCATTGTTGTGTCAGGGGGTCCTTCCACCTGACTTTTATTTGGGGCTTAGGGAATAGTTGTCCCCAGTGCTTCTGAAATCTGGATTCAGTTGCCCCTTTTGAAAATTTTAAAACGTTAATGGTAAACAAAGCTATCTGTAACTGTATATGGGGATTAACTCAGAATACAAACTAAAGGGTTTTTGAATGTCCTGAAGGGCCATAATTATGGCCAGCACTTCTTTATATTGTGCTGACCATTGACAAGGTGGGAATCTTTGTTGTCTGGCACTTCAAAGGCTGCATACACAGAGCCTGCTTTACCTCCATCAGTAAAAACATGGAGGACACCAGGAATAGGCGTAGCAGAAAATAGAGATGGCATTTTGAGGGGAAGTCACCATCACATGACAGTCTATTTGAATGACCCATAATGGCAGTCAATTTGGCCTAGAAACCCCTCTAAGAAGAGAGCAAGATGAGCATTGGCTCGAGTGAGCCATTCAACGTCTGCCATCGGAAAAGGAAAAATAATGGAGTGAGGGTCAAGGCAATAATGCCTTTGGGCTTGGGTCCTTCCCTTGACCATAGCATGTGCAAGTTGGTCTGCTTGAGAGTACACCCAAGGTGTGCCCCCCAGGGGAGTGTGAACCCACTCTAATGGCTCCCCCTTTTGAATTAAAACTGCAGAAATCAATGTAACACCTGCAAACAACCAAAGGAAAATGGGCTCAAAAATAGAATACCCCTTCAGGTAAACTTCATCCAGGGCTTTTTGGAACTGCAAAAATATTGCCCAATGGCTGTCTGAAATTATCGTAACGTCCTGGGGCATTCTGTCTTTTTTTTGTAGAGCAAATAAGGAGGAAGAGGAGCCAATCACTGTCAAGGTCACACCCTCTCATGCACCTAAGTTTCCACGGTTTGGTTACGCACTGAACATAAAGCAAATCAGGCTCTGCCCACTCAACTCCCTATCAGCACCATCTTTGCTGCCCATGTGCTCTACAACATGTGAGTACTGATTCTTGGATCTTTCCCATTTCCTCCAATTCCTCAATGTTATTCTAATTGTCACACTTCATGAACTCTTAATTAAAAATTTTTGTTGTGACATACGTCTTGCCTATCATTTCCTATGAGAATCATGCATGAACTAAACTCTTCCCTAGGGCTGAATTCAAGCACCTCATAACATTTATAGACATGTTAAATATACGATTTATACTACATCTATATATTCAGTCTATATTGTGTTTGTTGGAGCGATTCATTATGTTTTATTATTGATTTATTGGTTTAGCATTTATTTTACGGACTGTGAGTGCACCCATAACATTTATTACATTTATTCCAATCTATTCCATAGCATGTAACTTTGCAGACATATTATGAACTTGCACAGAAAAGGAAAACAGATGTCACACTTGAAATCTTACACCAGGAAGAAATTTTTGGCAATGATGGGACCTGATCTGAAAGCCTGAGTGGCCCAATTCTTGAATGGGTGAGTGTCACCACCACAGCCTCTAGCCCATTCAGCTGCCAAGTCAATCCCAAAACCTGGGATCAATCCCCTGTTTGACCAAAATCGCAGTAACTTTCTATGACTATAGTGGTACATAAATAAATATAAATTTAGATATTTAGGTACTGCTAGAGGTGTCTATCTAATATTCAGTGACATATACTACGTTCCTAACAATTCTCATGTATTTAGTGAGGATTCCATTTAATCAATAATAATTTTAATGCATAATAAACTATGAATTAAAATCAATCTGTGTCCTGTGATTATTGGGTCTAATTTTATGCTAGACTCATTTTGAGGGACTACTTATCCAACCATGACATTGATCACATTTCTCTGGTATTCCTATGGACAGGCAATAGTTTCTTAGGCTCTCTAGCCCCTTTTAAGTGGCATGATCTGGATTCGAACTCAGGGTCTAGCGTCTAGGTTGGCCTATGGCTTCACTGACAGCCCGCCAGCCTTCAGCAATGCCAGGTGACCTACAGGTTGCAGCCATGTCATTCAGACCCAGGATGGTCACCGTGCAAGAAAGAAAGATAGAAACTGCTGACCTTCTGCGGTTTGTGGCTTTTTATTGGTGGTGTTTTCATTTTGTTTTCCTGGTAGTCACCGAGGCCTAGGACCCAGGATGGGCTGTGGATGGGGCCTGAACTCTGGTCATGTGAACTCTCCCTCAGCTTTTCAGCTCAGGGCTAGTGCTGTACCATTTGAAATACAGCTCCATTCCCGGCTTTTTCTGATCCTGTGGTGCTGAGGAATAGAACCCAGGGCTCATGCATGCAAGGGTGATGGAAACTGAGGCAGGATTGCCACGACCTGAGTTAAAGCCCCGTGCATGGCAAAAACTAAATTAATTAATTAATAATTTTACTGAAGCTCCCTGTCTTGGATTTTGTGCCATTTTGTTGTTTGCCAGGCAGGGATGCATCTTGAGATCTGGGTAACTCTGATGCACTGAGGGGGATAGAGGAAAAGAAAGCTCTCCTCCCTTGAAGACAAGCAATTCAGGCCTGTTCCCTAGGACTGAATTCAAGCCCCAGCCCTGGAGAACATAACATTTATAGACATGTTTATTATATGATTTATACTTACATCCATATATTCAGTTTATATCGTGTTTGATGGAATGATTCATTATATTTTATTATTTATTTATTTACTTACCATTTATTTATGGACTGACTGTGAGTGCACCTATAATATTTATTACATTCATTCAAATCTATTCCATAGCATGGAGCTTTGCAGAAATATTATATACATAATACTTGACACCCAGCACTTGCACAGAAAAGGAAAACAGGTATCACCCTTGGAATCTTTCTCTAGGAAGACATTTTTAGCAATGCTGGGGCCTGAACTGAGGAACTAGCAGGCACAATTCATGATTGGGTGAATGTCAGCATGGCAGCCTCTAGCACATTCAGATGCCAGGTGGAACCCAGGACCTGGGATCGAGACTCAGGTTTGGCCAAAATAGCAATACTTTCTATGCAGACGGTGGTATAAAAATAAATATATATTTAGAAATTTAGATACTTCCAATGATATCTACCTAGTAGTATTCAATGACATATACTACCTTCCTAGTGATTCACAGGTATGTAGTGAGAATTCTATTTAATCAATAGTATTCTTTTAGGGGCTGGGAAAGTGGCTCACTGAGAGAGTGCTTGTCTTGCATGCATGAGCCCTGGGTTCAATTCCTCAGCACCACAGGATCAGAAAAAGCCGGGAATGGTGCTGTATTTCAAATGGTACAGCACTAGCCCTGAGCTGAAAAGCTGAGGGAGAGTTCCCATGACCAGAGTTCAGGCCCCACTACTGACAAAACACACACACACACACACACACACACACACACACACACACACACACACACACACACACGTATTCTTTTAATGCATAATGCATAATGTGAATTAAATTCAATCCACATCTTGTGAATACTGGGTTTAATTTTATGTTAGACTGATTGACAAACTACTCATCCAACCATGACATTGATGACATTCCTCTGGGGTTCCTATGAACAGGCAATAGTTTATTAGGCTCTCCAGCCCTTTCTAAGTGCCATGACTGGGATTCAAACACCTAGGTGTCCAGATTGGCCTATGGGTTCGCTGGCAGCCTGCCAGCCTTCAGCAATGCCAGGTGACCTACAGGTTGTAGCTGTGTCATTTGGACCCGTTATGGTCACCATGCAAGGAAAGAAAACAGAGAAACCACCAACTCTCTGCAATTAATGCCTATTTTTCAGTGCTGTTTTCAATTTGTTTTCCTGTCAGCCCCTGAAGCCTCAGATCCCAGGATGGTCTGTGGGCCCTGAAGCTTCAACATCCCAGCTTAGGGTGATGGAGGCTGAGGCAGAGTTGCTAGGACCTAAGTTCAAGCCCCATGCCTGGCAAAATAAATGAATAAATAAATAAAATATAATAAATTTTAATAAAGTATATAAAAAATAAAATACATCTTTTTAAAATTCAAAAATATCAAAAATACTAAAGGAGATCCCTGGCTTGGAATTTGTGTCCGTTTTTTTCTGCCAGGCCTGGGATTTGAACTCAGAGTCTGGGAATCTCTAATGCACTGTGGAGAATGGGGAAACTCACCCTCTTTGAATACAAGCAATTCAGGCCTGTTCCCTAGGTCTGAATTCAATCCCCAGCCCTGTTAAGTAATATTCATCCACACTTGAAAAAAATGATTAATATCTACATACTTATGTTTACTGTATATTGCTTTGAGGGTATTTAGTTTTGTATTAGTCATTCATTATATTTATTGACTATTACTACACTTATAACACGTATTAAATTTATTACGTATTATTAGAACTATACAGATTTGCATATGTATTATATATCTTACTTCAGACCCAGGACATTCACCGAAATTCTATATTAGATGATCCCATGCTTAGAAAAACAGAAAGAATACACCAAGCAAAGTCTAATTTATTCCTAGGTACCCCATTGGCTCACATCTGTAATCCTAGCTACTCAGGAGGCTGAGAAATGGACGATGAAATTTCAAAGCCAATGAAGGCAGAAAAGCCTGGGAGAAATCATCTCCAATTAACTGGCAAAAACCCCGGCTACAGGTATGGCTGAAGTGGTAGAAAATCAGCTATGAACAACCAAGCCAAGAAAGAGCAAGCTGAGTTCAAGTTCATGGAGTGGGAGAGGGGGATAAAAGGGAGAGAAATCCTCCAAAACCAGAACAAAACAACAATAGAAAAATCCCACATAATTTATGGTACCAACCAAACTGGAAAAAAATAATGAAGCTTGTGCAGTTGCATAACTTTACATGAGCACATATGCTCTTAGGTACACTTCAAATCTACGTTTTTAATAATATATGTATATATATTAATAACAGATATATATATATAAATAAACTTTAAATAAACTAAAAAGCAGCCAATGAATAAATACTTCTGAATTAGTGCCTTAAACATGGCATTATAAATTATTTATACTAAAAGTATATTCCAGGTTTCTTTTCTAAGAATCAATCTTTAAGAAGTTTGTTCACGTGCCTGACACGGTGGCTCATGCCTATAATCCTAGCTAATCAGGAGGCTGAGATTTGAGGATGGTGGTTCAAAGCCAGCCTGGACAGGAAAGTCTGTGAAACTCTTATCTACAATAAACCACTAGAAAACCGGAAGTAGCTTACTTCACTTAATATAATTTTTTCCAAGCCTTTCCATTTCCTAACAAATGGGGAAATGTCATTCTTTGTGATGGAGGCATAGAATTCCATTGTGTATATATACCACATTTTCTTGATCCATTCATCTACTGAGGGGCTTCTGGGTTGGTTACATATCTTAGCTATGGTAAATAATGCTGCAATAAACATAGTTGTGCTGGTAGCTTTAGTGTGGTCTTGTTTGTATACATTTGGGTAAATGCCCAAAAGTGGGATTGCTGGATCATAGGGGAGATCTATGTGAAGTCTTTTGAGGAACCTCCATACTGCTTTCCAAAGTGGTTGAACAAGTTTACATTCCCACCAACAATGAAGTAAGGTTCCTTTCTGTCCACATCCCCTCCAGGATCTGTTGTTGTTAGAGTTCTTGATTTTTGCTGTTCTAACTGGAGTGAGGTGATATCTCAATGTTGTTTTGATTTGCATTTCTTTTATGGCTATGGATGTTGAACATTTCTTCATGTGTCTATTGGCCATCCTTCTTTCTTCTTCAGAGAAGCTTCTCTTTAAGCCTTTCGCCCACTTATTTATTGGGCAGTTGTTTCTTTGAGGATTTGTTGTTGGGTGGTTTAATTTTTTGAGTTCCAAGTATATTTCAGTGAAGTAAGCCAGGCCCAAAGAAACATAGGTCCCATGGTTTCCCTTATTTGCAATATCTAGTATAGGTATGAGTAAAGCAGAAAAGGTCAGATAATGTGATGTTAGGAAAACGAACCCTCAAATATGTATTTTAATGTTTTCGTTTCTTTCATGCATGTGTTTCTAACGCATTTATAAGATTATTTCTTTGTTGCTTTGTATGTCCCTCCCCCACAGTGTAACCCCCGCTTTCACTTTATTTGATGTCAGTATAACATGTGGAGGAGATGGGGACAACCAAGTCGTTTAAGGATTCAGGTGGACCTGTTACAACAAGGAGAATTACAAAATGTCATGTCAAAGCCAGCTTTACAATGTCTGTGTGTGGGGGGGAGGGGGGTATGATTGGGTGGGGGGGAGGGGGGAGGCTTGGAAGGGAGGTGAAGGGTAAACAAAGGAGGAGGCTGCAATGCTTGGTAAGAAATGTATGCATTATCCTGCCAATGTAATTTTAACCCCTCTGTACAGTATGCTCTCAAATAAAATAAAATTAAATTAAAAAAATACCTCACATTTTTTAGTTATTCACCATAGAACTTGAATTAAATAATAAGAACATTCTGTGGTGTTTAGTTCTTTTTTGAATTGGGGATTATATGTTATAAGGTTATGTACATGTAATATTAGACACTGTAAAAATAAATCTTTGGCACTCAAAAAAAAACGGTAGTAGCATTGTGACTTAAGCAATAGATTAATCATATTGAGCCGAAGAGTGCAGGGATAACCCCTGAGTTCAGGCTCACGACCAAAAAAAAATTTTTGTTTATACAGATCATAAAATTCTAACACTTTGAGCTTTAGGAAACATTTATTCCAGAGTCTTATGCTCTTCAGGCAAATACTCCACTACTGATTACATCCAACTCCCAATGGTTTTGTTTTTCATTTTACAATCTACTTTATTCCCCAAATGCTTACAAGTACCTGCTGTCCTCACAAAAGTGAGTTTTTATTCAGAAACCCAACTTTTTGTGCTATGACTCCCCTAGTGTATTTTGTTGTAGGCACTGAGGCAAACTAAAATTACACAAATGTAGAGAGTTTATAATTATAGAAATAACTCTAAATATAAATAAAATCAACTGTCCCAACCTTCTAGGGAGAAATGGTGTTCTTATTTTCATGTTCACTCTTCATGGAAGATGGTCAAAATAGAAACACCAATGTGCTATGCTGAAATGTAAAAGTTTAAACCCCTTTTTTGAAAAAGTCTAGTGTTATAAAATCAAAATGTATCAAATAAAGGCGAAGTGAACTTAAAAAATATTTAAAATGAGAATGAAGCTCCCTTGCTTGGAATGTGTGGCATTTTTTTTGTCTGCAAGGCCTGGGATTTGAACACCGGGTCTGGGTAACTCTGTTGCACTCTGAGGGAAGGGGAAGCTCATCGTGCTTGAAGACCAGAAAGTCAGGCCTGTTCCATAGGCCTGAATTCAAGGCCTATCCCGGGAAAGCATACTTCTTACATACATTTTAAAGATAGGATTGAACTTCCATACAGATGTCAGATTATATTATGTTTGGGGTGGTTATTCATTGAAATTTTTTGTTTTATTCATTTATTTACCGTTTATTTTATTGACTGTGATGACACCTAACAATGTATTATATTGTTTGCATGCTATCACATCGCATGTAGATTTGTAGATGTCTTCTCAATCATGCCTGACACCCAGGACTCTCCCGGAAATGGAAAACAGATTGCCTTCTTAATCCAAGATTAAATTTTTGGCAGTGCTAGGATCTGTACTCAGGGACATGCAGTCCCAATTCATGAATGGGTGAGTGTGAGCACGGCAGCCTCTAGCCAATGAAGCTGTCAAGTGCTTCCCAGGTGATGAGATCTTGCCCCAGGATTGTACAAAACAGCTATACATGGATAGGCAGACAGTGGTTTACAAATAAATATATAATGGTAAAAAGATCCATAGCCGCCTATCTATGATTGAATGACATATACTACGTTCCTACTAACTCTTAGGTATTTATTATACCACAATTAAGGGAATAGCATTCTTTTTCATGATTAATAAAGTATTAATTGAGATCGATCAGTGTCCTGGGATTATTGCATCCAATTTTAGACTCGACCGATGCACAAACTTCTCTTTCAATAGGTATTCCTATCATAGGAATGAGTCTCTTTTTTTTTTTTTTTTTTTTTTCTTTGGTCAGTCGTGGGGCCTGAAGTCTGGGCTTGGGCGCTTTCCCTAAGCTCTTCAGCTCACTTGAGCTACAGCACCACTTCCGGTTTTCTGGTGGTCTATTGGAGATAGGAGTCTCATGGTCTCTCTTGCCCGGGCTGGCTTTGAACCGAGATCCTCAGATCTCAGCCTCCTGAGCAGCTAAGATTACAGGTGTCAGCCACCAGCACCCGGCAGGAATGAGTCTCTTGTGATCTCCTGCCATTGGTAGGTGTCATGACCGTGATTTGAAGCCAGGGCCTATGTTGACAGGTTGTCCTATGGTTTCCTTGATAGCACGCCAGCCTTTAGATATGGCAGGTCAGATCCATTTTGCAGCCGTCTGATTCAGACCCAGGATGGTCACTGTGCAAAGAGAAAAACATAAAACCCCCTAGCCCTCTGCATCTCCCCAATTTTCGTTCTATCCCACTTTATTTTCCTCATGCAAGCCCTCTGGGCCTAGGATTCCAGGATTGGGTATGGGTCCCGAGCAGCACCTAGCCTAGGGTGATCGAAGCTGAGGCAGAGTTGCCAAGACCTCAGTTCAAGCCCCATGGTTGGCCAAAAAAAAAAAAAAAAAAAAGAAAAGGATAGAAAATAATTAATTAATTAATTAACTAACTAAATTTAAAAAAAAAAAAAAGCTCCCTGATTTGGAATTTCTGTCAGTTTTCTTTCCTAGCCCGGGATTTGACCTCAGGATCTTGGTAAATCTGTAGCAATGTGAGGGAAAGTGCAGATTTGCCACTACTGGAATTCAAACCCCATGCCAAGCCAAAACTAAAAATAAGTCACTCAGCTTGGCAGGGGGAGTAGTTTTGGAGATGGGAGGGAAGGGATGGTAGGGGGAAAACAAAGGAGGAGGCAACAATGCTCAATAGGAAATATACTGATGACCTTGCTCAAGTAACTGTGACCCCTCCATACAACATTTTTACAATAAAAAAACATACAAAAAAGAGAAACAATGTAGTTTTTAGAGAAGCACTTTGGGAGTAAGGGAAGGACATCTGAATAGCTGTACAAAATTCTACACTGCTTTTTTTAATGTTCAGTATGTAACTGAATAAACATAACTGCTTTCCTTAAAAAATTAAGTCACTATCTTGGAACTGGGCCAATATTTTTACCATTGGTGGGATTTGATCTCACCGTCCAAGTAACTCTTTTGTACCATGGGTGAAGGCTAAGCTTACTGTCCTTGACAAAATGAAATTCAGGCTAGAGTTCCCATGGCCTGAATGGAGGCCCTGTAATGGAAAAGATATTTCTACCCATATGTAATATAGGATATATACTTACAGAATTATGTTTGTTACATATTATGATTTTCATTATTGATTTTGTATTTATTTTATTTTTGATTCATTCATTTATTGTGTATTTTATTTAGAGTTATCATAGACATATTTATTACATTTCGCACATCTATTATAAAATTACACAATAATTTAGGACATTGACTCATTTTTCATTAAAACTTTTTGTGCTGAAACATAATACATAATTAAATGGAGGCATTTGTAATAGTCTTCACAAGTTTAGAGTCTCTCTCAAGTATGAACTTTGTCTTATTTATCTTTGAACACCTTCCTATAGGGATTTCTTCAATGATTTATACTCAGAAGCCTTTTTTTTTGGACAGACAAGTTGTGGGATAAGATTGTAAGCACGAGCCTAGAAATGTGGCTTAGTGGTAAAGAGCTGGCTCAACATGCATGATTACCAGAGTTTGCATATTCAGTGCCACATACTCAGAAAAAGCCAGAAGCAGTGGAGTGGCTCAAATGGCAGAGTGCTAGCCTTGAAAAAAATAAGCCCCAGGACTGTCATAAACAATTGGCCAGATGTGGGTGGCTCACACCTGGAACCCCAGCTTCTCCTAAATCTTGTGGCTATAAACCCTAAATTACTCAACTATTAATTTCATTTATTTTTTTTCAATATGATTGTTGTTCTGTACAAATCTGAGCTTATATTCACCTCTTGCATCTACCTCTTGGCATGAGCAAAGCCTGGGCCAATTCTACCTTAAATGCAAGAGGTTAGCCAAAGAATAGCCTGCAGTATTCCTCCCGAGGAGTCAGGACAAGTAGTTGAGTGCCTGAAAGAAGCAATGCATTCCTGACATGAGAAGGGGTGAGAGAGATAACAGCCTAGAGAGTAAACTGGCAGTCACAACATTTAACAACTTCTCCTTTGGGGAAAATGAACTCCTGCAAAGTGGCAGTGAGATAACTTACCTAGTCAATATTCTTATGTGAAGGAAGTTGTCATGTCTCACTACACTACTCCCTTGTAGTCAAAGAGAGGGTCATTCTTTTATGTCCTCGTTAGGCCCAGGCTCAGTTTATGTCCATCTTAGATTTTGCTCAGACTCTATTCCTACCAGAAAGTCCCTGAAGAGGAGGAAAGTGTGATCTCTTGGCTTCTGACTGGTCCTTTGGGACCTGAGGCCACTTTTAGTTTTCAACCTGTTCCTTCTGACAATGGGAAAGCTCATTCTCTGAATTGCGCCCTAGTATCAAATCTCTTCAGAGAAAGTCAAGGAATGACCGATTCTACCTGAGGGAGTTAGTTTCTCCATTTCCCAAGAGACCAAATGATATCTGATTCTGAGACCCAGGTGGAAGTCCTTCACCAGATCCTCCAAGTTGGGGAGGATGTTAGCTCAGACTCCAAGCCATCCTCATATTTCTCCAGCTCTTTCTCATGAACCAAAAGGTTACAAGAGTTTAGTTCAGAACCAAGGAGAAATGAGAGTAGCAGAAGGACCATTGGCAGGGTGAGGAATTAGAAACTTTGTATGAAAAAAAGGGCTCAGAAAATCTAGGATCACTCACATCATTTCGGAATCACATCATAAGATTTGGGAATAAAAGTAATAAATTACTACCTAAATTAGTAACTCCACTACTCTACATTACAAGTGTTCTGTCAAAAGTTACCTGTCCTAGCTCTATTTTAATCAGAAAAATGGAGCACATTCTTTCCTCACTAAGTTCTACTGAGTATCTTTTTTTTTTTTAATTTAACTTTATTTTATTTGAGAACATACCGTGCAGAGGGGCTACAATTACATGGGCAAGATAATGCATACATTTCTTACCAAGCATTGCAGCCTCCTCCTTTGTTTACCCTGCACCTCCCTTCCCAGCCTCCCCCCTCCCCCCACCCAATTATACCCCCCTCCCCCGCCCACACCGACATTGTAAAGTTGGTTTTGACATGACATTTTGTACTTCTCATTGTTGCAACAGATGGGGACAAACAAGTCGTCTACTGAGTATCTTTATCCATACCCCAGGTTGTTCTTACTCTCTACTTCTCTGTTACTTTTCTTTGTTGGATTCAATCAATGACACTTGAAAGTGTTAGCATATTCAGACATGTAATTACACTGCCTTCTAATCCATTTGTTATAAAGTAAAACAAATTATGGGGAAACGTATAACTATGGTACATTTTCTTCCAAGGCATATTTATTTGATTTTTTAAAGTATCATTTTAATAGTTTCATTGATAAAACTTGAGGAAAATGTTTTACTATTAGCAGTAATTAGTTGCAATTTTTTGTATTTTTCCATGTCTGTGTATTTGTTAAGCTTCTAACATCGAATTTTCCCCCAACTGTTGCCTTCTTAAAATTGCTTCAAATTATATACTATATATGATGGTATTCTATGTGTTCATTGATATATTTAAATTTTGATCTAATATCCACATATTATAGGATATCTTCAACCTATTGTAACTGGTCTGAAAATCAATATGGACGTTCCTCATTAAAGCAAAAACACAATGCCACAAAATCCAGTGAAATTAGGATTAGTTATATATTCAAAATATTTAACAATGATACAGTAGAAACATTCACTTCTCATATACCAGAGCATGTTTATAGCTATGAAGAGCACATTTTCTTCATTCGCTCTTTCTGGTGCATCTAGGTTGATTACACAGCTTGGTTCATGTTGATTTATATTCCTTCATTATGTATCCAATTGTGGTAAAGGTCATCAACATATCTGACTTTTCGGTATTGTATAAACTTCCATTAAGATATTCCAATGGGTTGCACTAGTTTACAATGCCACAAAACCAAATATAGTTCCTGATTTATTTCAACCTATCCAGCAGTTTATTTATTTGAGTGGTAATAGCTATTCTGCTATGTAAGATAGGATCTCATCGACTTTCCTCTTTATTTTACTTCGTCTTCGCTATGTGGATATGAATTTCAAACATTTCTTTT